>NC_090440.1:1425479091-1425782122 GCF_031143425.1 Pleurodeles waltl | reverse complement strand
CCAATTGCTCATATGCAACCATGCACCTACACTACCAAACTTGCTACAGGTAACCTGGCTAACGGCCTTGTGGAGGTGGATGTATATGTGCAGGAAGGGCCATCTCCCTGTACATATGTTATTTTGATGGACAATTGTCTCTCAGCATGTGCAGCAGTGTGCAGTTTGCATTAGTGGCACATCAATATGTGTTCATAGCACAGTCCACTTCCTTATTGGTACCTGGCAATGGCACCCCAGGAGTGATGTATGATGTTGGGACTGCCTCAGTATTTCCATGTCACCTACATGTGAGTCTGCATCATCATACTATGTGTCTCATGGTGTTAGACATGCAGCAACACACATTGCACATCCCTTCCACTGTACATATTGCTTGGGAGGGTGTCAGATTAACTATGTGGCCTAATGTAATTGTAAATGGTTCATCTTCCAAGTTGTACTTCCAGTGCAGGTCATGTCTTTGTCACTGTGTGCTTTGACATTGGAACCTTGTAGCTCTAGAGTGGCAGCTAATGTTATTGGGAGCCGTCATTTGTGTGTATCCTATTTTATCAGGGTGTACAACATAATTACCTGTGTCACACCTAAGTGTCTTCCTGCCCACGTGTTAATGTAGTGGTGTATGTATTGTGTGTCCTACAGGGTTGCTGTGCTGTGTATATATTGCTAGGTTAATGGACTTACTGACAAGAAGGCCACTACCAAATCGTCTGTCCTGGAAGTGCTGATTGATCCTGCTGTGGCGGAAGGTGAAGAAGTCATGTACACTCCCAGGATACCTGGCCAAGATGTTGGTAAACAATCCCTGATGGTCAACTATGGCCTGCACATTTATGGCGTGGGTGTGCTTTCTGTTCCGGAATAGATGCTCTGTTGCTGCAGGTGGTACGATCCGGACATGGGTGCAGTCAATTGCATCAAGCACATGAGGGAAGCCATGTATTTGATAAAACCCCTGTTTGATCTCCTGCTGCTTCTGCTGGGTGTTGGGGAAGCTGATGTGATGGGTGTGAGGGAGATGATGGCATCTAGGATCTTGGGAAGGAAGGTGGAGAATGAGGGCTGTGATACCCCAGCGACCAGGGCACCCATTGTTTGGAAGGAGCCACTTGCCAAAATATGGATAACAGCTAGCAGTTTGGTCACCAGTGGTATATTGTGTGGTGACTGCAGGCTGGCTGTTATATGTGGCTCAATTTGGCGCAGCAGCTGCTGTATGGCTTCACAGTTGAGTCTATACCTCCGGATCATGTTGTGTTCCCTGAGGCTATGAAGGATTTTCCTGGTCCTGAAGACCCTCTTGTGCCTTCTGCATTGCCTTTGTGGGCCATGTTGGGGTGGTGGTAGCTTCTGCTGTTGGTCCTGTGCTCTGCGTCATCTAGCATGATGCATCAGTAGCACCTCCATGTTGTCCTGTTGGTCCTGAGGTGTGTTTGCCTCATTTTAATGCCTTCCTGACACTGGGATTTAAATTTGACACACATCAGGCTTTGCGTAATTTTTCGGGTCCTCCTCCCACCCGTGCGTCATTTGTGCCCAGTTGGATAAATATGGCGCTAAGGTGATTGAGTCATTTTTTTAGATGGGAATGCCTACCTTTCATCTCATTGAGGCAAGGTGGTTTCACGCATCCTTAAAATGACGCAAACTCCATATTTTTGACGCTAGACACTAGTTACGTTTGCACTGGATTTGAGTTAAAAAAATGAAGCAAATCTGGCACAAACAGAGAATAAATATGGGCCTAAATGCTTATTCCCGTTTTCCCAGAGGGTGTATTGTACATGTTATTTGGAGATAGTTTTCCCAAAGATATTTCAACTGGATGACTTGAAATGATTACTGAAATTGACTGAATTACATCACAGTAGAGAAAAAAGAGAGTCTCTTTCTAGTATAGTAGGAGGTATATTTGGATATATTCCTTCAGTAGGAGTTGTTTTGAATGCAATAAAGATTCAAAGGTTGTCCACTATTGTGGATAACATGCTGACAACTTTTTCAGGAGCCATGATCCTGATAGATACAGAATTGTTTGCGGAAAGAGCTATGACTTTTCAGGGCCGCCTTGAGTTACACACTATTTTAGCAAAAGATGGCAGAGTATGCAAAATGCTTAATCCAAAGCATTGCTGTTCGTTTATTACTGATAATGGTAAATACATTAAAAGCTTACTTACTAATCTGACTAATGAGAGTGCTAACTTGTAAGAGTGTTGGGGAGAAAGCTGGCAAAGGATTTGCTTCAGTGGGAAATTGGCTCAGCAACATTGGGAAAGAGATAATATTGAAAATAATACAAGGGATATTGATTATTGTGATTTGCATAATTGGAGCATTGGGAATCTGTAAATTGTGTAGAATGATTCAATTGAAGAAAATGAAAAAGGAACAGAGGGAAGAAATGAAAAGAGAAAAATTGTGTAGGGGAAATTCAAGAAGGGAACAAAGATTTGAGGGGATTGAAATGACAGAATTTTAGCTGAAGCACAAATTTATGTGGAAAGATTTGGTGTGATGACATATTTAGTCATCAGAGGAGGGATTGTTAACGCTGACTTATTAATACGTTTTATTAATAAATATTCATATATTTTGATTGTTGACCAACAAGAAAGAATTTGCATAGAAAATGTATTAACTTAGAGAAAAATTATGTACGCATTTGAAGATACGCCCACCAGAGTGGCTGCCAATGTTCACGAAGTGTTCTTATTAATGGCTTAGTAATGTAAAATGTTGAGCTTATGTTTGATTAATGTAGTAATATGTCATATTTAAGGTTATACATTAAGTATTAGCTTCATTAATTGTGGGCCTTAACTTAGCGAGGTCTTGGCCTAGTTGCACGGCCTCATATCAAGCTGCATTTCTTGGGCCACTAATAAAATTGATGTTTAGAGAATTAAACTGTAATTTTACACTGTTCTGACCATATGCTCGTAGCTGAAGTTAGTTCTCATGAGAAACTGCTTGCTAGAAGATGCTGTACTTGCTAGTGAAACAATGTTTAATGTAATGTGTGTAAGACTGACCTTCCCAGGAGAAGACAAAGGATGCACTGACTGGAGGATGAGCTGCAACAATATTGATACCTGACAAGCCGAATGACGAAACCAGGAGAAGAGAACCATGTAGTAGTAGAAATGTAGATTTGAGGTTTTAGTTTGATGGGACTAGATGTAAACATGTGATTCGCTGACCAATTAGGATGTGGGAAGTAGTTTTAGGAAATCTAACTTAGCAATACTTGCAGGCAGAGGAGAGAGGCAATTCTCCCTAATCTTCTTGAGAGTTTACGCCAACATTTTTTGACTGTCCCAAGAAGAGACGTACTTAACATCACTGCTTAAATAGACTTTGCTTAGTCTGAGCTTTGATGCTGAATCCTGATGTCTTGCTAACCAAACTGATGCCCTTTTGACAAAGACTATCACAGCTTGCTGAACAATATTGAGGACAGGTATACTGATAACGTTACTGATTGTTATGTCTATTTGCTTTTGTTTCTAGATACCTACCGCTATTTTGATAGAGCCATGGTAAGATGTTTTTCCAAATCTGTGTGACTAAATTATTTAGCATGAAGTCCAAACATGCTATTCTAATCTAATATTAGTTAGGGTTCTCACTAAGGAAGTTCGCTTCATGTGTTAACAGTTGATGTCTTCTTTTTTGTGAATCTAAATGTATATAATATCCTTTGCACAGTTATTCTTGTTCTTAATGCACTGTAACCTTAGAATGTGTAGTAGCTCAAGCCTTGATTAGATTGCGATTGTTTCGCCGCTTTGATCAGCCAGTATTGTTTCTGTATGTGTATCATTTGATATTGAGACTAAATTATGTGACATTAGCATTGTTAATACAGGGAAATAGACATTCTAACTTTTACATAAAGGTGTCGTTAGTTATGACTGCAAGGTCATGGTGTTTGGAAGTTACTGACTTCTATTGATTGTTGATGTCATTGACTGCTGATGTTAATGATCTGTATTGGTAAAGGATATATGGTGGGAAAAGCTTGAAGCACAGTCAAAAGGTCCATCGGCCTATTTGCGTTTCCCTTGTAAGTTTACTTAACAAGGTTTGGCGTGCTAACACCATCTCTTTGTCTTCGTGCTTCTGCCCTCTTTCTTCTTCTCACGTGCATGTCTCTGCTGTCTGGCAAATTTTCTCCTCCCCTTTTTCAGTATCACTTGTCTCTGTGTCACCTCTTTTGCCGCCTGAGTTGTCTTTTTCTCATCTGCTTTATTATTTTTTATCAACTGGCATATTCATTTGTCTTCCCCTCTCTCTGTTTCTTTCTTATCTATCTCTCTATCACCAATCACTCATTTGACCCCTCTCTAAGCTATCCTTTTAACACCTGCCTCTTTATCTAATCTAGCCCCCTCTGCCATCTCTTTCTCATTGATCTGTAACTGTATCACCTTGCTATCACTTGGCTGCACACCTCTTTTACTCTATTCCTAAACTCTCACACATCTTTGTCGGCTGTCTTTTTCTTACTTGTCTCTCTTGTTAGAACCTCTACACTGGTTTCTCTCTATCTAAGATGTTTGTTTTAAACCTGTCTGTCCCTTTGTCACCCCTTTCCTCTCTCTTGGCTGCGTCACTGAACTATTTCTGTATCAAATTACCTTCACACCCATCAGATGCGTCAGCCTCTCCCTCAGATCTCTTGTTCACTTGTGTTTTTATGGGCTGTTACTTTTTCAGCTCTCATCTGCCTTCTTTTTTCTCTTTCAGTTGTCCTTAATCTGTCGATCTGCTTACCTCTCTCACACGATAGCTCCTCTGAGGTCTCTCTGTTTTATCACCTATCACCTATCTGTCCCGCTCTCTTTTACAGATGTTCTTTTCTAACACCTGTTTCTCTTTACCAACCTTATCTATTTATTTTGTGTTTCCATTTGTTTCTGTCTCTTTTCTGTCTGCCATCACTCACTCTTAGCTCTCTTTTTATCACCTGTGTCTTCAGTTTGTTCTTCCCTTTCCTCTCTCTGCCTCAGACTTATTTCTCTTGTTATCACCTGTGTCTTCCGTTTGTTGTTCTTTCCTTTCCTCTCTCTGCCTCAGACATATTTCTATGCCCATACGCTCTCTGACAGAGATACGCAGGAGTTTTCATGCCAGGATCCATCTTTGCGTGCTTGCTTCCCACAGGTCAGTTTTGAACTTGTTGAGGCACGCTGCATAAGTATTTTGCAAGATTTGTGAGACAGCATGCATTTACTTTTTCTTCAGGCAATGTTTGTGGTGATATCTGGGGAATCAACAGTATAAAAGCGGTCCATCTGGCCATAAAACGGGTCCAGAAACAGCCATAAAACTGGCATACATATTAATCCATCAGACCAGCCCATCAGGCATTGCCTGATTAACTTTATTACCATTTTACTTTTTATCTCTTTGGGACTTTTGGGGGTATTTTAATTAACGGGGCAATGCTCCCTTGCTTTACTGGATGAGCCACCCCTTTAACACAGTGCAGCTACGCTGCGTGAAAATGAAAGGGGCATATTTATAATGCCCTAGCATCACCTTGTGCCTCATTAAAATGATTATTTTTTACGTTAATGTCGCCCAACGAGGACAAAATCCCCATACTGTATTTACAGAGTGGTCACTCTGTAACCCTTTGCGCTACTCTATACCTGCGCCAAGCATAATGTATGCAAAAGGGGCGTTCTCCAGTTAGGGGAGCTGGAAAAATGGCATAAAGAAATCTGTGAGATTTCCTTGTGCCATTTGTTATGACACTTTTAACGTCTACTCAAGAGCAGGCGTTAAAAGAAGGGTTCCATTCTTTAGAATGAGGCCCTATGTTCTCTACAGGAGTAGCGCCAATATTTGGGCGCTACTCCTGCAGAGTACATCAATAGCGTCATGAGAAATTACGCTTTTGCCCCTGACCCTGTGTAATGGTGCGCCGTATTTTAAATACAGTGCACACATGGTGGAGGTAGGGGAATGCTAAGGGGTGCAGGAAAAGTGACGCTGCACTCAGTGAAGCACCAATTTCCATAAACCTGCCCCTATATTTCATAAATATGCCCCTCACTTCTTTTATGAAGGCTGATCTTTGATACAGCTGGGAGCATTTAATTTGTGATTGTTTAGAAACCCAGAACCCTTGCTTCTAAGCAAATGAAGAAAACACCACACATAGGCACTTATTACAACCCTGGTGGTTGATGCAAACAGGCTGGCGGTAATTACCACCAAATTATGACCATGTCGGAAAGATCTCAGATTGACAGCAACTTTACCACACCACCTACAGCGAGGCAGAAGTCAATGTTCCGCCCACCGTATTAACCCCTTCAATGCGGGCGTCGGCCACTGGCCGACACCCGCACTACCTCCCTGGTGCGGGTCACGACCAGTGGGCGACAACAGGGAGGGGGTTAATAAATCCTCGGGTGCGTTGCACCCGAGGATTTTTTTATTTTTTATTTTGGTCCCAGGGAGACACAAGAGCTCTTCCGTGTCTCCCACCGCCCCCCACCCGCCCCTTTGTGACGTCAGCGCGCCACGAGGCGCGCTGACGTAACAATGTCGATTTCCCCATCGGAGCAGGAAGCAGCCTTGCGGCCGCTTCCTGCACCAATGGGGAAAACGGCCTTCCCCCCATTCGGGAAGGCCTCGTAAGAAAGGGGAGACTCTCCCCTTTCTTACGAGGCCTTCCTGAAACAGTTTCCTGGCCCGAGAGTCTCCCCTTTCTTACGAGGCCTGCTGAAAGTGTTTCCTGGCCCCCGATCGCAGCACAGCTGCGATCGGGGGCCAGGAAACACCACTAGACGCCAGGGATTTCACTTGGGGGGGTCGGCCCCCTCTGAAAAAAAAGGTAGGTGCCCCCCATGGGCTACATTATTTTTTTTTTTTTTAAACAAACAAAACGAAAATAAATGGACAGGGGGTAGACCGTGGGCAGGGAGATCCCCTGTGGGGGTAATATTTTTTTTTATTTGTTGTAGGGTTTCCCTGGGGGCCATCTTGGCCCCCAAGGAAACCATACAACAACTAAAAAAAATATCTATATATCTATCTATCTACATGGATATATCTATAGATAGATCTATAGATATATGTATATATATATATATATCTATGTAGATATATATAGAGATAGATCTATATATATATATATATATATATATATATATCACTTTTGTCAATACGTGTGTGGTTTCCCTGGGGGCTGCAATCGGCCCCCAGGAAAACCAGACCCACATATAAAAGTGATGTATATATATATATATCTATATATAGATTTGCCACCAGTTGTCTTGCAGTTGCAGCTTGCGTCTTCAAAGCAATGCACATACTTCAACTGACTCTTTTCAACTGTAGCTTTTAGGCAGCAATAAAAAAGTCAAGTAAGTATTGTGATTATGTTTCTGCTACAAAAGGGTCAGACTTGTCTAGTGGCAGTTTTAGTGCCATAAAGAAGCGCAGAAGGTTTATATGTATATGTAAATAGCTGAGTACATTAGTAAAGTCAGCCATTACCTGCGCTATAATACATATGAAACGTATGTGCGGGGTGGAGGGCGGCTATGGAGAAATGAAGGGCACTTTTGCTGGGTGGTAATGAGGGAATCCGAGGAGGAGGGAGTGGGAGCACCAATAATGATTGTTGGACTGGGCGCAGGAGGTGCTAAAAGACTGTGACGAATGGTATGTGACAAGGTGTTTTTTGAGTGGCTTGAAAGAACGTGCTGATTGAGGGAAGAAGCGCAGGTAAGGTGGCCTCTACTGTTGCACGTATTTTACACACACCATCGATTTTGTGACTGTCTACGTAGGCTAGTGTTTTAGAGCAACAGTTTAGCCAATAGCAGAGATGGCATCTTGATGGATGACTGCTGCCGTCACTCGGGTTATAGAGGACAGCTCCGACATAGGATCAGAGACAGAGACATCAGATACTGAGACAGCATCTGAGGGATAGGACAATGGCGCAGACTCTGGAAGTGATTTTTCAGTCGGAGGAGTCCCATTCGATAACTCCTCTTCCAGTACATTATGACCTAGGTGATGAGGACAGTCCTGCTGTCCCTTCGCAAGCAGTCTGTGCAACTGGGTAATAGTGGGTTAGCCCAACCCAGAGAGCAGGTGAATGCGCGGTAAGCAGAGAGAGAGAGAGAGAGTGCTCTCTTGGGAGCTCCCCAATTTAGTTCAGCCCCAAATTCCACCGCCCAAATCGTATTGTGGAGACATCAAAATTATCTATCGCAAAACAAACTGGTTTTGTAAGGCAGGCACCTGTGTTTTTGGTCCTGGGTTCGGCGGCCATATAGAGAAACACACTAAACCCAAACATTTCTGGAAACTAGACATTCGGGGGAGTCCACCGAGGTGTGACATGTGTGGAATTCCCCAAAGTTTTCTTACCCAGAATACCCTGCAAAGCTGAAATGTTGAATAAAAACTCTATTTTTCTTGCATTTCTGTCACACAAACTACAGGAATATTCTGGGATCCACAAAATTCCTACCACCCAGTGATTCCTCACCTGTGCTGATAAAAACACTACCCCACTTGAGTGCCTACACCTAGTGCCTGCGTCAGGAATGGATCACCCCAGGGTCAACAGCTGCCTCATGTAAGGACCAACATTGACCGTTGTGTGATCTATTCCTGTCGTGGGCACCAGGCCTACCCACACAAGTGAGGTACCATTTTTATCTGGAGACTTGGGGGGATGCTGGGTGGAAGGAAATTTGTGGCTCCCCATCTTGGATTCCCCTGGGCTTCTAGTTTTCAAAAATGCACTGGTTTGCTAGGTTTCTCCAGGTGTCGGCTGAGCTAGAGGCCAAAATCTACAGGTAGGCACTTTGCAAAAAGCACCTCCGTTTTCTGTCAAAAAATGGGATGTGTCCACGTTGTGTTTTGGGGCATTTCCTGTCGCGGGCGCTAGGCCTACCCACACAAGTGAGGTATCATTTTTATCAGGAGACTTGTGGGAACATAGAATAGCAAAACAAGTGTTATTGCCCCTTATCTTTCTCTACATTTTTTCCTTCCAAATTTAAGAGAGTGTGTAAAAAAGACGTCTATTTGAGAAATGCCCTGCAATTCACATGCTAGTATGGGCACCCCGAAATTCAGAGATGTGCAAATAACCACTGCTCCTCAAAACCTTATCTTTAGCGCATTTTGGAAATGCAAAGGTTTTCTTGATACCTATTTTTCACTCTTCATATTTCAGCAAATGAATTACTGTATACCCAGTATAGAATGAAAACCAACTGCAGGGTGCAGCTCATTTATTGACTCTGGGTACCTAAGGTTCTTGATGAACCTACAAGCCCTATATATCCCCGCAACCAGAAGAGTCCAGCAGACGTAACGGTATATTGCTTTAAAAAATCTGACATCGCAGGAAAAAGTTACAGAGTAAAACATAAAGAAAAATGGCTGTTGTTTCAGCTCAATTTCAATATTTTTTTATTTCAGCTGTTATTTTCTGTAGCAAAACCTTGTAGGATCTACACAAATGACCCCTTGCTGAATTCAGAATTTTGTCTATTTTTCATAAATGTTTAGCTTTCCGTGATCCAGCATTGGTTTCACACCCATTCCTGTCACTAACCGGAAGTAGGCAGTAAAATGCCAAATTTGTGTTGAAATAAGTGGTTTTCTGATTCAAGTCTGCCCGTTCCTGAAAGGTGGGAAGATGGTGATTTTAGCACCAGAAACCCTTTGTTGATGCCATTTTCAGGGAAAAAACCACAAGCCTTCTTCGGCAGCCCTTTTTTCCAATTTTTTTGAAAAAAAAGACATTTTCACTGTATTTTGGCTAATTTCTTGGTCTCCTCCAGGGGAAACCACAAACTCTGGGTACCATTAGAATCCCTAGGATATTGGAAAAAAAGGACGCGAATTTGGCGTGGATAGCTTATGTGGACAAAAAGTTATGAAGGCCTAAGCGCGAACCACCCCAAATAGCCAAAAAAGGGCTCAGCACTGGGGGGGGGGGGAAAGCCCAGCAGCTAAGAGGTTAAGACATGCCAATCTGCCACCTTTTCCAAAGCAGTACCAACAACATCAAAAGCCTGCCGGAAACAGAGCTCTGAAGTGAAAGGACTCACCATTGGAGACACAGCGAACAACCACCCCACCATAGAGCCCGAGCTGCATGTCTTCCCCATGTTCTTCTACGTGCTGCTCTACCACGAACACAAATGATGGCGAATACAACGATGGTGAGTACAGCCGCCTAGTACACAAGAGAGGGGGGGGAGAGAGTGACACTCACACGCAACACACACCCCCCTACCCCCAACACCATACACACATACAGCTGCAGTACTAAAACATATTTACCCCGTACAAATAATGCAAGGACAACAGGAATTCACTAAAGTGAGTGTAATAAGATCAACACAGTAGAAATAAGAAATATGCAATTGTACAGTTCAAGGTACACTGCCCAGTCCTCATTTTGCGTGGGCCACATGGCCACAGGCCAAAGTCCAAGGCCCCACTTGTCACCTGCATCACACAGAGAGAACACTGCAGGGGCATCAGTTGTTAAATAGGCAGGCATCTCAGGGGGACGGGGGTGGATGTGCACCTCAGCCGGGAGATGGAACAACACCACTGGTTCTGGTGGGGGCAACATGCCATGTGCTTGGTCCTGGGGAGTGCAAGGCCACAGTCTCTCAAGTGGGTGACTTGCCCACATGCTCTGGAGGGGGCAACATGCCCTATGCTTGATCCTGGGGAGTGCAAGCCACAGTCTCGCAAGTGGGTGACTTCCCACATGCTCTGGAGGGGACATTGTGCCCTGGGCTCTTGGTCCTGGGGGGGCTGGGGTTGGTAGGTGCCTAACCCACTTGTTCTGGAGGGGGCATCATTCCCTGTGCTTTTGATCCTGGGGGGGCTGGGGTCGGTGGGTGTCTTACCCACTGGTTCTGGAGTGGGCATCGTTCCCTGTGCTCTTGATCCTGGTGACGCTGGGGTTGGTGGGTGTCTTACCCACTGGTTCTGGAGGGGGCATTGTGCCATATACTCTTGATCCTTGGGAGTGCAAGGTCACAGTCTCTCAGGATGGGTGTCATACCCACAGGATTTACAGGGAACAGGGGGCAGGCCGCACATCCGTCCAATGGAGGTAGGACTACAAACCGTCCTCCGGCGGTGATGACTACTCAGTGGTGGAAGTGGTGCTGCTGCAGCCGCTGGTGGGGAGAAGCTCCAGCCCATCCCCTGCGGCCTCGGAAAGCTGCCCACTGGTGGTGGTGGTGCTGCTGCTGGTGGTGGGGGGAAGCTCCAGCCCATTCCCTGAAGCTTCAGATGGCTGAACAAACATGGTCGGTGGCTCTGTCAGAGTTCCTGCCCCAGGCCCCTTTCCCTGCCGGCCTGCTGGTGCTGGTTCCTTGGTCTTCCTAGCAGCAGCTGTGGTAGGCTCCTTTCTGTTCCTGGCAGCAGCTGGGGCAGGCTACTTGTTCTTCCTAGCAGCAGCTGGGGCAGGCTCCTTACCCTTGAGTCTGCCTGGTGCAGGCTCCTTCACCCTCAGGACATGTGCCCTGGATCCTTTCCCACCAAGAGTGGGTGTGGTGACTGCTGGGCCTGTGGACTGGGTGGCTGAGGTGCTTGGCTGGGTTTTTGCCACCCTGGCCAGACATTCGGGACGGGGGGAAGGGGTTGGAAAAAGGTCAATGGTGGATAGGAAAAGCTTTTTAGAGACATTGGGGCGGGAAGAGGGAGAAGGTCTGGGAGTGGAGGAAGAGAGAGTGGTTGTAGGAGGTTTCTGTCTGCTGATTTTCAGTGCAGGTGCATGGGCTGGATGCTGTTGTGAGGTGGATGGCTGTTGGGTGTCTGAGTGCTTGCGTTTGTATACTTTAGGAGAGGGGACAGACACAGTGGGAGAGGACACAGGGGACGTGTACATG
Organism: Pleurodeles waltl; assembly: GCF_031143425.1. NCBI lineage: Eukaryota > Metazoa > Chordata > Amphibia > Caudata > Salamandridae > Pleurodeles > Pleurodeles waltl. The sequence goes on along the minus strand of NC_090440.1, from coordinate 1,425,770,210 downwards.
GCTGTTGTGGAGGTGTCTGCCAGTGAGGTGTGTGTTCTGCTAGGTGTGGTGGTGATGCTGATAGTAGATGAGAATGTAGTGCATGCAGGTGTGAGTGTAGATGGAACTGGGAGGGAAGTGGAGGAGGAGGAGGAGGGACACAGTGGATATCGTGGATGTTGGTATATCTGCATCTGGATGGTGTTTGTGTGAGTGCCTGTGTGATCATGTGTGGTGCTTGTGTTTGCCTGTGCCACTCTTGTGTGCATGCTCGTCTGCCTGTCTGCTTGGGATAGGTAGGGGTTGAGGGGAATGGGATTGGGAAGAGGAAGTTGGAGGGGGAAGGGAGGAAACAGGGACAATGGCTGCCATCAGAGAGGAGGCCAGAGCCTGGATTGATCTCTGTTTGGTGAGGTCTGAGTGACCTTTGACTTCTGTGGCCACTGGATCACTCCCCACGTGTACAGCGACGCCCAGCTGTCCCCGTGCCCTCCCCACCCCGCCCTCGCTGCTCCCTAATGGCCATCCCTGGTGTCTAGTGGTAAGTGCCATCCTGTATTCACTGTGTGTGTTTACCTTGTTCAGTTATCGTGTCTCAGCTGTTTTTTCTCTCCGTGGTTTCCCTTGTCTCACCTGTCTGTTTCCTCCGTGTTTTGTCTGGTCTTAGCCTGTCTGTCTCTCCGTGTTTTGCCTTGTCTCAGCACTCTGTATTTTGCCTGGTCTTAGCCTGTCTGTCTCTCCGTGTTTTGCCTTGTCTCAGCACTCTGTATTTTGCCTTGTCTCAGCCTGTCTCTCTCTCCGTGTTTTCCCTTGTCTTAGCTCTCTGTGTTTTTGCCTTGTCTTAGCTCTTTGTGTTTTAGCCTTGTCTTAGCTCTTTGTAGCCTGTCTGTTTCTTCGTATTTTGCCTTCTCTTAGCCTGTTAGTTTTTACATTTTTTACCACCCTGTGTGACCCCTGCCCCCCCCAGCACCTTGGCACCCACGAGATGTCTCCTTTTCCCGCTGCTGCGTCCCTGCGGCCCTCCCCCCTCTAGCTCCCATTCGTCCACGCCTCCCGCCTCCCAGCTGCTCCTCCCTCCCTCCTCTCCTTCTTAATGGCGGTCGCTGCGCGACACGGAGAGTGACCTTTGACCTCTGTGGCCACTGGATCGCTCCCCACGCATACAGCGACGCCCAACTGTCCCCGTAACCTCCCCACCCCGCCCTCGCTGCTCCCTACTGGCCATCCCTGGTGTCTAGTGGTAAGTGCCGTCCTGTATTCACTGTGTGTGTTTACCTTGTTCAGAGTTATCGCGTCTCAGCTGTTTTTTCTCTCCGTGGTTTCCCTTGTCTCACCTGTCTGTTTCCTCCGTGTTTTGCCTGTTCCTAGCCTGTCTGTCTCACCGTGTTTTGCCTGGTCTTAGCCTGTCTGTCTCTCCGTGTTTTGTCTTGTCTAAGCACTCTGTATTTTGCCTGGTCTTAGCCTGTCTGTCTCTCCGTGTTTTGCCTTGTCTCAGCACTCTGTATTTTGCCTTGTCTCAGCCTGTCTCTCTCTCCGTGTTTTCCCTTGTCTTAGCTCTCTGTGTTTTTGCCTTGTCTTAGCTCTTTGTGTTTTAGCCTTGTCTTAGCTCTTTCTAGCCTGTCTGTTTCTCCGTATTTTGCCTTCTCTTAGCCTGTTAGTTTTTACATTTTTTGCCACCCCGTGTGACCCCTGCCCCCCCAGCGCCTTGGCACCCCCGAGCCGTCTCCTTTTCCCGCCTCTGCGTCCCTGCGGACCCGCCCCCCCTCGAGCCCCCATTCGTCCACGCCTCCCGCCTCCCAGCTGCTCCTCCCTCCCTCCTCCCCTTCTTAATGGCGGTCGCTGTGCGACACGGAGAGTGACCTTTGACCTCTGTGGCCACTGGATCGCTCCCCACGCATACAGCGACGCCCAACTGTCCCCGTAACCTCCCCACCCCGCCCTCGCTGCTCCCTACTGGCCATCCCTGGTGTCTAGTGGTAAGTGCCGTCCTGTATTCACTGTGTGTGTTTACCTTGTTCAGAGTTATCGCGTCTCAGCTGTTTTTTCTCTCCGTGGTTTCCCTTGTCTCACCTGTCTGTTTCCTCCGTGTTTTGCCTGTTCCTAGCCTGTCTGTCTCACCGTGTTTTGCCTGGTCTTAGCCTGTCTGTCTCTCCGTGTTTTGTCTTGTCTAAGCACTCTGTATTTTGCCTGGTCTTAGCCTGTCTGTCTCTCCGTGTTTTGCCTTGTCTCAGCACTCTGTATTTTGCCTTGTCTCAGCCTGTCTCTCTCTCCGTGTTTTCCCTTGTCTTAGCTCTCTGTGTTTTTGCCTTGTCTTAGCTCTTTGTGTTTTAGCCTTGTCTTAGCTCTTTCTAGCCTGTCTGTTTCTCCGTATTTTGCCTTCTCTTAGCCTGTTAGTTTTTAAATTTTTTGCCACCCCGTGTGACCCCTGCCCCCCCAGCGCCTTGGCACCCCCGAGCCGTCTCCTTTTCCCGCCTCTGCGTCCCTGCGGACCCGCCCCCCCTCGAGCCCCCATTCGTCCACGCCTCCCGCCTCCCAGCTGCTCCTCCCTCCCTCCTCCCCTTCTTAATGGCGGTCGCTGTGCGACCGCGCGCTCCGGAGGCACGCCAGAGGCAAGCCCGTCCGCGCCCGTCTGCGCCTGGACCGCACCCAGCGCCACACACCCTGGTCCACGGAACCCCCGCACCTCCAGGTGCCACTACACTGCCAGCGACCTCAACGCCCTCAACCCTGGCCACTCCACAGCATGCTTCCAGTCCTCACCAAGAAACACCCACGGACCCTTCTCCTGCCACAACTGCAGATTTACCTGCGACTGACCCACCAAACCACCAAGAACCTGAACCAACCACCTCCACTGCATACTCCTCAACACCCGCTCCACAAGCAAGCACGCCATCGAGCTCGTCACCACACCCACTCACGCAGCCGGCCACACGCTTGACCCCATCTTCTCCACAAGCGCCCACATCACCTTCAACCACACCACCAAACTCCACTGGACCGACCACCACTGCATCCACTTCTCCTCCCAGAAACAGGTCAAACACCACCGTACCCTACAGCCACCCTGCCAGCACTGGAGCAAAATCACCCAAGACCAGCTGTCCAGCGCCCTCGCCAAGAACCCGCCTAATGACCCCACCGACCCAGACACCACCGCCCTCAACCTCAGAGAGTAGATCAACGACTGCGCCAACTCCCTCGCTCCACTCAAGAAGTCCTCCAACAACCAAGCCACCAAGAATGCCACCTGGTCCACCGAAGAGCTCCAGACCTCCAAGCGCAACTGCCGGAAACTTAAGAACAAATGGCTCACCGAACACACACCTGACAGCCTCACGGCCCACAAAGACGCCACCCGCAGACACCACCAACTAATCAGACTAGCCAAAAGATCCTCCTTCAAAGTCCACCTAGATACCTATGCACACGACAGCAAAGAGCTCTTCAGCATCGTGAAAGAACTCTCCAACCCCAGTGCCAACATCAACGACATTCCACCCTCACAAGAGCTCTGCGACTCCCTGGCCACATTCTTCCACCAAAAGATCACCAACATCCACAACAGCTTCAACACCACAGCTGCCCCCACCACGCCAGACACCACCCCCGCTAACACCACCCGCTCTGATCGCCTAACCTCTTGGGCCAACATCAGCGACACCGAGACACGCAAGATCATGAACTCCATCCACTCCGGATCACCATCAGACCCATGCCCCCACCATGTGTACAACAAAGCAGACTCAACCATCGCTCCCCAACTACGGAAGGTCATCAACATCTCCTTCGAAACAGCAACATTTCCAGAAAGCTGGAAACACGCTGAAATCAACGCCCTCCTTAAGAAGCCCAAAGCAGACCCTCAGGACCTTAAGAACTTCCGACCCATCTCCCTGCTTCTGTTCCCTGCGAAGGTCATAGAGAAAATCGTCAACGCGCAACTGACTCGCCACCTCAAAATTAACTACATCCTAGACCTCTCCCAGTCCGTCTTCCGACAAAACCACAGCACCGAGACCGCGCTCTTCTCCGCCACAGACGACATCAGACGCCAAATGGACAACGGCGAAACATCAGCCCTCATCCTCCTGGACCTATCAGCCGCCTTCAACACGGTATGCCATCACACTCTGAGAACCCGCCTCTTCGAAGCCGGACTACAAGAGAAGGCCCTCGAGTGGACTACATCCTTCCTCTCCAACAGAACCCAGAGAGTCCGCCTCCCTCCCTTCCACTCCAAAGCCACCAAACTCATCTGCGGCGTACCCCAGGGCTCATCCTTCAGCCCAACTTTATTCAACATCTACATGGCACCCCTCGCTCAAGTAGCCCGCCAATACAACCTCAACATCAACTCCTACGCCGACGACACCCAGCTCATCCTCCCCCTCACCAAGGACCCGCACAACGCCAAGTCCAACCTCCACGAGGGAATGCAGGCCGTTGCCGAATGGAAGAGAAACAGTCACCTGAAACTGAACTCGGACAAGACAGATGTCCTCATCCTCGGACCTAACCCCTCCGCCTGGGACGACTCTTGGTGGCCAACATCTTTAGGAACCCCACCAACACCGACCGACCACGCACGCAATCTGGGCTTCATCCTCGACTCGTCCCTCTCCATGTCAAAACAGGTCAACGCAGTCTCCTCCTCCTGCTACAACACTCTCCGAATGCTCCGCAGGATCTACAAGTGGATCCCAACAGACACAAGAAAAACAGTGACACAGGCCCTCGTTAGCAACAGGCTAGACTACGGCAACGCACTCTACACAGGCACCCCGACAAAACACCTGTGGCGCCTCCAACGCATCCAAAACGCCGCCGCCCAACTAATCCTCAACGTACCCCGCCGCAACCACATCACACCCCATCTGAGAGACCTCCACTGGCTCCCCGTTGACAAGAGGATCACATTCAAGCTCCTCAGCCACGCACACAAAGCACTCCACAACACCGGACCTGCTTACCTCAACAACAGACTCAGCTTCTACACCCCCACCCGACAGCTCTGCTCCGCAGACCTCGCACTCGCCACCGTCCCCCGCATCCACTGAAAGACATCCAGCGCAGATCCTTCTCCTACCTCGCTGCCAAGACATGGAACACTCTCCCAATCAACCTGCGACGGACCCAGGACCTACTCACCTTCAGAAGACTCCTCAAGACCTGGCTCTTCGACCAGTAGCGGCGTACCCCCCCCCCCTCAGCGCCTTGAAACCCTGACGGGTATGTAGCGCGCTCTATAAATATATTGATTGATTGATTAATTTGGCCGCCAAACCAGTGTGAATGCCCTCCAAGAATGCATTAGTTAGTTGCATCTGGGCTGCCAGCCCCTGGATGGCATTCACAATGGTTGACTGCCCTACAAAGATGGATCTCAGGAGGTCAATAGCTTCCTCACTCAGGGCAGGGCAGCAGGGCTCACTGGGGCAGGGCCTGAGGTGCCTGGGGCAAAGGAGATGCCCACCCTCCTGGGTGAGCGGGCATGGGCAAATCTATGAGGGGCTGCTGGGAGGGTGGTGCTGGTACGGAGGTGGCAGCTGTAACTTTAGCTGGGGTGGACACACAGAGGTGTCCGTCACCACCAGGGAGATTCCATCGGAGGAGGTATCTGTCAGAACTGTCCCCTCCAGTCTCCACTGGGGTGCTGTCCTTGGTCTCACTGATGCCCTCACCGTTGGAGGACTCCACCTCCTGGGTCCTGTGGGATGCAGCTTCCTCCATCGCCGGTGCCTCTGCCCCTCCACCAGATGATGCTAAAGCAAGGCACATAAGGACAGGGTGACAAAACAAAAAGGGGGGAAGAGACAAAGGATAGACTGGGTCAATGGCTACACCAACACCACTGTTGGCATACACAGCACACTCACACACAGGGTACAGGGCTAAGCACTATGCATTGCACTACCACTGATATTGCTAGCCAAAAGGGCATGGGGAGGGGCACACACCGCCAAATCTAGCACACCTGGGAGCCACGCAGCCTTGACCAGTAGTGGATGCCTACAACCTAGTTAGCAGGATTATCCCTTCTGGACCCTATCCACCAGGAGACCTATGGTGCAATGTCAGGTCTGGCTTAGGGGCACCCACTGACACACATCCCCCACCCGGATACCACCCTACCATGCGTAAGTTATAGTGATGTGCACTGTACTCACCCCCTTTAGGCTGCTGTGATGCCCTCAAGCGCTCATCCAGCTCTGGATAGGCCACTGCCAGTATGGGGGCCATCAGGGGGGTCAGGGTTCGATGGGCACCCCTTCCTCGTTGGGAGGACATCCCCAGCTGGGCCTCAGCCTTCTTCCGTGCCCAGCATCTCAGTTCCTCCCACCTTTTCCCCCAGGGTGCGCACTTCCTTGGCGATGGGACGCCATATACCCTTCTTTTGATGGGCGCTGACCTGCAGAGGGAATACATACAGTAAAATAGTATTAGTCAGACAGTCCTGTCTGTTACACTTATGGCCCACCATACCGCTTCACGTCACCATTTACACACACATGGCCCAGCATGCAACCAGTATGCTGCCCAGGGGACATCCATCCACCCCCCTTATACGATGCCTTCACAAACCACTCCATGCATTCATACCACATGCATTGTGCCCATAGTGTACTCACCTGTTGGTCTGGAGGCCCATACAGCAGTGTGTAGTGAGGTAGGACCCCATCCACCAGTCTCTCCAACTCCGCCAAAGTGAAGGCAGGGGCCCTTTCCCCAGTCACACGGGCCATGGTAGGTTCCAGACACAGGTTACAGCAGCACATGAAGTCTAGGTCCTCTCCTGTTGAAGGTCAGGTAGCCAGTGAGGAATCAAATAGAAAATGGTGGTCACGTCTGCGGCGGTGCATACTGTCACCACCAGCGTACATCACCATTGGCCACTGTACCCCATTGGGCTCCATTATAACCAATGAGGAGTTGCACAGCAGTTCCCGACCGCCTGCTGCAACGGCGCACAACGTCAGCGGAATTACCTCACTTCCACCTGTCTCTCCACACAGGACAGGAGGATGCCATTTAAGGGGGTAGGCCCTGGATAATTACTGGGTCAATGTTTAATTTTTGACATACAGGACATTTTTCACTGACCCATTAAAACTTGACAGCATTCATCGGACTGTTGTAGCCCCATTGTTCAGTTTGTGACCGGCTCCTCACCCTTTGTCCCTTAGATTGCTACCGCTGCGGATGAATAGGAGATGGAGACATACCCCTGTCTACAGACCCCTGGTGGACTTGGCAACAATGGAGGAAAAGGTACATCATCCTCACCTATAGACTTGACAGGGCCACAATCACAGAGCATTGTGCCCAATTAGAGCCTGACCTGATATCTGCTATCCGTCACCCCACTGGGATCCCCCCTCTTGTGCAAGTTCTATCAGTTCTCCATTTCCTGGCAACTGGTTCTTTCCAAGTGACAGTGGGCTTGGCAGCAGGAATTTCACAGCCAATGTTCTCAATAGTGCTGATCAGAGTGTTGTCTGCCCTGATTAAACACATGTGCAGCTACATTGTATTTTCCCAGGTGGAAGATTTGGCCACAGTGAAGGCTGACTTCTATGCAATGGGACATATCCCAAACATAATTGGTGTGATTGATGGAACACATCTTGCATTTTTCCCACTCCTGTCAAAATAAACAGGTGTACAGAAATCGCAAGAGTTTTCACTCAATGAATGTACAGATGGTGTGCTTAGCGGACCAGTACATCTCCCATGTGAATGCTAAGTATCCTGGGTAGGTGCATGATGCCTTTGTCCTGAGGAATAGCAGCATCCCAAATGTGATGGCTCAACTACAGAGGCACCGGGTGTGGCTACTAGGTGAGCCCTTGTTCCCACCCAGTAGATGTAGGGGTATGGGTATGGTGTGGCCATATTGGATAGTGTGTGGCTAAATGTCCTTCAATATTTGCAAGGTGACTCTGGTTACCGTAACCTATCATGGCTACTGATCCCTGTGAGGAATGCCAGGACAAGGGCAGAAGAACATTATAATGAGGCACATGGGCGAACCAGAAGGATCATCAAAATAAATGTTGGCCTCCTTAAGGCCAGGTTTCGGTGCCTCCATCTGACAGGTGCCTTCCTGTGCTACTCACCCAAAAAGGTCTGCCAGATAATAGTGGCATGCTGCATGTTGCATAACCTTGCGTTGAGACGCCATATACCTTTTCTGCAGGAGGAAGAGGCTGGAGATGCCTGTGTGGCAGTAGTGGAGCCTGTGGACAGTGTGGATGAGAAGGCAGAGGATGAGGATGAGGACAACAGAATAGCAGTGATCAGACAGTACTTCCAATGACACACAGGTAAGACAGTGTTAATTCACATTTCATTGTCATTATTTTAAAATTGTTTAGCACTGGCATATTGTTATTTCCCACTTCTATGCCCACTTACTGTACCCTTTGGCAATTCATTTTACAGATTTTGGTGCCTCACAGTAGCTCCTGGTGTGATCACTGCATCCAACTACAGGTCTTTCATATGTGCTTATTTACTGTACATTTGATTTGCAATGTTTGTACATGGTTAAACTTATAAATACTTAAATAATGTGACATACTTCATGCTTCTATATGTATCAAGGGTGTTTATTTAAGCGCTAAGATATTGAGAGGCAAGTGCAATGGGATGGGGTGATGATGGAGGAAATTCCAGGATCGAGTTCCAGTCTGTAGCACAGGTGCATTGTTAATGGGGACATAGGAAGAGGAGCAATGGCAGTTCAAGGTGGACAGGGTGACAGAGTGTGACTCAATGGTGACAATCAGGAGAGTCTCATTTCTCAGTAGGGGTCATGGCAATAGTCTCTGGCTTCTGCCAGGATCAACGGGATGTTTGCGGGGTGGTTCTCCTTCTGCAGTGGGAGGGGTGCCGGTGGCCTGTTGGCCCTGTGGCAGGACCCCCTGTCCACGAGCGACAGCGGAGTTGGAAGGCAGTTCAGATGTTTGGCTGGTGGCAGGGGCCTGCTGTTGTCAGACTGCCACCCTCATAATATTGGCCATGTCTGCCAGCACCCTTTCTTGGGAGACAAGGGTGGTGTTGATGGCCTGCAAGTCCTCTCTGATCCCTTGGTACTGTCCCTCCTGCAGCTTCCTGCTTTTCTGTACATTGTCCAGGATCTGACCCATTGTGTCTTGGGAATGTTGGCATGTTCCCAGGATCTCGGCAAGTGCCTCCTGGAAAGTCAGTTCCCTGAGCCTGTCCTCCCCCTGGTGCATAGCACTCCTCCCAGTTTCCTGGCTGGCCTGTGCCTCTGTCCCGTGAACCGTGTGCCCACTGACACTGACCTCAGGTCCCTGATTATCTTGGGTATGAGGTGTGCCCTGGAGTCCCTGTAACGGTGGACACACTGCTGATTGACGTGTCCTGGGGACAGAGGTTTGGGTACACTGGGTGGGTGCTATAGTGGTGTTTCCAGATGGGGGAGGCTCTGTGGTTGTCTGATTGGGCTTGGGTAACCAACTGTCCAGAGGTCCCTGATGGGCCAGATCCAGGCGACCAGAGTTGCTGTCATAACTGTGGGCCTCTTCTGTGGGGGGATTGGATATTGCTGGCACCTCCTCTCTGCTGACATTGGCTGGGATACATGTGGGGATGTAAATGCTGTGTTATTGTTTCTGTGTGTGACATATTGTGCTTCGGTGGGTTGCCCTCTTTGGTTGTATTTGCCCTGGCAGCTTTCACCTGTGTAAGTTGGTATGTGGTGGGCTAGCTGATTCTCTCTAGTGTGCATGCTTTACTGATAGGTGTCAATGCAGGTCTGTAAGTGGTGTCCATTCATTGGTAAAGCATCAGGGCTTGGCATTGGGATGGGTGAGATGTAATGGTGGGGTGTGTGGGATGTGGCGGAGTGACGGGAATGAGGATAAGGATATGTGATGGCATGCAGGTAGGGGGGTGATAGTAGTATAGAGATGACTTACCAGAGTCCAGTCCTCCTCCTACTCTGGCCAGGCCCTCAGGATTCATGATTGCCAAGACTTTCTCCTGCCATGTTGTTAGTTGTGGGTGAGGAGGTGGGGGTCCACCGCCAGTCCTCTGTACAGCGAGTTGGTGTCTTGCTGCAATGGAACGTACCTTCCCCTGTAGGTCATTCCACCTCTTCCTGAGGTCATTCCTGGTTCTTGGGTGCTGTCCCACGTCGTTGACCATGTCCACGATTCTCCGACATAGCTCCATCTTCCTAGCTATTGATATCTGCTGCACCTGTGCTCCAAATAGCTGTGGCTCTACCCTGATGATTTCCACCACCATGAACCTTAGCCCCTCCTCTAAGAATCTGGGGTGTCTTTGTGGTGCCATGGGTGTTGTGTGAGTTGAGTAGGTGATGGTGTGTACGGTGATGTGTTGAGGTCTGTGATGTGCGGTGTGTGGGTGGTTTATAGGTGTAGGTAGTGTGTGGCTCTGGTTTTGTCTTTGGTTGTGGTGTCTGTCTCGTGCCAATGGTTTGTAGTCGTAAAGGGTTGTGGATAATGTGGGTGGGTGTTTTATAGTGATGTGGGTGTGTGGGTGTGGTGTGTGTATGGGTATCAGGTGAGTGTTGTTTGAATTGTCCAATGTGGTGTTGTTTTGTTTAAGTGTGTGTATTTTGAGCGCAATGGTATTTACAGCCAATGGTTTACCACCATTGAATCCACCATTGAATGTCCGCCATGGTGATTCGTGGGTCATAATGTGATGGGTGTTGTTCTGTTGGCGTAACGGTGTGGGTTTTGATACCACCAGTTTATCACTGACCTTTGGACTGGCGGATTTGTGTGTGTGGCTGAATAGTGACGGATTGGTGTATGTGTGTCATAATATGGTGAACGGATATCTGCCGCGCTGGCGGTATGTTGGCGGCAGTCAGCGTGGCGGTAAGTGGGATTTACCGCCAATGTCATCATGAGGGCCATAATCATTTACTTGCGTTTCCTCTCCAAATACACTTTTCAACAAAGAACGGAACCTGACCTACTTTATTTGCCTGAAAAACAAAATGTTGTGAGGTGCATGAGTTTTTGGAAAAAACAATAAAAGTTTTTTTGTTTTTTTCCAGGACACATCGTACACGCTATTCTCTTTCTCAAAAGTCAGTGTAATAACCCTTAAAATAATCCATGTCAGAGATGCAGTATTTGCTTTTCCCAGATGGTGGCTTTCTCTAGTTTGACTTTTCTGGCAGTTTGTTACTCTTACGTATCACTTACTGCAAACTGAGGCCCATATTTATACTTTTTGACGCTGTACTGTGCTAATGCAGTTCAGCGTCAAAAAGTGTACCGCCGGCTAGCGCCATCCCAAGACGCCGGCTGAACGTCATATTTATGGGATGCCACTAGGCGATGGTAAGGCCTGGCTAGCGTCATAGAAAAGGACGCTAGCCGGGTGCGAGAGGCGTAGAGGAAACAGGGGGTTTAGCGTCAGAGGATGATGCTAGTATGTGCAGAGGCAAAAAAATGCCTCTGCCCAGACTAGCATTATTTTTTTATGTTAAAACCCAATGGACATGAATCCTGTCTCAGTTAAGACAGGAGACATGCCCCCTAGCTCAATGGCCATGCCCAGAGGACATATGTCCCCTGGGCATGGCCATTTTGCACAGTGCCCTGTAGAGGGGCCCAAGTTAGGCCCCCCATGGCACTTTGAAAACAAATTATAAATACTTACCTGGACTTACCTGGTATGGGTTCCCCAGATCCTTAGGTGTCCTCCAGGTGTGGGTGCGAGTGGGTGGTGGTGTCCCGGGGGGCCGGGAAGGGCACCGGTGGGTCATGGTCTCTGACCATGGAAACAGTCCCACAGGACCCCTAATGCCTGCCCATACCCAGGCGTTAAATAATGGCACTAACCAGACTTAGGTCAAAAGACCGCGAAGGCCATTCTGGATTTCCCGCTGGGCCTGCGGGCGCCCGCCAAAGGAGCGCCCGCCGGCCCAGCGGGAAAGGCCCTGCAACACAGAGGCCGGCTCCGAATGGAGCCGGCGGTGTTGCAGGGGTGCGACGGGTGCAGTTGCACCCGTCGCGATTTTCACTGTCTGCTATGCAGACAGTGAAAATCATGCTGGGGCCCTGTTAGGGGGCCCCTGCACTGCCCATGCCAGTGGCATGGGCAGTGCAGGGGCCCTCAGGGGCCCCACGACACCCTTTCCCGCCATCCTGTTCCTGGCGGTCAAAACCGCCAGAAACAGGCTGGCGGGAAGGGGGTCGGAATCCCCATGGCGGCGCTGCCTGCAGCGCCGCAATGGAGGTTGAGCCCTGCCAGGGGTATTCCGGCGGGAAACCGCCGGATCCCCTTTTCTGACCGCGGCTTTACCGCCGCGGTCAGAATGGGCAATGAAGCACCGCCAGCCTGATTTTGGTGCTTCCGTTGCCCGCGGCCCTGGCGGTTTAGGAGCACCAGGGTCAGAATGAGGGCCTTAGTGCCACTATTTAAGGCCCTCTTCCTCCCGTGCATGATTTTTGCATGGGAGGATAAATTTAGGGCCTTACTTTCATTTTTGCCCGGGAATGCCTATCTTGCATCTCATTTGCGCAAGGTATTTTTAAGCAGGCAAAAACTGACTTTAACTCCAATATTTTGGCATTAGACACGTCTAGCGCCAAAATATAAATATGGAGTTAAGTTTGCGCTGGACTTGCTTAAAAAAATTACACAAATCTGGTGCAAACAGAGTATAAATAGACCCCTGAGTCGCCTCAAGATGTCGGAATGACTCTATGCAGTAAATGGGTCTTCAATACCGGACACAAAGGAGAATTCTGGATCTGAGAATGAAGGTAGTGTAAATTTCTCACAGCCACAAATATGTCTCTTGTATTTATGATTTAACTAGAAAGTGTGTGAAGGAGGTACACATATGTCGAAATACTGACAGGGACAAGGAAAAGAAAATTCTCCTCTTTATTGTGTGTTTATTTGGTACTTAAGAGAGGTCCTTTGCGCCATGTTTGAATGCACAGACAGAATACATGTCCAAAGACACCTCCATACTGGACGAGTGACACACTGTGTCAGCTCAGGATTATAGTCAAAAGGTTTCAGGCCCACAAATAATTACTTTGGCCACACATCTCGTGAAAGATTGCTAGTTAAAAGACCCTCCACCCTCTTTTTTTTCACTAATAGCACTGAAAGCACCTAAATGCGATCAATGATTACAGGTAATTTAGGACTGCATCAGCTTCCCATTTTGCTCAACAAACAGAGGGGCATATTTATAATTTTTCATGCAAAACTGCACTAACGCAGTTTTGCATCAAAAGATTTAACACCAGCTTGCACCATTCCTGAGTGCCAGCCGGGTGCCATATTTATGGAATGGTGCAAGCCGGTGCAAAGGGTGGGCTAGCGTAAAAAAAAAAAGACATTATCTGGGTGGGGGTGGTGGTATTGGAGAAGGGGCGTTTGCACCAAAAAATGACGCTAGGCTGGTTACAGGCAAAAAAATGCCTCTGACCATCCTTGCATCATTTTCTGATGCAAAACCATCCATACCACGTGACTTCTGACTTAGAAAAGACAGGAGTCATTCCCACCACCCAAATGGCCAGCACAGGAGACAAGCGTCCCCTGGGTATGTCCATTGCACCCAGTCCCAAGTTAAGCCCCTGATGGCACTTTAATTTAAAAAAAATATACTTAGCTATATTTACCCTACTTACCTGGGATGGGGTCCCCCATCATCGGGTGTCCCTCTGGTGTGGGTGCGGGTGTTCCTGGGGCTTGAAGAGGGCACCTGTGGATCCATTCCATAGTGTTTAATCATGGAAATGGCTCCACAGGTCCCCTAACTCATGGTGTGACTCAGGCATTAATTATTTAGCGCCTCCACCCACCCGTGCGTCATTTTAGCACGGGGGATAAATATGGGTCTAGCACCATTTTTTAGATAAGAATGCCTACCTTGCATCCCATTGACGCAAGGTAGGTTGACACATCTAAAAAATGGTGCAGACCCCAATACATTGACGCTAGACATGTCTTACGTCAAAATATAAATGTGTAGTTAGTTTGGTGACGAATTTGCGTTAAAAAAAAGATGCAAATTTGGTGCAAATGGAGTATAAATATGCCCCCAAGTACGTTTGATAAGGAAATAGGTAATGTGTATGGCATGGAAGCACAAAGCATGAAACTGACCTTATGAAGTGAGCGGCAGGGGCACAATTAGACTTGAACTTCGGAGGGGGGCTAGTATCAAGAGCAATTGTGGAGCTACCAGTTCACACAAAGCTGGAGGAGACATTCTCAGAGCACACATTGCCAAAATGTCTGCCTTTAAGGTACTAACACATGCAAACAACATTCAGGAATGACTGTATTTTCATGTATGGACACCTTAAAGCCAAATACACTGGTTTTGCTAATAATTTCCACTCAGGCACTTGGGGACATTTTTACTAGCCTGCACTGTGTTAGGGAAAGGGAAGGAATTTTCTGTATTTAAGTCAATATGGTGCATTCCTGCTTTTCCCTTTGCACTGACACCATTTTGGAAGCCTAGCACCAACGCTAGCACCCTCCATCGTGCAATGGTGCCTCTGTTGCATGCAGGGTTGTTTTTGTGCAGGAACCTTCCTGCACAAAACAATCCCCTTATTTGGTGGCCGTGCATGGCTTCATAATTCTAATTTTTCAGTTGCGTTGCTCTTGCACCATGTTGCGTGGTGCAAGAGCGACGGAAAGGGGCTCGTAAATATGCCCCTAAGCATGGCTGTACCTTCAAGGCTATGCACCAGACCTGAGAGTATCAGATGTCCGCAAGATGATTTGTACAAAGTGAATCTTGTACCTGTGTGCATGTCCAACATACGGAAAATAAATCCTTAAAAAAAAAAGAGTTTGTGGGGGATCCCCAGATAAAAGTCCTACATTGAGAAGGAGACTTATATGAACCCTATTAAAGATGTGATACATATACTGGAATGAAACAAATTACATAGGGTTTCTATATGAATGTTACACCAATGCAGGTGTTCACAAAAAGCCCAAAAGGAAAGGGAATTCACAGAGCAGAATAAGCAGGATAACTTCACAGATGTATGAGTTTATATAGACATTACAGTCTTAGCCTTTGTAATTATATTTGTGTTTTGACCATTGACTCCACGTTTCACTCAGGCTATCAGCACACCGTCACGTAAGTGACCACCAACTTCATTTTTCCTATTGACTTTAGTCTAGCATCAACCACGGCCACGTTAAAAGCTGCAAGTATTTTCCCATGATAATGTGCTCCTTGCTCATGTTTTTATTCTGCATATTTGTGTGTTCTTTCTCACCAGGGCTTAGGCTGATAAGAATGTACTAGGACAGGGGGAACGGTTTTGTTTTTATAGAGGGCACCTTGAGATTTTGGCCAATTCCAGACGTGTTCTTTTCAAAGCTGACCTAAAGTAACTAGCATTTTTTAATAATAAACTTATACAGTGGGAGGGAGTTTCTAGAATTCTCCTCTCTTGTTTATTCAAAATATATAAGACGCCAAGACCAGATGGACCGGGGAGTGACTCAGATCTCGGACATGCTCAGGACGCTGAGGTGTGTCATACTTCCTGTGAGGATAATTGATATCTCTCTCCATGATCGAATCTGGGATATGGCAGTCTGATGCTGATTATGAGGGAGATAAAGCGGATTTGCCCTTGCCTCATGGTGATGCATTTTTTTAATTCATTATTTACTTTGCATTGTAATATACAAACATATATGTGCTGTGCATATTGCAGTGGAGAATCATTTGTAAATGTTTTCATTTCATTGCTGTGACCATTTTTAAACGTGTACTTTAGCATGCTAATCTCCTCTACGAACCTTGCATAGTGAACTAATAAATGTCTTCTTTAGACTAAGAAGCAAATTCCAGAGATTTTTTGTAAGTTCATGAGTGTATCAGCTCTGTCATTAGTGAAGCAAAACAGCCATGAAGCAACAGAGTGTTGTATATTATAGGTACTGATGGAGATGAAGTAAGACTGCGTTCATCAAATGGGAACCCAAATCTTTGAATTACGAACAGCTAAACACAATTACACCATCATCACAGGTTAAGTGATTTGCTTAGAACTGCACAAATTTCACTTATGATCCAAGCTGGATTCAAATCTAGGTTACCAGGTTGACTTACAGGAATCACACCTTAATCACATTTCAGATTTTTGTCTGACGTTTAAGGTTCATGTTTGTCTATATGCATATACCATATGAGTTGAAGTGTAACATGGTGGTATTTAACATAAATATTGATGTATTTCTCACCAATATAATGATTTATTCATCCAGCAGCACACACAGAAGTACCCAAGAACCATTAGTGATTGTTTATGTGAGGGAAGAGACACCTTCCCGCACAGAAAGAATCACACCACTCAACGCAGACATCCTTGCACGATGGTGCAGGAATGCCTGCATTGGAACTGGCAGCTAAATTTAGCGCCAGCATAGGGGACAACACAGGGGTGTGCTGTATTCACTTAAATACGGCGCATCCCTGCATTGTGATAATGACGGAATGTGCAGCACTGCCTATTTTGGCGCAGCGTCGCGCTCTGTCATTTTTGCACAAATAAGACCTGATTTTGTCAGTGCAGGAACTCATTTATGTCTTCTAGTTGTTGAGCCTCATATCTAGAAGTATGACTAACTTCAGTTTTGGGTTCCTGGACTTAAGCAAACAACCACTGAAATATGGTTCTCGATCTAAGGCAATTTCAACCCTTTGTTACACTGCGCAGCAACACTCTGGTTCTGTCATGCGTTGGCTTGCTTCAGTTTGTCAAGTTTAAGTCGGGCCCTAGTCAAAATCTGGGGGAACAAATCACATTTTCATAGCCCCCAGCCAACACTCCCCGTGGAAATGCAAAATACTATTAGTAAAAAAACATAATCTGGACTGACTGATGAACACTGAATCATTTCAATGCAACACCATTTGAAAAAGAAAAAACAACCTTTCTCCCCTTTTCTTTGCATTCATATAGTGCTTTCTACCCCTTGTCATGCATAGCAAGCACTATATCAATGCAATTACATACAGTATCATTTGTGCCTTTTCTGTTTGGATAGACTCAGGCTAAGGTTGGTTGGGAACAGGGCAAAGATTACCTTTCAGTTGCAGAGGCTGCCTCGGTCATCACAGTGTTAATAGGCAATCATTGTGTCACCTGCAAAACAATGAGGAATGCAAAAGAACATGGCCTTGTGCAGTAAGAGCCCCCACCATGAGGATCCTGATCTACAATCGCTGGTGACCTCTGCCCCTTCTTTGAAGACACTTTCCAGCAGCACAGAAGCTGCCTGTGTCTTTCTGAGGGAAAGAAAACGTTTCCCAAACAATGCTCTGCCGAGGCACTCCCTGAGGCAAGCATTCAGGAGCTGCGGACCGCGGTTGTGGCACACAACGGATTGTGTGGGGGGGGGGTGGATGAAGCCCTCTTAGCCCATTGGGCGTTGCACGCCTTGTAAGCATTGAGCATACATACAGCAGAGCATTAGTCTTGTATTCACTGAAGTAAACCCTTCCAGGTCTAGTGCTCAGGAAACCTGTTGAAGGTACATTCACTCTCGTGAGACTCAGTTTACACACTGTCTGCATTCACTCTTGCCCTGCATTAGCGGGTCACTATACACAATGCTGGAGAAGCTTGGCACCGCTGCAAATGTTCTGTGCCCAGGGATGCAGAATGCCTTTTTTGTCCTGTTTCTCAAGGAGGAGGTGGCAGGAGTTCAGGAGTGCAGGGCAGTGGTTTATCGATTCCTTTCAGTAGCGATCATCTCAAAGTTTAGCAAAGGGCAACAAGCATGCCATTGGGATTTCAAAGATGCCAGACCCTGTGAGTAAGTGACATAGCTTCCAAGTTTCAGATGGAAAACAGACTCCCCTGGCACCACTACACTGTGCGTGCTCAGAAGAATTAGCAAGCAGCAGATACCAGTCATTCTTAACTTGTGCTCTGTGGACCTCAGAGTTTACATGATGCCCACTTACCTGGTCGATATTATCTAAAACATTAAATAATATGAACAAATAAGTAAATCATGTGCACGTAAAGCAAACCTGACGTTTTACAACACTATACAAATTTGAAGGAATATAAAATATAATTCTAAACATGAAGTTAGTGCCTGCATGTTGATTCGTGGGAGTTTCCCAATGGACAGCATAATGAATGTAGCAACGGACATTGGTGGCCTAAACTAAAACTGCACTTGGTATCTGCTAGCAAATAGAGAGTGTTTATTAGAATCACAAAAGCAAAAGTGTATAGAATATTGCTCCATCTTTTTTAAACAAAAATACATTTTGAAATAGCTCCATCCTTCCCAGGAAAAGTTTTAATATTTCAGAATTTGTATATTTGGTTAATATACACATGTTTCTGTGTGTTTGTGAATTGTTTCAAATCATGGACATTGCTTGGATGGGGTCCAAGGCTTCCACTTGTGATTCCCTGGGGCCCACAGACATCACAAGATTAAGAACCAGTGGCATACACCTTCCAATGCATAAAATGGCTCTTGTTCAGGAGAGCAGTAAATTCTTCTAATCCATCTACATCAATAACTAAGAATTTTAGCAACAATTCAAGGAGTGATCTGTGGTCTCAATTCTCTCTCATGTTTCTCATCACTAGTTCAGGGTTCTACTGTTATTATTGTCTCCCACTGGATCTCATTTCTGAAAGGGAAAGTTACAGATTCTTTGTTCATGTGATTTAGCACCCATGCCTTACTGGTTCAATCTATCCTATAAATCCCATAATTCAATCATAATAGAAATAATCCAGAATATAAAGCAAACCTTTTATTGGAGCTACCCAAAACCAAAGGCCCAGACCACTTTTTAAAAGATTTTTTTTAACTTCCTCAGTTAGTCACCTTTCTTTTTATCCAAATTGCTTGACACACATAATCAAATCTGAAAATGCATCTAGGCTCTATTGATTTTGAGAGGGTGCACACATTTTGAAATAAACTCGTAACATCATTGTGGGTATTATCTGTGACTCCTGAAGGTATGTATTTTTTTGAAAAATGATCAGAAAAAAAAATTATTCTCAAAATCTCATCAGAAAACTGTAATGTGGAGGGGCAAAACTAAAGATCAGTGTACAGATACCAGAGACACAAAGCTCCCACTATTCCCTATCACTTGCCTATATAATTTACTTAGTTGGTTGAAAGCGCTTGGTGCTCACTTATTCTTGTGTGTTGGTATAGATTCTACATCATTTTACATCTTATGACAAAACATTTTCAGCCTTGTTTAACCTATGTTTGAATATTCACCTCTCTCATTGCAGATGGAGAGGAGTTCTGTTTCCTAATATATTCATAAGTACTGTGGAAATCGTGGAACTTGGTCTTCTGATACCCAATGATTCACATCAATAGGGAAGCAAAACACTTGTCTGTGCACTCAAAAAATGTAAACAAACAGTTTCTCCAACTCCTGCTAGCTCTAAAGTCGTTGACGAACAGGAACTATCCCTATCAAATGTTTTGGAAGAAATACAAGCTATACACACTAATATTGACTCTATTTTTTGGGATATCAAACATATTCAAAGGGACTTTCCTTCTCTCTCAATGAAAGTATCAGACAACAAGAGTAAAATACATGATCATACGAACTCCATGAGTCCGACAAATCTTGCCAATGCATAAAAGTCTAGTGAACCTAGAAAATGGAAACCAATATAATTTATGTTGATTTAGTGTTCCAGAGGGTGTTGAAGGTTCAAACTGTCAAATGTAAATGGAATCTGTGCTGCGTAAAATCCTCAGGCTTAACTTTGCAGAACATTTTGAATTTCATGTCTCGTCATATTCCTTCTCATCGGTCGCCTCATCAGCTTAAACCCCATTAAATCATTGTCAAAGAGAGTCGACATCACCATCTCGTCCTCATTCCTAAAGCTTCTCATGAAATTCCTTGCCCTTTGATAGAGGGCAACAAAGTATTAATTCAGCAAGACACAGTGAAAAACTGTTGTCTTTTTTCAGATTTGCGACCAAGATTGTCGGACTCTGGATATAAATGCTGCCTATTTGAATCTTCCATAATGCAGGAAAAATGATATTTTTAAATCTTTCTCATCCCCTTCTGACTTATTTACATGCCTTGCCTGAATGATCCTATTGAAATGGACTTGCAAGCTCAAGTTTTCACTTGACTTTTTGTTTCACCCTCAGTTTGACTATCTTGATATTTGTAAGAGAGGAGGTCTGTGCAGTGTAGCTTTAAATATCTTGTTTTTACCCCTAACTCTCTTACATATTAGTATGTGGACCTGGATTGGGACCGTTGTGTGTTTTCTATGTTTTGTTTGTCATATTTGTCTAAGTTCCTTCTGCTACTATCTATTCACTTGGTATGCATTCCTCCTTTTTTAAAATGTCTCAGTCTCGTATTGCTATCCCACATAAAATTACCTTCCTGAATGTTAAAGGTCTTTGTCATCCAGTTATACACTGAATTTTTTAAAATATTTAAACAGATTTATTATGGCTATATGTTTCCTTCAAGAAACTCTTGTAAATGATCGTTCATTACAATCTTTGTTAAAAGCTTGGGTTAGAAATATTGTTTTGTTTCCTATTTTAGGTCGCAAAATGGCGTTGCTCCAAATGAGCACAAGCACAGCTTTTAAATCGCCGTCATGATGCTGATGGTAGATTTGTATATGACCAACTTCAATTTGATAAACGCATTCTCAATTTTGTAAATATCTACGCTCCTAGTAAACATGATTCCCCCCTTTTTGGAGAAATCTCACTACCAAAATTGTTAAATTAGATAACACTTCTCTTATATGAGATGACTTCAACCTCATTCATAGCCCCCTACTTGATAGACATTCTACTTTCAAATTTCGACCCACTAAATCTAATTATCTACTGAAATCCTTTTTTGATTGATTTTTAGAGACTCTCTAAAACAATAACCAAATATGACACTTTTTTCTCTCACACCGACTCCGACTTTTTCAGGAACTGATAATCTAATTGCCTTCAGACACTTATGTCACATAATTTCAACTCCCAAAATTGAACAAATCTCTGTTTCAGATCATGCTCTGATATCCTTCTCACTTGCATTGGATGACAAATACCCCAGATGCGCTGGAGAATGAATGTGGATGTTTTACTCAATGAAAGTAACTCTGCCAAAAATCCTAATACCATTTTCAATTCTTTTATAAATAACCGCCCTGACTCAACCACCATTGTAACCAATTAGTGCACTTTAGGGTTATATAAGTGATATGACACATGACAATAAACCCTTTTATGCACAGATTAATTCCCTTGAAAAACAAATAGCAGAATTAGAGTGCCTTTTTATTTCTTTGAGAGATCCCAAATACAAGTCTCTACTTCAAACAGTACAATATATTTACAATACTTTACTAAGGAAAAGAGCTGGCTTTTTAATCGCTAAAGAAAAAGAAAAAAAAAACATTTTAATTCTAATAAACCTGGGCAGCTGTTAGCTAACTACCTGTGTATAAAAAGAGAAAATCCAAATCCCTGCTATTAGAAGATCTGATGGCACACTATTGCTTAGAACTGAAGGTATAAAACAAGAATATATATCCTTTTATTGTACCCTACATGGTAAACCTGATTTTATCCAAACGTATGTTCTCAGTAACTTTTAAACTAGATACAAGTTACCTCAGATTTTAGTTGAAAATTGCTATTCCCTAGACATCCTCTTACTATCCAAGAGATTCAACTTGCAATTAAATCATTGACGGCTAATAAATCTTGAGGCTCAGATTGCATCCTGGCTAAATGTAAAAAAAAAAAATCACATGCAATTTTATCCTACATTACTTTCACTATTTTATGATTTCCAAACAGCACCAATAGTCGGTGGATGCTTTACAGAGGTTATTATTATTGTTATACCAAAGCCAGCCAAAGACTGCAAGTCTAAGGCAAATTACCACCCAATCTCTCTATCATAAACTGTAAAATATGTGCAAACATTTTAGCTAACAGGCTAGCACCTGTTTTAAATTCCATTATTCATTCAGGACACACTGGCTTTATGAGTGGGAGACTTTCAGCAAACATTGCATGTGTTTTATGACATATTCTCTCGTTTGCTAATAAATTTGAGAACTCAGCTGGTCTACTAGCTTTAGATGCTTAAAGAGTGTTGACAAATTCAGTTGGCCAAATCTCTTGCAAACAACAGAAGCATTTAATTTTGACACTAACCTCATAAATATGATTAAAGCACTGTACCGTCCCATGACAGCTCCTATTCAAATCAATGTTACTTTTTCCTCTTCTTTCAGTCTTTATAAATGTATTAGGCATGGATACCATTTATCCCCTCTTTTATTTATTTTTTACTCAGTATTGAACCATTATTATGCTTGTTCTGTCTCAATCAAGAATATACTGGTATTGTTATTACAAATATAGTCATAAAAGACACAGCATATGCTGATTATATTTTGCTATTTGTGTATAATTCTTCTACGTCTGTTCTATTATTTTGCAACCTATCAATTACTACTCCCACATGTCTGGTTTCCACTAAATATTGATAAAACTGAAGTTTTTCCCATAAATATTTTTGCACTTCTAGGCCCAAATTTCTACTTTTTGATGCAAAACTGTGCAAATGCAGTTTTGAGTAAAAAATAATAGAGCTGGCTTGCATCATTCCAGAGCGCCAGCCAGGTGCCAAATTTATGGAACCCCGAAAGCCGACACTAAGGGTGGGTTAGCGTAAAGAAAAAAAAATACTGGGTGGGGTGGCAGTATGGGAGAAGGAAGTTTTGCACAAAAAAAATATGTTAGGCTGGTTAGAGACAAACAAATGCCTCTAACAAGCGTAGCATAATTTCCTGACTGAAAACCGTCCATACCACATGACTCCTGTCTTTGAATAGACAGGAGTCATGCCCACCACCCCAGTGGCCAGCACAGGAGACAAGGGTCCTCTGGGCATGGCCATTGCACCCAGTGCCATGTAGGGGGACCCATTTCAGGCCCCCCATGGCACTTTAAAAAATATTTTTAAATACTTACCTATACTTACCCTTCTTACCTGGGATGGGGCCCCCCATCCCCTGGTGTCCCTCTGGTGTTGGTGGGGGTGTTCCTGGGGCTTGGTATGGGCACCTGTGGGCTCTTTGCATGGTGTTTGACCATGAAATGGGTCCACAGGTCTCCTAACGCCTGCCCTGACCCAGGCGTTAAATAATGGTGCTAATCAGGCTTAGCGTTATTATTTAGGCTCGCATCCCCCGTGCACCCTTTTTGCATGGGAGGATAAATAAGGTGCTAGGTCCTTAGAGTCATTTTTTGGATGGGAACTCCTACCTTGCATCTTATTGACTCAAGGTGGTTTCATGCATCCAAAAAATGAATTTAACTCCAATATTTTGATGCTAAATGGGTCTGGAGTCAAAATATAAATATGGAGTTAAGTCTGCACTTAATTAGTATA
Organism: Pleurodeles waltl; assembly: GCF_031143425.1. NCBI lineage: Eukaryota > Metazoa > Chordata > Amphibia > Caudata > Salamandridae > Pleurodeles > Pleurodeles waltl. Next base: position 1,425,746,752 of record NC_090440.1, on the reverse strand, counting down.
AAAGAATGCCACTATTTCAGCACAAAGGAAGTATAACTATGACCCCTAGTATGATAAAAAAATGAATATTTCATGGAATTTCAAATCCCTTCAACATAAGCTATTCTCTTTTTCCAAATCTATTAAAGCCACAATTGATGAGAAATGTTCTATTTGTGAGAAAAGGCTTCTTTTGTCATGGTTTGCCCTCACTTTTTGCTTGTTAATTGATGTAGGCTCAATGTTTTTAGTGCCCAGGGCCCCTGCTAACCAGGCTCCCTGGCCCAGGTTTCTTTCCCTAAATCGGTTGTGATGCAGTGGCACAATTGGCAACACCCTTAGCTGCCACTATATGTCCCTAGTACATGGAACCTTGGTAACCAGGGCATTGAGTGCTAATGGTAGGCCCCTGAGGGCAGCAGCACAGATTGTGCCAACCTCTAAGGCCATGAATCCAGAAGCACCCAACACTACCATCTCAGGCTGAGTGTTCTGATGCAATCCTAAAATACAAACTCAATATGGCACACAGTCTGTTCCCTGTCTACTACACACTGCATGCACTACAAGTAAGTCACTCCTCTGGCAGGCCTCCCAGCCCTAAGGAATGGTGCACTACATTGTATGTTTGAGCATAGATGTATGAGCAATATGCTCCTATTGTGTATTTGCCAAACCTGGGACATAGTAAGTGAACAAAGCAGCCATTTTAGAGGCATGTGCTGGACACTCGCCAGTACGAGTTTCACAGCGATATGATGGCTAATCTGAACCCTGGGTCGTTTGGTATTAAACAACTCAGAATGATTACTCCAAACTGGTGCAACCTGGCCACATCTTTGGCTCCAGATACTGCTTGCCAGGGAACCATAGCAAATGAAGGATCTCACCCCCCTCCCCATCATCTCTCCCAGCAAATACAAAAACAGAGGGCCTCAGTATGGGGGCGGATGAAGAAACTTTATCCTACCTAAGCACGCAAGAGTACGAAGACATGCTTGTCGCATTCTCCCAAGATTCCCCCTCTGTTGCTCGATTTACTTTAGATCCCAGCCAGCAGTTTCCAGATGATGAAGCAAGGACCATCGCAACCATTTCACCTTTCCGTCACCTGTCTCCCAATGACTGCACAAGGATCAGAGTAAGCACAGACACAAGCGCTGCATCAACAACTGGCCAGGACCCTGTTACAAACCGTCATAACCCACATACGGATGGCACCTGGGCCTCCCTGCTCAAAACCATGCAGCTCCTAGTGGAAGCACTTCATTATCAATCAGACAAAATGGATCTTCAGCTAACTCTGCTCAACACCTTGGCAGTATTTGTAGCTGGTATTGATGAGAAATTAGGTGACTTCCAATCCCTTTTCATGCACTCGCAAGGAAACCCCATGAGCACTTCCATGAGCTGCTCATGTGGGCCTCTAATAGGCAAACTATCCACATTACCTTACATGCTCTCTAACCTCTGTGCATCTCTAAAAGTGGTAGCCTCCAGTCATCACCCACACTCGCACCCTTCATCCAATCTTTCAACACATGTCCTGGAAAAAACTTACTTGGATCCTCCCGAGACCACAACCATTGGCCTAGGTACAAGAAATGATGACAGGACAAATGTTCCTAACCAGGCAACTCCTGCAATAGCAACCCCTTGCAATCTGACTCCAACAGTTACCGCACCTGAACTTTTAAAGAACCCAACTCCCAACCAACAGTCCTGTGGATGGCAACGCCATGGTGAAAAACAATGCCAAGCAGAGGAGGAAAGGCTGCAAGGAGGGAACCGTAGGGAATGGAGTGAACCTGGCAAACTAACAATACTCTACATCTGGGCCTCCAATGAAGATAAGTCTTCCGAATCACCTCCTCCAGCAACAATCTCTGGGGGCTCACCCTCAAATCTGGCTACCAAGCAGAGGAACAGACCCAAAAATGACCACCCCTGGCCTACAGAAAGGGCAGGCAAAGTCCAACCTTTGAACGTTGGGGCATCAGTATAACCACGCATCAGGATGCTGGCTACCCAACCCCTTTACTAATATCAGGTCCTGCCTTTGAATCAAACCCCCGGTGCAGGGAAACATACTCCATTCTTAGGAGCACCCGGGGCTGCTCTCCTGTGTCCTCAGGCTCCTCCTCAACTGCTAGGGGAGACTTTTGGCCACAAAAACTCTTCCCCTCATCTAACATTTCTTTAAACAACAACGACTTAAGGTGGTTTTAAAAAACAATTAACAACTGCAACAGGCAAGGTTGAAAAACCTCAGATAAAAAGCGGGGCCTCATATCATCAAAGGAGATCCTTTGCTTGTGTTCTTGGAATGTGAATGGCCTCCTTTCTAAAGCTTTGGACCATGACTTCATCCGGTACATCAGCACCTTTGACATTATACTAATGCAGGAAACTTGGCTGGATGAACCATTCCACTTGCAGGGCTATATGTGCTTCATCACCCTAGCAACCAGGAAGGTGAAGTATGTTCACCCCCAAGATGGCCTGGCCACTTATGTTTCTTTAGCACTAGCGGTCAGAGTCACCCCTTTGGGTAGGAAGGCCCTGAAGCACTGGGGTACCACCAGCACATGGGCTGACCCAGGCTCAGGAACCTTACGCTCACTATAGAGGAGGTCGTCCTCCCAATAGATCAGTTGAGATCCTGGCTCCTTGCCAGCCACCTGGTCTACAGCCTGCTGCCACAAACCCTCCAGAGTAGGGCATGTCTTCTGTGCTGCACAGAATGCTTCCGTGGTGGGCCCCCCTTCCTGCTGCCCCTGCGACAGCTCAGGGACCTCCCCCAGTTCTCCTGTAGGCTCCAAAGAGTCACAATCAGGCTCTGCCTCCTCACGGACCGTGGGAACTTCTGGGGCCGGTTTCCCGCACCCTCTGCACTTCCTCTTTTTGGTAGTCCCCTGGGCCACTGTTTCAGGTTCCAGGGGCTCTTGACCACCCTGACGGGCTGCCATTGACCTGGTAGATACGCATACCCACCCAGGCAGAACCAACATCTCCAAGTGTGACCTGTGTTCCACCTCCTTGCAAGGGGAATCCTCCAGGTCATTGCCAAGCAAACAATCTACAGGCATGGTTGGACTCACAGCTAATTTCAAGGAACCTGAGACCCCCCCCATTCAAAGGGAACCTCCACCACTCAGCGCAGGTACTCTGAGTTGTCCACTGCAACTACTTGGTGAAGTACCCGGGGATCAATCTGCTCCTCAGACACCATGTGACTCCTCACTGTATTCACACTGGCTCCTGTGTCTCTCTGAGCCTCCACCCTCTCTCCATTGATGGTCACCCACTGCCTGTACTTTTTAGTGTTCTCAGGCACGGGGATTCTCTGGACCATCTCACTGTCCCTAGTGAGACAAGGGTCATCTCAGCTGGTTCCTACCCATCTGGAACCAACTCCTCTCCAAGCGCTACACTAGCCAAACCCTGGGACGGCGCACCAGTGGGTGCCGGTGTACTCTTGGGGCATTTGGGGTCCCCCCTCACATAACCCACCTGGTTAGATGCATAACACTTACGTCGGGGTCCCCCTGCCACTGGCTTCCCTTTGGAGAACCATGGCTTCTTTTCACTGGGAGGGCTGGGAATCTTTACCCTGGGAATCAGTTTGGGGCTCTTTAGAGTACTCCCCCTGTTTACCCTTTCCCACCCCTTTCTTCTGGGAGGGACCCTGACTACCCTTGGTGTGGTCTCCTCCATGCCTCTTTTGGACCCTGGTGCTCTCCCAGCGGTCCGCTTCCTGTGCAAGCTTCCTGGGATCAGTCAGCTTACTGTCAATTAGGTGCTGGCGCAGCTCTGGAAAACATAAACTGTACAAGTGCTCCCAAGCAATCAAATTGTAAAGCCCCTCATATGTTGTTACCTTACTGCCCTTCACCCAACCATCCAGTGACCTGAACAAAGAATCAATACATTCCAACAATGTTTGGGATCCCTTTCTCTTACAGGACCTGAACTTTTCCTTATACTGCTCAGGGGTGAGACCATATCTTGTAGGTAGGGCATCTTTAATGACAGGGGAGGTGAGCTCCTGAGAATCCCATAAGGCTATCAGGGTATCCCTTCCCTCTACCTCAAAGTGCTTCTACATAGCTGCCCCCCAATGAGCTTCCGAGACCAGATTCATGTGGCGAGCAGACTCATACCCCTTGAACCATAAGTATATGTCATCCTCCCTCTTGTAATCCTTCACAAGGTCTTTTGGAATGTATACACTTCTCTCAGGCTGCACTATGCTGTTGCTGCCACCATCTCTACTGGACTGACTCCTATGATCTAACTCCTTTAAGCTAAGCTCATGAGCCAGCAGTATCTTCCTTTCCTCAATGGCCATCCTTCTCTCTTCCATCTCTAGACTGAGCTTCTTCAGGTCCAATTGGTATTCTCTCTCTGCCTGTCTGTCCTGTAACTCTTCAGGTGTCAGACCCTTGGAGGACACACTGCTACCCGCCCTGGAGACTCTACCTTCCTGGACATAACAGGCCCACCACTACATCATTGTGAGTGACTTGCACCCCCTTCCTTCCCTTCCTGCTCTTCATCTGTGTGGCCTCTCAGCTTCTTTGGCTGTCAACCAGACCCTCAGCACCTTTTACAGCTCCTCCTTCTGCGATGAGCTCTTAATGGAACAGGCAAAATCTTTGCAGAACTTCTTCAGCTGAGCCACTGTGTAGCTCTCCAATTTCTCTGTGTCAATAGCAGCTCCAGCTGATGCATCTCCAGATTGAGACATGATGAAGAGTTTAAAAGTGCAAAGTTCCAAAGGCAGAAAACAAGTCCCAAATGAAGTTTCTAAAAAGTCAATCAACGGATCAGCAAGAAGTAGAGCAAAAAAAAGTCCCAAAGAGAAAAGCAAAAATCACAAGACAAGTAGTATGTGGTCACGTAGTGGTCTGAACTCAAAACAGTAGTGTAAATTTATCACTGTATGTCAAGTACAAATACAAGTCCAATCCCATCCGCTGATCACCAGTGTTATAAATGGGGTCTTTGGTTGGCAGTCAGGTTACCAGGTTACCCCCTATCCAAACAAGGACCTTCACTCTAGTCAGGGCAAAAGAGAATCACCCTCAGCTAATCCCTGCTCACTCCCTTGGTAGCTTAGCACGAGCAGGCAGTGTAGGAGGCTGGCCTGGCTTGTAGTGGGTACCAGAGGTACTTACACCTTGTGCCAGGTCCAGTTATCCCTTATTAGTGTAGAAGAGGTGTTTCTAGCAGCTAAGGCTGATAGAAGGTAGCTATGGCAAAGCAGCTTAGGCTGAACTAGGAGACATGCAAAGCTCCCACTATACCACGGGTGTCATATGCACAATATCATAAGGAAACACAATACACAGATATACTAAAAATAAAGGTACTTTATTTTTATGACAATATGCCAAAAGTATCTCAGTGAGTACCCTCAGTATGAGGATGAGAAATATACACAAGATATATGTACACAAACTAAAATTATGCAAGTAATAGCAAAAGGAAGTAATGCAATCAATGTAAAGTTACAGTAGATTGCAATAGGAGCACATGTGTATAGGGGCAACACAAACCATATACTCCAAAAGCGGAATGCGAACCACGAATGGACCCCAAACCTATGTGAGCTTGCAGAGGGTTGCTGGTACTGTAAGAAAACAGTAAGGGTTAGAAAAATAGCCCACCCCAAGACCCTGTAAGGTAGGTGTAAAGTGCACCTACTACCCCCAGAGAGCACAGAAGTCGTGATAGGGGGATTCTGCAGGAAGAACAAACACCAGCAATGCAACAACAGGGGATTTCCGGACCTGAGTACCAGTAAGACAAGGGGACCAAGTCCAAGAGTCACGATAGTGTCAAGAGTGGGCAGGAGCCCAAGAAATGCCAGCTGAGGGTGCAAGGAAGCTGCCACATGTTGGAAGAAGCTTGGTGTTCTGCAAGAACAAAGAGGACTGCAAACTTCCCCTTTGGAGGATGGATGTCCCACGTCATGAAGAAGCTTGCAAAGGTGTTCCCACTCAGAAAGACCGCAAACAATCCTTGCTAGCTGCAAGGGTCACAGTTAGGGTTTTTGGATGCTGCTGTGGCCCAGGAGGGACCAGAATGTCGCCACTTGGATGAGGAGACAGAGGGGGTGTCCAACAACATAGGGAGCCCTTACAGAAGCAGGCAGCACCCACAGAAGTACCTGAACAGGCACTTTGAAGAAGAGTGAACCGGAGTCCACGTGAAGTCACGAAAGGGAGTCCCACGACGCCGGAGGACAACTCAGAAGGTTGTGCACTGCAAGATAGAGTGTCAGGGACCCAGGCTTGGCTGTGCACGAAGGAAATCTTGGAAGAGTGCACAGGAGCCGGAGCAGCTACAAATCACGCAGTACCCAGCAATGCAGTCTAGCGTGGGGAGGCAAGGACTTACCTCCACCAAACTTGGACTGAAGAGTCACTGGACTGTGGGAGTCACTTGGACAGAGTTGCTGACTTCCAGGGACTACGCTCGTCGTGCTGAGAGAGGACCCAGAGGACCGGTGATGCAGTCTTTTGTTGCCTGCGGGAAGATTCCGTCGACCCACTGGAGATTTCTTCAGAGCTCCTGGTGCAAGAAGGAGGCAGTCTACCCCCAGAGCATGCACCACCTGGAAACAGTCGAGAAAGCAGGCAGGATGAAGCGATACAAGGTTGCTAGTAGTCATCTGGCTACTTTGTTGCGGTTTTGCAGGCGTCCTGAGCAGTCAGCGGTCGATCCTTTGGCAGAAGGTGAAGAGGGAGATGCAGAGGAACTCTGGTGAGCTCTTGCATTCGTTATCTGAAGAATTCCCCAAAGCAGAGACCTTAAATAGCCAGAAAAGGAGGTTTGGCTACCTAGGAAGGTGGATTGGCTACTAAGAGAGGTAAGAGCCTATCAGAAGGAGTCTCTGACGTCACCTGCTGGCACTGGCCACTCAGAGCAGTCCAGTGTGCCAGCAACACCTCTGTTTCCAAGATGGCCGAGGTCTGGGGCACACTGGAGGAGCTCTGGGCACCTCCCCTGGGAGGTGCAGGTCAGGGGAGTGGTCACTCCCCTTTCCTTTGCCCAGTTTCGCACCAGAGCAGGGCTGGGGGATCCCTGAACCGGTGTAGACTGGCTTATGCAGAGATGGGCAGCATCTGTGCCCATCAAAGCATTTCCAGAGGCTGGGGGAGGCTACTCCTCCCCAGCCTTCACATCTATTTCCAAAGGGAGACGGTGTTACACCCTTTCTCAGAGAAAATCCTTTGTTCTGCCTTCCTGGGCCAGGGCTGCCTGGACCCCAGGGGGGCAGAAACCTGTCTGAGGGGTTGGCAGCAGCAGCTGCTGCAGTGCAAACCCTGAAAAGGCAGTTTGGCAGTACTCAGGTTCTGTGCTAGAGAATGGCATTGGGGTGACAATTCCACGATCTTAGATATGTTACATGGCCATGTTCGTAGTTACCATTGTGACGCTATACATAGGTAGTGACCTATGTATAGTGCAAACGTGTAATGGCATCCCCACACTCACAAAGTCCAGGGAATTTGCCCTGAACAATGTGGGGGGAACCTTGGCTAGTGCCAGGGTACCCACACACTAAGTAACTTTGCACCCAACGTTCACCAGGTGAAGGTTAGACATATAGGTGACTTATAAGTTACTTAAGTGCAGTGGTGAATGGCTGTGAAATAACGTGGAGGTTATTTCACTCAGGCTGCACTGGTAGACCTGTGTAAGAATTGTCAGATCTCCCTATGGGTGGCAAAAGAAATGCTGCAGCCCATAGGGATCTCCTGGAACCCCAATACCCTCGGTACCTCAGTACCATATACTAGGGAATTATATGGGTGTACCAGTATGCCAATGTGAATTGGTGAAAGTGGTCACTAGCCTGTTAGTGACAATTTGGAAAGCAGAGAGAGCATAACCATTGAGGTTCTGGTTAGAAGAGCCTCAGTGAGACAGTTAGGCATCACACAGGGAACACATACATGTAGGCCACAAACTTATGAGCACTGGGGTCCTGATTAGCAGGGTCCCAGTGACACATAACAAACATACTGACAACATAGGGTTTTTACTATGAGCACTGGGCCCTGGCTAGCAGGATCCCAGTGAGACAGTGAAAACACCCTGACATATACTCACAAACAGGCCAAAAAAAGGGGGTAACAAGGCTAGAAAGAGGCTACTTTCTCACAGGCAGGCTTAACTTCAGAGTACTGTGTGTGTTGGTACAAATACTTTACACTTAGCACTCTGAAGTTAAGCCTTCCTGCTCGTGCCAAGCTACTAAGTGGGTGACCGGAGGTTAGCTGAGGGTGATTCTCTTTTACCCTGACTATAGTGAGGGTCCTTGCTTGGACAGGGGGTAACCTGACTGCCAACCAAAGTCCCCATTTCTAACAGTTACTATAAAAAAATCAGATAGCCAAAGACAGGAGAGGGGGCGCCCCTGGCCCGAATGTACTTCTGCCTGCAGTCTTCAAGCATAACAGACCAGTCTAGGAAAAGATTTTTGAACCTCAGGAACGATTCCACAGTCCTGGAAGGGGTCCATAATCTCCCTCATCTTTAAAACTGGGGACAGATCGCTTCTTAATAGCTGTCGTCTGATTGCCTTAATTCACAATGACACAAAGTACTCTGCAGGTTTTCTGCTGGATCATCTACGTGCATGGACTACTGAAAAAGGAATAATCCCCATAATCCAAACAGGATTTTCTAAACACAGTGGCACTATCATGAACATCATGGCCATTGCCCTCTTAATCGAAAAAGCTATAACACTGAAACGTCAGCTCCATCTATGCTTTGTTGACTTCAAGGCAGCATTTGACCACGTGGACAGGAATCTGTTGTGGAAGAAGCTTGAAGCCTGGGGGCTTCCACATCCTCTCCTATGCCTGATAATAGCCCTTCACTTTATACATGGGTCCAGATAAAATTGAGTACAGGCACTCATCTTTCAAGGGGGATCCCGACTACCAAAGGTTTAAAACAGGGTTGTGTTTTGGCCCCCACACTGTTCAATCTATATTTAGCAGACATGGTGGGCTCACTCCCCGTCAGAAACTCGCACCCCCCCAAAAATCGGGGACCTGAACCTTCCATGCCTTATGTATGCTGATGACCTAGTAATGATCAGTCATATGGCAATAAGCCTTCAGAGACTATTAAACACTACTCAACATTACTCAGCAACTAATGCCTTGACAGCGAACTTTGGAAAAACATGAACATTGTCAATTAGATCTAAGGCACCCTCAAGAGCATGGTTTTGGCGTAAGACACAACTTGTTCAAACAGACAATTATAAATATCTTGGAGTCGTTATTGACAATCAGGGAACTTTGTGCATCAAAGGAAAAGCCTAATGGGAAAAAGTCCGGCCATAACGCTATCCTTAAAAAGACTAAAAAGTTATCTGAATGGGCCTTCAAACACCCCCCTCCAAAAAGTGCTAAAAGCAAAGCTCCTACTCACAATAACATATGGGAGCGAAGTACAAAGAGGCAGGGATTTAGACATCTTAAACCACACTGTGAGCAAAGTCTACCGGATGATCTTCATCATCCCCAGATTCACCCCCCCTGCCCAACTGAGACTGGAGTTTGGTCTACTGAACCAATCCCTGGCACAACGCAGTGCATATATAAACTTCTGCAGTAAAGCCCGTGGTGGCATCCCAAACACTCTCAATTACTATATGTGGAAAGAGCTCGAAAGTTAGAACACCTCCCCTTTCAGAATCCACTTAGATGATTCACTTAACAAGACCGGGCTCACTGACCTTTGGAGAATCCCAATCCCACAAAACGCCTTTAAGAAAGCAGTTAGAAAATCAATTAGTCTTCAGTCACTACTGGAGGAATAGCTTTCTCACGCAGGTCTCAAGCATGGATGACTTTGCACATCTACAAGTCTCTGGCACCACAGTCATATCTACGCCAGGGTTTCTCAAGACGAACAAAGGAGTAATTCTTAAAGTTTCGTCTTGGTCTTTTACCACTTGCCTCAAATGCAGCCCCTTGGCTGAGGGACGTACCAAATTCTATCTGCCATCAGTGTGGCGAGGACACGAAAGATCTCCTGCATGTCGTCTGCTCATGTAACTGTCTTACACTGGAACAAAAAGCCCTATTAAAGAATAAATTCAACAAAAAAGGCATACGGACACGGAGACAAGCAGTGATGACATGCTCGGCACCTGGGGACCTGCAGCTGAACTGTGCCTTAGTAAAGTTTTAATCACTGTTGATGCAAAAGCAACACTTAACAATATAGCAATAGCCTCCCTGTATCCTCCCTGTGCCTCATACAAAGTGCATATCGAAATGACTGGAGAATACGCACAACTCTTTGATGATGATTAGAAATACATTTTAAAAGTGTCTGCTTCTTTTTAGCTTTTTTACTTTTGTTATGATTTTAAGTAACTAAACAATTAACCTTTACTACTACTACTACTACTACTAATACAGAAGGATAAAACCAAAATGGTACCAGTAATGGATTTATTACAAAATGTACCCAGGGGTCCCCTTAGAGATGTCCCCTGCAAAAGTCAACTACCCTGGCACGGTTACTAGCCTGTCACAACCAGCCTGCCACCACCAGACAAGATTCTCGAACCCTGGGGTGGGAGATCCTGCTCTCTGGGGCCCAGAACAAAGAGCTTCCTGGCTGGAGGTGCAAACACCCACTCCCTCAGGAATGTGCACTTGCCTGCTAGCGATCTTCAAAGGGCTTGGTGCCCTTGTAACTCAAGTCCCAAGCCTGCTGCTAGCAGCAGGTGGCCACCCAACTCCTCTGGACTGACCACCACTGCGTCCACTTCTCCTTCACCAAACCCCCCCACACACCACCATCAACACACCACACCCTACCGCATGTGGGACAAGATCCCCACAGAATGCCTGAACTCCCAACTGGCTCACAACCCCCCCCACACCAACGACCCCAAACAGGGTCTCACAACCTCTCTAAATGGATCACTACCTGCGCAGACACACTAGCCCCCCTCAGAAAACACATTGCCACCCGCATCATCAAGAACGCCCCATGGTTCACCCCCGAACTCCAAGCGCAAATGCCGCCAAGCGGAGAAAATATGGCGACAAGAACCCTCTACAACCAACTTCTCCACCCTCAAAACCACCATTCGCACCCATCACCAACTCATACGCACCGCCAAAAGAGATCACTACAAGACACGCCTTGACAACTCTCAAAACAGCAAAGAACTCTTCACCATCATTAACGAACTAGCCAAACCCAAAGCCAGCAACCTAGATCCCTCACACACACAGCCCCTATGTGACGCCCTCTCCAACCACTTCCACCACAAACTCCTGGACATCCATAACAGCTTCATACCACACACACCCACCACACACACCCCTCACTCACCCAACTCAACCCCCACTCATTACCCCCCCACCACACTCACCACCTGGGCCCCCACCACACACGAAGAAACCAAAAAAAACATGAACTCCATCCACTCTGGATCCCCCTCTGACCCCTGTCCACATCGCATCTACAACAAAGCCAGCCCAACCATCGCCCCCATACTCCGCGACATAATCAACTCCTCTTTCGACTCCGCCACCTACCCAGACGCCTGCAAGCACGTGGAAATCACTGCTCTCCTAAAAAAAAAACAAAGCCGACCCAGAGATCCTCTCCAACTATTGCCCCATCTTCCTCCCCCCTTTCCCCTCCAAGGTCGCAGAGAAACTAGTCAACGCCCGCCTATCCCACTTCCTCGAAGAAAACAACACTCTTGACCCCTCACAATCCGGGTTCTGCAAGAACCACAGCACGGAAACCGCCTTCATCGCATGCACTGATGACATCAGGACCAAAGTCGACAAAGGCGAGACCGTCGCACTCATCCTCCTAGACCTCTCCGCAGCCTTTGACACTATCTGCCACCACACACTCAGCACACGCCTCTACAACATAGGAATTTGCCACAAAGCCTTAGACTGGCTCACCTCCTTCCTCACCGACCAGACCCAGAGAGTCCGCCTTCCACCTTTCCACTCCACCGCTACCAAGATCATCTGCGGAGTCCCCCAAGGGTCCTCCCTCAGCCCCACACTCGTCAACATTTACATGATCCCCCTAGCCAACATCCTCCGATCACGCGGAATCACTATCCTCTCCTACGCAGATGACACCCAACTCATCCTCTCCCTCACCACCAACCCCACCACCGCCAAAACCAACCTACACGCTTCTCTCCTCGACACCGCCAACTGGATGACAACTAACCACCTCAAGCTTAACTACAACGAAATTATCATCTTCGGCCCCAACAAAACCACATGGGATGACTCCTGGTGGCCCACCGCCCTAGGTCCGGAAGCCACCCCCGCAAACCACGCATGCAACCTCAGCATCATCCTGGACCCCTCTCTCTCCATGACACAGCAAATCAATGCTCTAACCTCCTCCTGCTTCCACACACTTCGCACTCTAAAAAAATCCTTCAAATGGATTCCCCAAGAGACCAGGAAGACAGTAACCCATGCACTCATCAGCAGGAGACTAGACTATGGTAACGCCCTCTACGCCGGCACTAGGAGCTTTTTGCCAAATTTCTTGTAATTGTGTCCAGAGGTACGAGCTGTAGACGTGTCTGAAGGTAGACACAATGATATTTTGCTTACTTGGAGTAAATCCATCCAGTAGTTTTTGAGATGTTTAAGTGGAAAGACATTTGTATATCTATGACCGCTGATTTTGTCGCGACTATTTTGTGATGTATTTGCAAATGGATTCGACAAAAGCAGTTCTGTGATTGGCTGGGCACAAGCTGAACAGAAACTTGTGGCCCCCATTTTGTATAACTGGACATGCTTTCCAGGAAGGATAGGTCACATTGAGAAGGCATAAGGGGTTAGAGTGGTGTTATTGTGACCCCAGGGAAATTATGTACAATTGTTTGTTGCTTAAATGTTTGATTTAGAATTGTTTTTTACAATCCAGCACAATTTTTGCGAATACGTCACAATGTTCAGTGTGGCCCAATGTACCGTTGGGGCGTATTCACAAATATTGGCTACAACAAAAACACATTGAGAGAGTTATTAAGTAATTTGTTCAACCTAAGTAGCAGTGAAACACTTGGACCCACTCAGAGGGCCATTGAGTTGTCTATGCAGCCACTCACAGACCCAGTCATATCTTTCTGCATGTACTCACAAATCCACTCAGACCCTCTTGGACCCACTCACAGACCAATTGCGACCTTTATGCACTCATTGACAGACCCACTCAGAGACTTACGCCCTCTATCACTGACCTATTCAGACACTTATGCAGTCACTCAGACCCAGCCAGATGCTGGTGCACACACTTGAGATTTGCTCGACCTGCTTGGACCAAAATAGAGACCCATTTAGACATTTGTGCATTCTTTCACAGACCCACTCAGGCACTTACACATCCTATCAATGACCCACTCCGACACTTATTCACCTATTGAAACCAGTCAAATTCTTCTGCACGCATTCAGTGATCCACTTAGATCCTCTTGGACCCAAGCTGAGACTCATTCAGACCTTTATGCACCCATTCATAGACCCACTTAGACACTTATGCACCCTGTGACTGACCCACTCAGACACTCATTCACCCACTCAGAGAGCCATTTAGGCCCATATTTATACTGTTTGATGCAAACCAGCGCTGGTTTGCGTAATTTTTTTTACCGCCTGCTTATGCCTTTCCTATGTGCCATGAGGGCGCCTTATTTAAGGAATTACGTTAGCCTGCGCTGCGTACTGGTCAGAGTAAAAAAAAAATGGCTCAAACCAGGCAACGCCGGCATTAGGGAAAATGGGGGTTGTGCATCAAAAAATGGTGCAAGTCAGGTTTAAGGCAAAAATCATGCCTCAAACCGCACCATTTTTTGATACACAACCCCCATTGAAATGACTCCTGTCTTAGCAAAGTCTTGTCTTAGCATGATAGGAGTCATGCCCCCTTACCCCCTTGCCCAATGGCCATGCTCAGAGGACCTTTGTCCCCTGGGCATGGTCATTGGGCACAGTGGCATGTAGGGGGGCCCAAATTAGACCCCCATATGCCACTTTAAAACAATAAAAAAAATACTTACCTGTACTTACCAGGGAAGGGCACCTCTGGACTCCTTCCATGGTCAGAGGCCATGGAAGTGAGCCCACAGGTCCCTTAACGCCTGCCCTCACCCATGCATTAAAAAACAGCGCACATCAGGCTGTGCGACGTTTTTTAAGGCCCGCCCCCTCCTGTGTGTTAAAATGACGCAGGGGTATAAATAAGGCGCACAGGCCTTAAAGTAATTTTTGGGGTGGGAAAGCCTACCTTGCATGTCATTAACGCAAGGCAGTTTCCCTCAACCAAAAAATTACACACACAGAGGAATTTTGACATACGCAGGCTCGGGCGTCAAATTTTAACTATGGTGCACAGTTTGCGCACCCATTCACAGACCCAGTCAGACACTTAGGCACCCTATCACTAACCCACTTATGCAACCATTCACTCACTAAGACCCAGTCAGACTCTCCTGCACACACTCAGTGATCCACTCAGACCCTCTTGGACCCATTAGCAGACCAATTCACACATTTATGTACCAATTCAGTTATCCACCCAAACATTTATGCACCATGTCACTGAACTACTCACACACTCATTCACCCACTGAAAGAGCCATTTACAGTCTTACACAGCCTCTGACAAAACCCAGTGAGACTCATACCACCACTGGTAGGCTCACTGACATGCTTATACACACACTCAAAGACTCAGTGTGACACTTCTTCACGCACTCACAGATCCACTCATATCCTCTTGGACCCACTCAAGGCCCATTCAGACATTTATGCATCGATTCAGAGATCTACCCAGACATTTATGCACCCTGTCCCAGAACTACTCACACTCTCGTTCACCCACTCTGAGAGCCATTTAGCCAGAGAGACTCTTATACAGCCACTGCCAGAGCCATTAACACACTTATGCACCCCCTCAAAGACCCAGTGAAACACTCCTGCACACACTCACAGATGCCCTCAGACCCTCGTGGACCCACTCACAGACCCACACAGATGTTTATGCACCTATTCACAGACCCACTCAGGCACCTACACACCCTATAACTGATCCACTTAGACATGTATCACCCACTGGGACTCAGTCAGCTCTCCTGCATGCACTCATTCATCCACATCCACCCAGACCCTCTTGGACCCATTCACAGTCCTATAGTTCATCTACAGATTAAAAGATTTACTCAGACACTTACGCACCCTGTCTGAGATGCATTCAAACCCTTATTCAGTCACTCAGACATCAACTCAGACATGCTTGTTTTATGCTGTGAGTCAGCGATGTACAACCTAGTTATATTTCATGAGAGAAAAAGTTATATATGTGGTTTTGCAGTTTAATTGAAGGTACGTTTCATGTTTGATTTTGAAAATGTATACTATATACTTTTTTCATTGTTCAATGGGCCAATGTGCATTTGATGGTTGCTTTTGTTTTCTGTTTTTGCAGTTTGGTTGTGATTTTCGCAATGTCTCCACTAATATTTTTTAAAAATTAAAAAGAACAAAATTAATTATGAAAATTAACAAGAGTTTACGGCAACAGGGTGGCCCTGAGAAGAGTCTTTGAGTTCATTGAAAGTATTGTATAGCTACATTTAGGTGTGGAAGCAGAGGCTTAGGTTGGAAAAAACAAACTCTGTTGCCTTCATCTGTGAAATGAACATTGTCACTTCTATATATGCCATTCATCTCAAAGCGTAGGTTGTTGTTATAAATGCAGCCTATGTTTTGGTCTCTGACAAAGGCAGACCAGTATTATTAAAATGTTTTTTGGCTTTGTCAATCTATAAACAGAATTTTTGACCACCTCCATTTCTGTCTTTGGTATATGTCAGAGTATACCAAGACAATTTGAGGGAAACCTTATATCAATTGAGCAAAGGTATCCTTCATTAGAATTTCCAGTCCTACCCAAGTTAGTGTGCTGAGGTCATTACTAACATAGTTCACTATCATGAGGTCAGGGGATGGCAACCTCTAATGTGTTGAACTAACAGCAGCAATTGATTTCATTTTAACCCTTTGTGGCAAAACCAATTTATGTCCATATTAGGTGAACCCAGGTCTCTGTCAATTCTACTCCTTTAAGCAGCCTCTCTAGCCCAAAACACATAATTGTGCCCAACAATCCACGCTCTAACCATTCTGAAGTGAAGCAGTAGTAGCTCTCAGGAGAAGGTTGTAGCAGAGCGAGGCATTACTGCAAATAGGTGGGAGTTAAAATGGAGGTGTACTCTAGGTTTGAAAAATAACTGAGATTTGATTGGGTAATGTGGATTTGTGAGTGACTGAAAGAAGGTAGTAAATTCAAAGTATAAGTAAGAAGTTTTTATTGGGTTTGCTGAAAATAAAATATGTGTTCTAGAGTTTGATAGAGTTTCATTTCATACAGTAAACTATATCTGATGTAGCTTTGTGTATCAAATATGCCTCTTCTATAATGTACAGTGAACTTGTGACCTACTGGCAGTAGGGGACTGCTATAGATATTGTGCTAAGAGTGTATTGGGGAAGGGTCTTAAAGGGAGAGTTAACCATTTAGAAAAATTAAAAGTGTTTGTACTGATTCATTACTGGAATTAAAGTTATGGTTTCCTAGACAGACATTGGTAATGAAGAGTAGTCTATTATTGTTTTTTATAACAGCACCATGCTATATATGTTTTTAACACCCATTTTTTCTGTGATTAAGCTGCGAGGATTGTAATTAATTTGCGACAACTGATAAAAAAGCCATGTACATTGGGTATCTGTATAAGAGTGTATGTAAGAGTTAACATATATTAACCATGCAGAAGAGGGCTTACACATTAAAAGAATGAAAGGTCTGTTTTTATTTGCTACTATCTGCAGTATCACACAGTGCAAAGTCGAGAAGATTGCCAATTCTTGTTGCTATGTGTTAGAATGCTCACCCATTCTTATGCATAGTTCTGACAATATATGATAGCATTGCATCTATCTGAAAAAGGAAACCTTTAATAATATTTTTTTTAAAGGGTGGGTAATTATATTTAACTGTGATGTGTTTAAAATTTTTTATTATGTATTTGTATGTTAGAGTATTAAAATATAGGGCCCGATTTCAAGTTCGGCGGACAGGAAGACCTGTCCCCCGAATTTCAGATGGGAAGTTGCCGCCTTACTGGCGACCTCCCTGCCGACTCTATTATGACTTTCCCGCTGGGATGACTGACAGAAAGAAAGGTTTCCGCCCGTCAGCCCAGCAGAAAAGTTGCAGCAGCATTGTCGCCGGCTCGTAATCGAGCTGGTGGCTATGGTGCCACTTGCAGGGGGCGCCAGCACCCTCATAAGGCGCACTGTCCGCACAGCAGACAGTGCACATTAGGAGGGTGCTCGGCAGGAGGGGTGACTGCACAGCCCATGCCCATGGCATGGGCAGTGCAGATGCCCCACTGTGGCACCCTGCACCTGTTCTCCGCCAGCTTTTTCATGGCCGTTTCCCCGCCATGTCAGGTCATAATCAGCAGGGCAGCACTGACTTCAGCACTGCCCTTTTTGATTACGACCTGCACCACCATCAGCCCATCGGGAATATTGTTCCTGGTGGAGATGGTGGTTGTTTCCGCCAAACTCTTAATTTGCCCGTTGGACCGCCAAACCGGCGGCGGACATGACTGCCACCGTGAGTCTGGCAGTCTGTTGACCGTCAGACTCTTCATGAGGCTCATAATATTTATTATGTAGTACACTATTGAAACTAGTTGAGATATTGTGTAAGTTGTAGCTTAGCTATTTATATATATTTATAGTAGTACAGGGCCTGTGTGTAAACTGTCACTAGGCAGTGTAAATGAGTTTATGTAAATGTTTTTTGAAGTATAAAAATACTTTTTTACTTCAAATATTTCCTATCTGTAACAGGCGAAAATTATGCCATGAAACACACTTTCAAATTTGCTGTGCATTTTTAGATTACTGGTGCAAGCACTGTATAGACTATACTACTTAAGAACAGACTAACCTGCATGCTTCTTGCTTCTAAAACAAGGGTGTTGTATGTTTGTTAGTAATGGAGTAATGGAGACCCTTCTGATTTTGTATCTAGACAAATACTGATTTTTTTAAGGCTGATGTCTAGTGTTGGAGAGGCCGTGTGTGCTCCATTATTGGCTATTGCAATTGGTCTCTGAAACTGCTTTGTGAAGTCTCAAAGTCAGATTTTAGTGCAAATATGTCAGCACTCTTACATGTTGTAGGTATGCCATCCAGTATGCTACAATGTGCTTAGGTGATTAGAAAATGTGCTTGAAGTTTTGGAAACTTACAAATGCAGCTTAAGACATCTAAGCCAAGTACTACATGCACTATACCACTCATGAAGGATCTGACATTCGTGTATCCAGAGCATAGATGCTGTGTCTCAAGTACTGACAGAGAAACTGAGACACCAATATGTTCACTAATACCTTAAGAAAGCACTTATATTTTTGGCAAAAAGAAATGCAATTGCTGATTCTGTCACTTACCCCTATAATACCTAGCGGAGGCACAGAGGTATATCTTGAGCCACTTGCATACAGATTTACAGAGTCATACATGTTTTAAAACAAGCAGTCGCATATTGGTGCTCCTACTACAAGATATTATGGTACTACTAGAGGTAGACAGGTACATTTTCTCATATATATGGGGAAGTATTGAACCAATGTTTTCAGGTATGCAGAGAAATACTGCTTTTCTAAAGAGTGAGGCCTAGTAGTGCGGAGGATGTGTGTTCTCTGTTACTGGCCATTGAAATTGCTCTGTAAAAGTGATAAGTGAAATCTCAAACTCCCCATTTAGTGGAAATACGTCAACTTTCTGTAATGCTGTAGCTATGCCATCAACTAAGGTGCAACGTGCTCAAGTGATTAGAAAACATAGTTTTCATTTTGGAAACTAACTAATGCAGTTTGAGACTTCTAAGCCACGCACTACGTACAGTATACCACTTATGAAGAATGTGACATTCATGTTTCAAGAGCATGGATGCTATGTCTCAGGCACTGCCAAGTAAACAGAGACACTTATACACTTATACATTCACTAATATACTAAGAAAGCACTTATATGTTTAATTGTATATTCTGTCAAATACCACTGTCAAATCTAATAGAGGCAATGAGGTATAGGTATAGGTTCAGGCACTTATGTACAGATTTACAGAGTCTTAAGGGTCCTAAAACAGGGAGTCACATTCTGGCAGATGTTCTATAACATCTCATTGTGCTACTAGAGCTAGACAGCCACAAACACTCAGATATAAAGGCAAGTGCTGACATAATAATTCCCATGTGTCGAGAGCAAAGCTGCTTCTCTTAAGGGTGAGGCCTAGTAGTGCAGAGGATTTGTGTGGTCTATGACTGGCAATAAATATAGCCCTCTAAAACTGCTTTGTGTAGTCTCAAACTGACATTTTAGTACACTATTAAGTTTGGGATATCTCTGCATCATTTTATCAGCATTTTTAACGCCTGCTAAGAGCAGGTGTTAAGGGGATGCTCCCATTGTTTTCAAGGGCCTCTGGGTGCTTTGCAGGATTAGCGTAAACATTTTTGATGCTGATGCTGCAAAGCACTGGACTAGCATAAAAAATAATTATGCTTGTACCCCTGACTACCGCCATGGAGCATACTACGTACAGCATCACTTTTCATAAATCTGCCCCATAGTCTTTAGTTTTACAAAGTAAGTTATGGTGTTTCAGATGTCTGAAACAGATTTGTAAACTCACCATTATGATATAAAAGACAGATTCTGTGACTTTAGTTATTTCTTACATTATATTATACGTAAATATGAAAAATATTTGATATAGAATCATGTAATTTGATAATAATGTGTCTTTTATTATTAATTTGCAGGTGTGTGAATCTACTTAACTACACAGGCTTGAAATGCTATCTAAAAATAAACTAAAAAAGCAACAAAAACAAAACTAATATGTCCATAGAACTGAGAAGCAAACACTAAGACATTTCTTAAAATAGTATGTGGACAACTTGAAAAACAGTAAAGTGAGAGGAAGAATAGAACAAGTATTACATCAAGTAAAACCACATCAGAACTAAAAATTATTTCTAAAAACTAAGGATTTATCTAGAAGACAGCACCAGTTTAAGGGCATACGAGTAAAAATGTTTCATAGCATAGTTGTACAGAATCTAATGAGAAGTATGAAGAAATACAAAAGAAGGAGAGAAACTTTGTAATAAAAGGAACATGTTGAAGGTATAGGAGAAAAGACTTTTGCTCTGAAGAAAAAGCTGTTTATTTTAATTTTGAACCAAATGAAAAGTCTAGATAAAGTAATGTTGAGTATGGAGATAAAAGCCTAAAGACAAATGTCTTATGAATAGAACTAACTTTTGCAGAATTTTTAGATGTGAATGGAAGAACACTTCTAGTATTGAGCCATTCTTTAATGAATAAAGCTACTTACAAGAGAACCGACTAGTGCATCCTATTGGGGAATGTGGACGTTGTTATGAAATTAAAGAAGGATGTCCTATTGAAAAAGAGGTAATGGTGCCTAGAAATGTGGAGGAAGTCATAGCTGAAGAGGTTTAGGGTAGGAGTAGACAAGGCCCTGTTTACAAGTTCTATTGTTGCAGTATTTGTAGTGTTCGACAGCAAACAATTGATTTATTGAGAAATGTCTCATGTCTGTTTCCATGTAGAAGTCTTAAACAGAAAATAGACACTTTGCAAGCATTAAATCCAGATAGAATAATGAAATAAACACATCTAAAAGGACATTCATTGGCATGTTTATCAAAGAAAGTATACCAAAGGACTTTTCATCATTTTAGCATGTTAGCTGTGCACTACTCACATATGTAAACTTTAGTTAGAATACTTTGTTATATGGAGACTCCTGTACTTTATTTAGGGGAAATGTCTAAAGCTCTTTTCCATGGAAGTGTTGCAGAAGTAGAAACTAAATTGTGATGATGTACAGTTTTATTTCTTTGGATCTGAACAAGAGTGCAGATAAGATGTTCAGTTAGAATCTGCAAATGTACTAGAAGAGGAGTTCAGTATTTCTATACATACCTTTCAAGAAGAAATAAGAAAGTTAAAACAGTTTGTACACAGAAATCAGACTCCATTTTTGTATGTTGCAGATGCACTTACTACAAAAGCCAAACTCAATATGTTATTGTGTCTTTAAAACAATTAAGAAGATAATAGAGGTAAGTGGCAAGATATAGCATGTTATTTATTTGTAGAAGAATGCTTTGATTATTTTACATGACAAATCATATGTAAGTATTATTATAATAAATTAGAGGAGAACAAAATGCCAACTAGAGCAGTATGTAATAATTTAGAATTAGTACCTATCCCACACAAATTGAAAGAATTGAATGT
The DNA here is from genome assembly GCF_031143425.1 of Pleurodeles waltl. Lineage (NCBI taxonomy): Eukaryota > Metazoa > Chordata > Amphibia > Caudata > Salamandridae > Pleurodeles > Pleurodeles waltl. The sequence continues at coordinate 1,425,725,309 of NC_090440.1, read as the reverse complement.
TTATGAGTCTATACTTATACAATGTGTACATCCATTTCACACAATTGTTTGTATAGAGCCAAAAACAGGAAAGTTGCTCAAAGTGAGCTCCAGAAGGGTTTGAAAGGTAGAGTTGTTTACTTGCCATTAGATTTTAATCATGATGTTGAAACTGTTGTTGTTGAAAAAGATTGTGAAGAAGGGCTTATTATTTTAAGTGAATGGTGTGCCTACTAAGAGCAAAAAGATCTGGCAGGAGATAGTAGATGTTAGCAAAGTTAAGAAAGCACCATTATATCTGACACAACACAACATTTATAATAACAATTTATGCCCAGATTACGAGTCTTGCAGTCCGAAGATTGCCAGACCCGTGGTGGCGGTTGGACCGCCACAGCTGTGGAAGTATGACAGCCACATTACAAGATTGGTGGGCGGACCCCCCAACTGACCGCCATCCCTGCCGGGATCCATGATCCAGACGGGATGATGGCGGTCTTGGTTATAATCAGCTACTGAAGCACTGTAGCACTGAACTCAGAGCTGCCCTGTTGATTACAATCTTATTCTCCCTGCCAGCCTTTTCATAAAAAGGCTGGCAGAGAACAAGTGCACGGGCCACTGGGGGGCTCCTACGCTGCTCATGTCTATGGCATGGGCAGTGCAGGGGTCCCTCTGCCCAGAGCCTTGAAATGTGCACTGTCTACTGTGCACATTTCAAGGGTACTGGTGCCCACTGGGCATGGCAGCTTTGCCACCGGCTCAATTATGGGCCGGGAACAATTCTGCTGCACCTTTCCCACCCAGCAGGCGAGCGGAAATCTTGGTTCCTGCCAGTCAGCCCAGTGGGAAAGCTGTAATAAGACTCTCTTCAAGATATTTCACATACAGATGATGCTAAAATGGAATCAAGAGGTCAAATTCAAAAAGTGAATCAGACAAAAACTGAAAAAATTTATCAACATTACAGTATTCATCCTTTACACTTTAAAGAAAGTACTGGAAATGCTATTGAACTATTTAAAATGAAAAAGGCACAAGGAAGTTAATTACCTGTGTGGGAGAAAAGTTTAGAAGATTCCCCTGACCTGTGGTATCTCCTGACATGGAAATCACCCAAAAATACATACAACCTCAGACAAACAGAAGTATCATAATATAGCAATGACTACAATCCTGTCATCCTAAAGATATGGAATGCACATATGGACATACAATGTGTTTCAGATAATTCTATTGCAGTAGCTCATTACACACTTCTGGCATAATGAAGGCAGAAACGACAGAGATGAAAGAGATGGGGGAAGTGATTTCATCTGAAATGAGCCTCACTAAAAAAGTTGGACAGTCTTAGCTTTCAAATGCTTCTGTGTAGGGAAATTGGGTCTTATGAATGTGCAGACAGGTTGAGCTCTGCAAATTTGTTCTCAAAATCTAGAGGAATTGTGTGGGCAAGCTTAGACCTTGCTACTACTCGTAATAGTGTATTAAAGACTTTTTTTTGGAAATATAGGGGCATATTTATTCTTGGTTTGGGCCACTTTAGCGCCATTCATTTTGATGCTAAAACAGGGCAAACTTAGCTTCATAATTATATTTTGACGCTAGACCTGTCTAGCATCAAAATATAAGAGTTAGCATCATATTGTGGATGCAGCAAACTACCTTGAGCTAATTATATGCAAGGTAGGGGTTCCCGTCCACAATATCCTGTTAACCCCCTCCAGCTTTATTTATATTCCAGCACAGAAACAACGCACACAGAGTAGGCGGACCCAAATAATGGTGGTAAGCCTGCTTAGTGCTATTATTTAATGCCTGGGTCTGACCAGGCATTAGGGGACTTGTGGACCTATTTCCATGGCTAAACACCATGGAATGGGACCACAGATGCCCACCCCAGGCCCCAGGAACACCCCTACACACAGCAGAGGAATGCCATAGGATGGGGGATCCCATCCTGGGCAAGTACAATTAAGCTTTTTTTTTTTATGTGCCATGGGAGGCCCCTTATGTGGGGCCCCCTGCCTGGCACTGGGTATTATGGCCTTGCCTAGGGGACACCGGTCCCCTGGGCTGACCATTGGGGTGGTGGGCATGATTTCTGTCTTTACTAAGACAAGGGTCATATTTGTGTGGTAGTGCTTCAGAAAATGACGCAAGGCTGGTTAGCAGCATATTTATTGCAATTAACCAACCTAGCATCATTTTTGTCCCACTAGCGCCTTTCCCTTCCCGCCATCCCCCGGCTAGTGTCTTTTCTTTAGACGCTAGCCTGTCCTTAGCGCCACTGTGCATCATTACTTAAATATGGTGCCAGCTGGGGCTATGAAATGGCAGCTGGTGCTATGGAATGGAGCTAGCAAATGCTATGGATTTTGATGCAAAACTGCATTAGCGCAGTTTTGCGGCAACATCCATAAATATGAGCCATAGTATCTTGCAGAAGTTGATCCTGAGAGTACAGATATTGTGAAGACTAACATGTTGGATTTATACTACCCTAAAAGAAGTGTCCATCTTGAAAACATGTGTCTGTATGAAATACTTCAACATCACACAAGTAATGTCACTGAAAACATTGAAGAAGGAAGCTTTGCATTTACTGGATGAGAGGCAGGGGCGTTTTCTCCTCTAGGGCTAAGGGGCTAGGCCTCTCTGAAATTCCTTTGCATCAACATAAAAAAATATTAAACAGATTCTTTTGTTTATAGATACAATCATGTCCCTTAACAAACTGATGTATAAGTCTGGGCTGTCTGTCCCAGGCTGCCTGCTCTGCCTCGCTTTGACGTAGGAGACGGAAGCCAGGAAGTAAATCAGCTTCTCTGCACTGTGACGCACGATGCAGGCCTTGCTTTCTAAAGCCCTTCATTTCCATTGTGGTCTACGGTGGTATCCACTATAGGTAAGTGACGCTTTAGCGTCATGGTTTCGGCTGTTGAAGTCTTTATCCCTGCATGAGGGCAGACATCTGTCATTCACAGGAATCAATCCTACCCTTTCCCATTCATCATGCGGTAGTAATGCAAGCACGTCTGGTGTAGTGCCTTGTCCTCAGTAATATTAAGGTGGTCATTACAACACTGGTGTTCGGTGTTAAAGCGTTGGTAAGACCGCCAACGGGCCGGCTGTAAAAAAAATGGAATTACGACCGTGGAGGAAACCGCCAACAAAGACAGTCACTTTAACACTCCGGCCACCACGGCGGTACAAACAAACAGAGGGGCAGTCACCGCCAACAGACAGGCGGGAGACAATGTACTGCCCACAGTATCACAACCTACCAATCCACCACCTTTCCCGGGGCGTATTCACCTCAAACAAAAACACGGCTGAAACAGGACTTCGAAGGGAAAACGCTCACCTCTGCACACCCCACGAGGAACCAGGACGCCATGGAACCTGAGCTCCACATTTTACCACCATTTATCTTCTTGCTCCTCTACTAGGAGCACGAACGCCGGCGGAGAAGACCATGGTGAGTACTGCACCTACGACACAGGGGAGGGGGGAGGGAAAAAAAGTGACACACACACGCAACACCCCCACCCCCACCCTCACCCACGACAACACACACACTAATAAAGCATGATACATTACATTTACACCCCCCAAACCCCCTGGAAGAATGCAAAGACAAAAGGAAATGAGCTGAACGATTGTAATATATTAAAAGTCAGTAGTCAAATAATATACATACACTATTTACAAATATATACACCAAGAATATTAGTCCAGGGTATTCCACCATTAAAGTCCGTGGACCACTGGGCCCACACTGCAGGGGTGAGGCCCACACAAGATACCCGAACATGACGGAGAGAACACTGCAGGGGCATCAGATAGAAATAAAACAGGCACCTCAGGGGGAAGGGAAAGGGGGGGTACCTCAGCCGGTTAAGTACACAATGCCAAATCCACGAGGGGGCCCCATGCCCACTGTTCAATCCTGGGAAGTGCAAAGCCACAGTCTCACAAGTCTCTACAGTGGGTGGGTTGCCCACTGCTATATCCTGGGGAGTCCAAAGCCACAGTATCACAAGTCTCTACAGTGGGTGGTTTGCCCACTCTTCAATCCTGGGGAGTGCAAAGCCACAGTCTCACAAGTCTCTACAGTGGGTGGGTTGCCCACAGCTATATCCTGGGGAGTGCAAAGCCACAGTCTCACAAGTCTCTATAGTGGGTGGTTGCCCACTGTTCAATCCTGGGGAGTGCAAAGCCACAGTCTCACAAGTGGATAACATTCTCCACTGGTTCTGGAGGGGGCTTGGTGCCCAGAGTGCTTCATCCTGCTTGTAGCTCAGTAGCGTCAGTGCTTTTGATGCTCATGGGCCTGCGGTGCTTGTGGCGGCGGTGTCTTTGGCAGCGGTGCTTGTGGCGGCGGTGTTCTTGGCAACGGTGCTTGTGGCGGCGGAGTCCTTGGCAGCGGTGCTTTTGGTGGCGGTGTCTTTGGCAGCGGTGATTGTGGCGGCTGTGTCTTTGGCAGCAGTGCTTGTGGCGGCGGTGTCCTTGCCAGCGGGGCTTGTGGCGGCGTTGTCCTTGGCAGCGGTGATTGTGGCGGCGGTGTCCTTGGCAGCGCTTCAGCTGCTGGCGGTCCTGTCTTGGGCAGCGGGGCTGCTGCTGGCAGTCCTGTCTGGGCCAGCCGGGCTGCTGGCGGTCGCCTCCTGGGCAGTGGGGCTGATGCTGGCGCTCACCTCCTGGGCAGCGGGGCTGCTGCTGGTGGTCCTGTCTGGGCCCGCGGGGCTGCTGGCGGTCACCTCCTGGGCAGCGGGACTGCTGCTGGTAGTCCTGTCTGGGCCAGCGGGGCTGCTGGCAGTTGCCTCCTGGGCAGCGGGGCTGATGCTGGCGGTTGCCTCCTGGGAGGCGGGGCTGCTGCTGGCTATCCTGTCTGGACCAGCGGGGCTACTGGCGGTTGCCTCCTGGGCAGCGGGGCTGCTGCTGGCGGTCCTGTCTGGGCCAGCGGGGCTGCTGGCGGTCGCCTCCTGGGCAGCGGGCTGATTATGGCGCTCACCTCCTGGGCAGCAGGGCTGATAGCGGTCTTCTCCGCCGTACTGATCTTCCCAGACTTGCCGGGTTTCTTGTGCCCCTCCCCCACCTTGGAAGGTGTCGCAGCTGACTCCACACTCCCATCTGTACCCCTGGGAGCGGCTTTGCTGGCTGTTGTCTTCCCCCTCTCCCGCCGGGCACTGGCCAACTTTTGATGCTTTACAGGTGGGGGACTGTCCGTGCTGTGGCTCCTTGCCACACTGTCTGCCCTGCTGCCTGGTGCACTCCAGAATCCGGTGACTACTCGCACCACTGGTCCCGCCGATGTTGTGGCTGAGGTGCTAGGTTGGGACCTGGAGAGTCGGGCCCTAAGAGACTGACGGGGTGGGGGCGGTGAGGGAAAGAGGTCAAGAGTGGACAGGAAAAGTTTCTTAGGAACACTGGGACGGGTATCTGGAGGGGGTTTGGGAGTGGAGGAAGAGGTAGTGATTGTAGGAGGTGTACGTTTGGTGACTTTGGGTGAAGGTGCATGCGCTGGAGGCTGTCGTGAGGTGGATGGCTGTTGGGTGGGTGTGTGCCTGCGTTTGTGCACCTTGGGAGGTGGTGTCACAGACACACTGGGAGAGGACACAGGGGATGTGTGAATGGTACTGGGGGTGGTGACTGCACGTGAGCGGGGTGTGGTGGTGTGTGTGCTGATGATGGAAGTAGTGGCTGTAGATGTAGTGTGTGCAGGGGTGAGTGGAGACAAGACTGGGAGGGAGGAGGGAGATGAGCAGGAGGGGGACACAGTGGAGGCAGTAGATGTTGCTATGTCTGCATGTGTGTGATGCTTGCGTGAGTGCCTGTGGGATGTGTACTGCTTATGTTTGCCTGACATTCCTTTGTGTGTTGAGGTGTGTGCATGCTGGTTTGATGGTGTGCTTGGGGTAGGCTGAGGTATAGGGGATTGGGTCTGGGTGGAGGAAGTTGGAGTGGGGAGGCTAGAGACAGGGACAATGGCTGCCATCAGTGCTGAGGCCAGAGTCTGAAAAGCTCGCTGAAGGGCTGCCTGACCAGAATGAATGCCCTCCAGGAATGCATTGGTTTGTTGCAACTGTCTCTCTACACCCTGGATGGTATTCAAAATGGTAGACTGCAAAACAGTGAGGGACCTGAGGAGGTCAATGGCCTCCTCACTGAGGGCAGCAGGGTTGACTGGGGCAGGGGTTGAGATGCCCACCCTCCTGGGTGAGTGGGCATGGGGCAAAGGCTGAGGGGCTGCTGGGAGGGCAGTGCTGGAGGGGGGTGGCGGCTGTAACTGTAGATGCGGGGGCACAGATGGGACCCCCACCACAAGGGAGCTCCGATCAGAGGACAAGTCCGTATCACTGGTGTCAGCTCCTCTACCCGCCGTGGAGCTCCTCTCGCCCTCCGTCCCACTGGTGAAATCAGTCTCCGTAGTGTCGCCCTCCAGGGCCATGTGGGATGCAGCTCCCTCCTGCTCCGGTACCAATGCTCCTCCGCCTGATGATGCTAATGCACACATGTACAGGGAGACCAAAAAAAGGGGGGGGGGTGACAGAAGAAAGACATGTTGAGTGCATGCATTACCGCTACCGTTGGCAGACACGACAGACACAGAAGCCCCCTGCACTACGCCGCGCACTTGGGGTCCACTATTCAATCCCTGGGACATGGCCTACAAGGCTATGGCCGATATTTGCACATATGGATGTCACAGGAGCCTGACTAGGTGTAGTTGGCACTGCACCCAGGTGGGGTGGGGTGGGGTGCCACAGGGTCTGCCTGAAAAAGGGGACTTAACAAGCACACTCGCCCTGGCCTAGGGAAACCCACAGCCCACCTCCCCCACCCAGACACCTCCACTGCGCGCTGAATCAGCTGAATTAGAGTGTACTCACCCCCTTGTTGCTGCTGTGATGCCCTCAAGCGCCCATCCAACTCCGGGTACGCCACTGCCAGCATCCTGAACATCAGTGGGGTCATGGTGCGAACCCTCCCACGTTGGGAGGCCATCCCCAGCTGGGCCTCCACCGTCTTCTTGCGATGGCACGCCAAATATCTTTCTTCTTGTGGGTGTGACCTACATGAATTGTACAGGGGAAAAAGAGAAGTTATTACCGACTGCACCATCACAGTCATTGTCCCGCATCCCTATCCTTGCCATGTGGCACATGCACTCACCGTCGTTTCATGCACGCATCATTTTCAACCCCCCTATCTTTAATCCACACCACTCCACACAGACATTGCACATACAGCATGCTCCCAGTGTACTTACCTGTTTCTCTGGAGCACCGTAGAGTAGCGTGTACTGGGAGAGGACCCCAACCACGAGTTTCTCCAACTCCTCCGATGTGAAGGCAGGGGCCCTTTCCCCAGACGCATGAGCCATTGTCTCTTCCAGACTGAGATCACAGCAGCACTTGCAGTGTAGGTCCTCTCCTGTTGAAGATCAGGTATTGAGTGATTGAACAGATAGAAAATGGCGGTCACATCCGCGGCGGTGCGTACCGTCACCGCCGGCGTACATTGTTATTGGCTCCTGGGACCCATGGGGTCCAATGTTAACCAGTGCAGAATTGCGCCACGGTCTTCGACTGCCTACCTCAACAGTGTACAACGCCAGCGCAGTTACCTCACATCCCATTGTACCACTTTACAGGTCAGGCAGCCGCCATTTCAGGGGCCCACATGGCTTTATTTTGAACTGCGTCACACATACCTAGGCCTTGCCTCAACACTCATACATGCCAAATTCGGTTTATGAATGGTTTTCTGAGTAAGCTGTCTTTACGTACCTCTGAGTTGGTTGACTCTGTGCTCGCTGTTGTCCTTCATAGGCACCGTCCGGTGGGACATGTGAGGAGATGGCAGCATCCTCTGGTGTACAGACCGCTGGTGGACCTGTCGGCAATGGAGGAAAGACATGTAATCATCCCATACAGGCTTGATCGTGCCACAATCCTGGAACTGTGTGACCAGTTGGAGCCAGACCTGATGTCAGCTGTCCGCCATCCCACAGGAATCCCCCCTCAAGTGCAGGTGCTGTCAGTTCTCCATTTCCTTGCATGTGGGTCTTTTCAAACTACAGTGGCCATAGCATCAGGGATGTCCCAGCCTATGTTTTTCAACCTGTTGTCCAGAGTGTTGTCTGCCCTGCTGAAACACATGCAGAGCTACATCGTGTTCCCTCAGGTGGAGAATTTGCCTGCAGTGAAAGGTGACTTCTATGCCCTGGGACATATCCCCAATATCATAGGTGCCATTGATGGGACACATGTGGCCTTGGTCCCCCCACGCAGGAGTGAGCAGGTGTACAGAAACCGGAAGAGTTACCATTTGATGAATGTGCAGATGGTGTGTTTAGCCGACCAGTACATCTCCCATGTTAATGCCAAATTCCCTGGCTCAGTGCATGACGCTTACATCCTGTGGAAAAGCACAATCCCATATGTGATGGGGCAACTCCAGAGGCACTGTGTGTGGCTATTAGGTGAGCACCTGGAACCAAATCAGTTGGAATAGTTGTCTGGGTCTGGGGATATCCCTACAGGTTAGTGTGTGTCTAACAGTTGTCCCTTGCCATTTGCAGGCGACTCTGGCTACCCAAACCTGTCATGGCTACTGACCCCAGTGAGGAATCCCAGGACAAGGGCAGAGGAACGCTACAATGAGGCCCATGGGCGCACAAGGAGTATTATAGAGCGGACCTTCGGCCTCCTGAAGGCCAGGTTCCGGTGCCTCCATATGACAGGTGGTTCCCTATTCTACTCACCAAAGAAGGTGTGCCAGATCATCGTGGCCTGCTGTATGCTTCACAACTTAGCTTTGAGACTACAGGTGCCTTTTCTGCAGGAGGATGGTCCAGATGGAGGTGTTGTGGCAGCTGTGGAGCCTGTGGACAGCGAAGATGAGGAAGCAGAAGAAGAGGACATCGACAACAGGAACTCTGTGATCCTGCAATACTTCCAGTGAGACACAGGTATGAATACAAACCTGCCTACTAGATGTACTTTAACACTACTACCTCTCTACTGTCTGTCCTTTTCACCCAGTGTATGGTCACTGAGTTGTCACTTTCCCTTACGATTTCACAGATGTGGGTCCCACTGTGTGACATCTGCTTTGTTTCCTCATGGACTAGAGCTGTGTGACATAGGTATGTTGACATTACAATTGAAAGAGCATTTTGCCACTGTAATTGCTAATACACTATTTCGAAATCACAGACAGACTCCAGATTGATTTGTGCTGTAAGGGTATTTATTTAAGTGCTCAATATTGAAGGGGGTTGTAAAATGGTGAGGGCTGATGGTGGAGGAATGTCCATGGCAGAGGCCAGTCTATTAGTCTCACAGGTGCATTGTCCAAAGGGGCATAGGAAGTGGAGCTGGGGCAGTTTGAGGATGGACAGGGTGACAAAGTGGGACAAAAGGATGACATTCAGGGCGGTCTCATTTCTTGGCCGGGGTCTTGGCATAGTTCTCTGTCTTTGTTCTGGATCTCAGGGACTGTTTGCGGGCTGGTTCTCCATCTGCAGGGGGTGGGGTGCTGGTGTGGTGTTCCTGTGGCGGTGCCTCCTGTCCACTAGCGCCGGTGGAGGTGGTGGGCAGTTCATTGTCCAGGCTAGTGTCAGGGGCCCCTTGTTGTGCCATAGTGTCCCTCCTGGTGTTGAGGTCTTCCTTCAGCACCCCTACGATGGTGTTCAGCGTGGAATTGATGGATCTGAGTTCCTCCCTGAAGCCCAAATACTGTTCCTCCTGCAGCCGCTGGGTCTCCTGAAACTTGGCCAGTACCGTTGCCATCGTCTCCTGGGAATGATCGTATGCTCCCATGATGTTGGAGAGGGCCTCATGGAGAGTGGGTTCCCTGGGCCTGTCCTCCCCCTGTTGCACAGCAGCCCTCCCATTTCCCCTGTGTTCCTGGGCCTCTGTCCCCTGAACGGTGTGCCCACTGCCACTGCCCCCAGGTCCCTGTTGTTGTTGGGGTGGTGGGTTAGCCTGGGTTCCCTGTAGTGGTGGACACACTGCTGATTGACGTGTCCTGGGGACAGAGGTATGGACCAGCTGGGTGGGTGCTGTGCTGGTGTTTCCAGAGGGGGCAAGCTCTGTAGTGGCTTGTGGCAGTGTGAGGGGACCCGACTGTCCTGAGGTCCCAGATGGGCCGGGCTGGTCATCTAGATCCAGTTGGACAGAGCTGCTGCCACCACTGTGGGCCTCTTCTGTTGGTGGTGTGGACATGTGTGGACCCTCCTGTGCGGTGACGTTGGGTAGGGGTCCTGCAGGGGTGTAAAAGCATGATTGTTGCATCTGGGTGTACCATGGTGTGCAATGGGTGGGTGACCGTGTACCCCAGTGCTTGCATTCCTGTGTGGGACCTTGTGTGGTGATGGTTTAGGGGGTGTACGGGTATGTGCAGTGGCCATGCATTGGTGATGGGTGTCCATGCTTTGTTGTTGCATGCAGGGCTTGGTGTTGGGATGTGTGGTTTGTGATATTGGGACATTTGTGAGGAGTAGGAGTGATGGGGCGAGGACGAGGGTGGGGGTATGTGATGGCATGCAGGTAGGGTGGGGAATATAGTAGTTAAGGTTTGACTTACCAGAGTCCATTCCTCCAGCTACTCCTTCAAGGCCCTCAGGATGTAGAATAGCCAAGACTTGGTCCTCCCATGTTGTTAGTTGTGGGGGAGGAGGTAGGGGTCTGCCGCCAGTCCTCTGAACCACGATGTGGTGTCTTGAGACCACGGAACGCACCTTCCCCCGTAGGTCGTTCCACCTCTTCCTGATGTCATCCCTATTTCTTGGGTGCTGTCCCACTGCGTTGACCCTGTCCACTATTCTTCACCATAGCTCCATCTTCCTAGCTATGGAGGTGTGCTGCACCTGTGGTCCGAATAGCTGTGGCGCTACCCGGATGATTTCCTCCACAATGACCCTGAGCTCCTCCTCAGAGAACCTGGGGTGTCTTTGCCGTGCCATGGGGTGGTGTGGGTGATGTGTGGGGTGGTGTGTGTTGTGATATGTGGGGTGATATTTAGTGGTGTGTTGTGTGAGGTGCGTGGATGTTATGTGGGTAATGGTGTTGTGTGCCTGTGGATGCTTGGTTGTAGATTGTAGTGTCTCTCTCTGGCCTTCTGTCACAATTGTGGTCGTAGGGGTTTGTGGGTGATGTGGGTGTGTGTTTTATATTGTATTCAGTGTGTGGGAGTAGTGTGTGTATGTGTATCAGGTGTGTGTATTTTGAATTGTCCAATGTGGTTTAGTTTTGTAAGAGTGTGTGTATTTTGAGCGTGGCGGTGTGTACCGCCAATGGAATACCGTGGTTGAAAGACCGCCATGTGGATTCGTGGGTCGTGATAGTGTGGGCGTATTTCTGTTGGCGTGACGGTGGAGGTTTTGTTTTCGCCAGTTTATCACTGACCTTTCGTGTAAAGGACTTGTGTGGGTGTCTCAATTTTGACGGATTCCGAGCTGTGGGTCATAATGACCGTGGCAGAATTCTGCTGCAGCAGCAGTGTGTTGGCGGTCTTCTGCACGGCGGTGAGCGGCTTTTACCGCCAATGTTGTAATGAGGTCCTAAGTGTTATAATGCTAGTCTTGGGTTATTTACATTGTGCTGAGACCCCTTGTCACCTTGACCTCCCCTACTTTGACACCCCTGGCCCTGGCTGCAGATCACTAGCCCCTTCAGAAGTGGAGCTGCTGTATTTGTTCCTCTGCTAAATTGTTCCAAAAGACGAGCAGGGTTCTGATTTCCCTTGAAAAGTTTATCCACATATCTGAGTCAAGCTCAAAGCGGGAAATTTGCTGAATGGGTTAAAACTGGCCCTATTTTCATGCCCTTAACATTAATGCCAAAAACATGGTTTGATTTGTAAACGATTAATATTAAAAAATTTAAATGTGTCAGTGATTTTATTTTTCTCTTTTTTCACATTTTACTTAATGTTGCATTCGCCAAGAGAGTCAGGTGTTTCAGCATGCTCTGTTTCTCTATTTTTTTTGGTGCATTTTATTACTTTTCCATAGTGCCTACTTTGACTTGTGCCAGGTGTTTATGAGGGGCTTCAATTGTGATTGCAGGTGCTGATTGTGAAGGCAAAGCAAAGTGCCTATCAGTGTGCTGGCTCCTCTGTAGAGCACACAGAACAATGGTTATGTGTGCCAGCTACAATTCAAATTCAGTGTAAATGTGTGTGAAGGTTGTGCAAAGAGCTCAAGATATTTTGAAAGCAAAAGCAAAAGAAAATAAAGTGCTCAAATGTGTATGAGTGCAGTGTATGTCAGGCAACAGTGAAAAGAGAGTGCTGAAGAGGAAATAAAGGAGATTGAAAATGTGCAGATAGTTGAGATGTGCAGAGAAAAAGGGCAAACATATCTAACATACTCCTTCCACAGACTGCAATAACAGGCTACAATAACGTCTCAAAGAGAAACCAAAATACAGGTCTGGTGGCACACTAAGGGAATCACAGAAATTTGACATGTCCCTTTTAGAGAGCCTCCACTTTTTTTATCCCACTTAAAGACCTCTCTGTGCATATTTCTGTACGACTGCAGCCAACAGCTGTGGGTGCTTCCAGATGCCTGGTTAGAACTTTTTCTTCAAATGTTCATGCCATATGCAGCGCAAGGCACCGCACAAGCATAAACTTTAAAGGGCCTGAAGTTGCCATGCTCTACAATTTGCACATTAAAATAACTGTTGAACTTATTAATGCAGTAAGGCATTTGGGGCACTTTTTAACGTGTTTAATATTGCAAGACTGTACATTTGCACTGTTTTATAAACCTTGCTTTTTCACTAAATGTGTTTGCTTTCAAATGCACCATTTGTCTATTTTTTTTCGATTTTTTCTTGGGGGGAGAACCTACACTGGACCCCACGTTTGTCCATTAGGCTTGCTTGCTTCACACGCTACATAAAAGTCATACCCAACATTTATCCAACTTTTACGCCCTACCACTTTCAAATGTCACCAGCCACCACCGATGTGATGGATGCTTAGTAAGACACAACAAAGGAAATCTAATCCATCACAGGAAGTTTAGTTGTCAATAATAAGACATAAAATAATTTTTCCACCTAACCCGTTTATAAATGTTGAAACCATTGTGAAATGAATCAAAAATACTTGGTCAGTATGACTCTTATGAAAAGTATTTGAATGTTGTAAAAAATACAATTCAGTGTTCAATATTTCCTACATATTTGCAGATGCTAAAAGATGAGGTTGCACAAGAAGAAACTATTGATGCTGAGACAGCCAAGGTCAATTCACAAAACAGCCTCAACTCTATGCTGGGAAGTCAAGATCTTCTTGGAAAACCAGCACTTAAAGCAGCTATAGCAATGAATGAAGTAGAGATTGCCATGCAGCAGACAAGAGAGGAAACTGTTGATTTAGAACACTTAATGGAACAATGTAATAAAGAGAAATGTACAACAAAGGTAAAACTATCATAGAACATGGGTTTCTTCATGACAAAAAACTGTGTGGCTGTCCTCCATATAATCCAATATTTTTGTAGATCAGTGGAAAAGGTGGTTCTGGGAAAAGCTTTCTAATTAAAGTTTTTACTACTTCTCTTCAAAAGCCTACGGATTCAAATTAGTCATGTGTAGTAACAGTTCCAACAGGTTTACCTACTCATAACTTTAAAAGAGTTACATTGCACTGACTGCTTATGCTGCCTGTTGAACATGTTAATAAACTTGAATATCAAAAGTTACCAGGAGAAGCTTGTAATGAAGTATTAAGAGTATTAAAAAAGATGACTCTTCGCATTGTTGCTGAAGTCAGCCTGGTATCAAAAATAATGCTTGCTTTTATACATTTAAGGATGCAGAAAGTATTAAGGACAAACTATGATGTGCTATTTGGAGGAAAGCACGTAATTGTGTTTGGAGACCTACTGCAACTCACACCAATAAAAGGACAACCAATTTTCAGAAAATGTCTGCATAATGAGACAGGGAATTCCCCAGGAAGTATTGGCAATGTAAAAATGTGGTTAAACGTTCAATACAAAGAATTAATTAAAAATATGCTGCAAGCATCTGATATGGAACATGGCAAAATATTGAAAGACATTTGAGTAGGATTTCTTAGAAAAGTGGGTAAACGTGCTTTAAAAAGTCATCTGATCAGGAATCTATTTCCGTCTGGCATAACTGCAGCAGAGCGAATGTTCAATGTTATCAAAGAAAACAAATCTATAGCGTTTTAGTTGACAATACTTGAAGAGTGTGCAAGGTTGAATGAACAGTTGCTACAGCTGCAAAAATAAGAAAGTTTGGAAATTATAGTTATGGACAAAATGGAACATGAAGGGGTGACTATACTGCTAACAGATAAACATTGAGCAAAACTGGATTTAAATGTTGAAAAAGGCTTAGTTAATGGTGCAATGGGTAAAGTTGTTGATTGTATTAAGTTTGCAAATAGAGATGAGGTTGAGTACTTAGGCATAGAATTTGATCACACATACTGACGTGAAGAAGATTGGCCTGTGTGTTGCTCGGTTTTTACTTGTAAAAGACATATATCCAATGCAACAGTTTCCATTGTCTTTAGCATTCTCTGTAACCATCCATCCATCTCAAGATTTAAGTGTAGATGCAGCTTTCGTTAATGTTGGAAGTTCTATATTTAAAGAAAATGTAGTATGTAGCACTGTCCAAAATTAGAACTTTGTCTAGATTATTCTTGATTGAATTTGATGATAGAAATGTTAGTGTTGATGTTAGCTGTGTAAGAGAATATAAACGGTTAAGATCTCTTTATGCTCTTCATTTAGCACAGTATCCAGTTTTTGAGAAATAAACACTCTGCCCAAAGTGGAAGATTAGTAAACAATCTATGGATCTTCAAGACAACAAAGAACAGAAAACAACATACAGAGAGTAAAGAAGAAGAAAGTTGAAAATGGCAGTGAAATTACACTTTACCATTTGGAAAATAGTTCCGGTGTCAGCTGCTATGCAAATGTCATTTGCAATGTGCTATTCCATGTACCCCATTTAGTGAATGAAATTGAACAGAAGTAAGATAAGAGAATGTGTTTGGCACTATACAATCTGTTGCAAAATGTAATAACTGACAGGAGTGTAGTACACTCACCTTCAAACATTTGTGACCTTATTGATGTATTGACTGGATCATTAATGTTCACTCTAAACAGTCAACAAATGCTCAAGAATTCATTATGGTGTTGATGGAGTTTTAGAAGAAGAACAAGCAAATATTGATGATATTTGTTTACTCGGTTAAAATGGAATCATGAGTGTGAAAACTGCTCTTTTACATCCAACACTTACATAGACTCTTTGAGATTTCTATACCTAACCTTGACTGATTGTAATAATGTACATTAAAAAAAAAAAAACTGTACTGAAATGCTAACGAAAATAATACCTGCCCAAAACTGTAGATCTGAACTTCTCTTTATACTTTTTCTACGAAGAATAGGAAAATGTGTCATAGTAATGCTACAACAATGCAGGCCCGATGGTACAAAATAGGGAATTCAAATTGCAAACTTTAAAGCTGGACAAATATCACTTTCAGGATAAACTTTTAGAAATTTGGCAATAATCTTCCATGAATGAGTTACTACAACCTCTGGACACTACATCTTATAATTAAAAAATTAAAGTGGCTGAAGAAAATGCGACAACATCAACCTAACATATAAATAAAGAACTTCCCTTCAAACTACCAAACTAATATCTTCTTTTTCTTCAACCAAAGTTGTGACAAAAAAATATGTACAGAAAACTGGCATACTAACTATCTACTACTTGGTTCATATATTATTCGGCCTATCTAAAAAGGCCTTTTAATATAGTACAGGATACTTAATACATGAATTTTATACAACGCTCTATAGTTAAACTGTAAGAATATTCAGAAACTACAGCACCTCACCATGGGGATATCAATATTTCGTCAGCAATTAAAACTAGTCCCCTTTTGCTTCTCCAATGCAAATTATACCTTCAAAATCAGGAAAAGCCTACTGTTTCAAATAGTATACACAAGGATTATAAGCACATTATACATAATTTTTCCTACGAGGATAATATTTTCTCTTATGAAAGAACTCTAAAATAGAGAAATACTCCTTATTTATTGCAGTTATTGTCCCAGATATATTTGTTTAAGCATAATATTAAAATCAGGTTTTTAACACAGCTATAGTTACTAAAACAAAAGTGTCTATTATAAGAAATGTTTTGAGTGCAGTGTGTAGTGTCACTTATTTCCAGTGATTTACTGTTCACATTATTTTTTTTTCAATCCATTGTTTTTTCCTGTTCGAAGATGAGGCTTTATACAAACCGTCATTATATGGTGAAGAAGTATAAAAGCTGAGAACAGTGAAAAAATGGATATTATAAATGACTGTAAATATACCTAACAGAAATGTTTTGAGAATTAATTCTAACATGTTTCTCTTCTTTTTTCCTAATAATTGCTCCAGTTCAACAATCTAATATATCACAAAAGAGTTGTTCAAGCACATACATATTGCTGAGAGTCACCACTGTGAGACTTTTTTAACATAAAAAATACCTTTGCTATACTTTTATGTTAGTTTTTCTCCGTATTTACTATTATAACTTTTCATTTAATCCAATAATGTTTCAGGTAAGTTGCTTTTCAGAAACCATACAAGTAGTGTCATATAAACAGTCATAGAAGTGTTAGCATTGCCATACAGCATTCAAACATTCATTCACTCACTCACCTACATATTCTGCCAATGGTATATACAGTATGTATATAGTCACTCTCTACTTGATACAAACCCTCATATACAGATGCAGTCACACATGTCAACTCTTCTTTTAAATTACTCACTCATACACACTCATGCATTCACTCACTCATCGATACAGCACTGTTGCACTGACTCACTCACATAAACAGCACTCATGCACTCGCTGTCTGAACCATGCCATCAGTCACTCATCCACACATGTACGTATATACACAGTGACACACCCATGTACCACTCGTACCATCACCAATTCATGCGTACACCATCAATATATTTATTAAGTGAAATATATAGCACTCATCCAGTCACTGACTCATGCATGCATCTCTAATGCATTCACTCACCCATATATGCACTCATTCACTCATTCAATCACCCAAAAACATCACACTCATTCACTTACTTAACCATACAACCACTCATACACTTACACATTCACCCATACACCAATCATGCATTCACTCACTCACCCATACAAACACTCACACTCTTAGTCAATCACCCAGACACCACTTGTGCACTCACTCAGTCAATCATCCATGCACCACTCATGCACTCACTCGCTCATTCATAGATGCACTCATACACACAGTGAGTCAGTCACACATGCACCATTCAAACCCTCACCCACTCATCCAAACATAATCCATATATTCATTTGCTCACCTATACAGCACTCAACCATTCACTGCCCCACCCATGCAGCACTCATACACTCACTCACCCATATATGTACTCATTCACTCAATCACCGAAAAACCACACACACATTTAGTCACTCACCCATACAGTCATGCATTCAATTACCCATACACAACTGATGCAATCAGTCACTAACCCATACAAACACTCATGCACTCAATCACCCAGGCACTACTTATGCGCTCACTAATTCACTCATATATGCATTAATTCATACAGTCAGTCAAACATGCACTATTCGTACCCTCACCCACTCACCCATACACCACAATACATTCATTCACTCACCCATCCACCACTTATGCACTTATTGACTCATCCGTACAGCACTCAACCACTCATTTTCACACTCATGCATCGCTCAAGCACTCACTCACCCATATATGCACTCACTCACTCAATCACCTGAAAACCTTTCACAAATTCACTCACCCATACAAACACTCATGCACGCAGCCAATCACCCAGGCACCACTCATGCATTCACTCACTCACAAATGCAAACACTCATGCACTCGCTGAGTAACTCAGGCACCACTTATGCACCTATTCATTCACTCATAGATCCACTCATACACTCAGTCAATTATCCATACACCACTGAAGCACTCACTCACTCATCCATACATGCACTCATACACATAGTAAATTACACATGCACCATTTGTACCCTCACCCATTCACCGATACCCCACCAATACATTCACTCATACACCCATACACCATTCATGCACTTATTCATTCAATCACCCAAAAACCTCACACACATTCACTGACTCACCCATACAAACACTCATGCACTCAGCCAATCACCCAAGAACTACTTATGCACCCACTCATTCTCTCATACAGGCCCTCATGCACTCAGACAATCATCCATGTAACATTTAGGTACTCATTCATTCACTCATACCTCTTATGCAGTCAGTCAGTTAGTCATATATGTACTCATGGATTCTTTAACTTAAACCTTACATGCACTCATTCACAATTCATGCACTCACTCATCTATGATACAGTTCTTTACTCACATGCACAAAATTTCGATTTAAAAAAACAGTGTTGTTTTTTTGGGAAGGTGATGATTTTACTTATGTTTTTTTGTGCTTTTATAACATTTAATTTTTTTTGTTTCCTCTTTAAACAAACTAGCAACAATAATCTCAAAAAGTGAAACAAGCAGGACAGAAAAATGTAAGCTGCAAAAACAAAGGTGCATGTTTATAGTACCCTAGCGCCACCTTGCGCCACATTAACGTAATTATTTCTGACGTTAATGTGGCCCAATGAGGCCAAATCCTGCACCATATTTACAGAGGGGCACAATGCATGCATTGTGCCCCTCTGTAACCTTTTTCGCTACAGTATACCTGCTCCAGGCATAATTTGTGCAAAGGGGGCGTCCTCCCGTTACAGGAGCCGGAAAAATGGTGCAAGGAAATCTATGAGATTTCCTTGTGCTTTTTTTTAATGCACTTTTAATGCCTGTTTAAAAGCAGGCTTTAAAAGGGGGCTTCCATTCTTCAGAACAGGGCCCTCTGTACTCTGCAGGAGTAGCACCAATATTTTGGCACTACTGTTGCAGAGTACATCAATAGCATTATGAGAAATGACCCTATTGCCCCCACCCTGCACCATAGCGTGCCGTATTTTAAATATGGCGTACACATGGTGGTGGTGGGGGATGCTAAGGGGCACAGGGAAAGTGGTGCTGCACTCAGTGCAGAGCCACTTTCCATAAATCTGTCCCAAAGTTTTTACTATAAGATTAATATTTGTGCTGCTTTGCTGCATCACAGAGCAGTTTAAAATACTGTTCTCCAGCAGAAACAATCTTACAATAGCTCGCCATACACCCGGCCCCTCCACTGTACCGTCAGGCTTCCGCCTGGCGGTCATAATCCCCAGGACAGCGGTGCAAGCACCACTGCCCTGGGGATTATGAATCCCCGACCGCCAGCCTGGCCACGGCGGTAAACACCGCCATGGAAAGGCTGGCGGTAAGGGGGACTTAGGGTGCCCCTGGGGGCCCCTGCACTGCCCGTGCACTTGGCATGGGCAGTGCAGGGGCCCGCAGGCATAGCCCCATCGCACATTTCACTGCCTGAATTTTGGGCAGTGAAATGCCGACGGGTGATACCGCTATTAAAGCTATTACGAGCCGGCAGCAATTTTGATGTGATTTTTCTGCTGGGCCACTGTTACCGTCCCCTGGCCCAGCAGAAAAGTCCAAATAGGGAGCCAGAAACACCACCAGCAGTGGCGGTATACTGGCACATGCAGCAAGTTGTAATGCAGGCCTGAGTGTCCACCTCAGCAGGAACTGTTTCACCTGGGGTATCTGATGTTTCTGATGTAATAGAGGTAGTTGCAGCTTCTCTTTGCTTTGTGGCACATTTTAGTTGGTTGCCATGGTAAGTTTTTAAAGGGTACAACATTGATGTTGTACCTCATGAATATTTCTTAGTGAACCCTCTTGATAACACCTTGTCACAAAGAGAGCATTTGACATGTTTTGCTGCAGTTTTCAATTCTCCACTGGAAATTTTGAAGAAAATTCCAACCCACACTAGCTTTGCAACTAGAAGGCTCTTCTTCTGCAGAGTCTTGAGTGTCTACCTCTTCAACATCTTCTCCATACTGGAAGTGTGAAAGCACATCAGCATCTCTCCCTTTTCATGAACGTGTGATGCAAAGATTGCAAAATGTAAAAACATGAACTCTCTCTCCCTTTTTGCTATGAATAGGTCTCCAGGTAAAAGCTGCTCAGACTAATACAACCTTCCTCTTAACTGAAATGGGTGTATGCCCTCGGGAATTAACCCCTTCGCTGCCAGGCTCCCCCTCCTGTGCCGAGCCTTTTTTTGGCTATTTGGGGCAGTTCGCGCTTAGGCCTTTATAACTTTTTGTTCACATAATCTACCCACGCCAATTTTGCGTCCTTTTTTTCCAACATCCTAGGGATTCCAGAGGTACCCAGCCTTTGTGGGTTCCCCTGAAGGAGAGCAATAAAGTAGCCAAAATACACTGAAAAGTTTTTTTTTTTTTTTTAAATGGGAAAAAAGGGCTGCAGAAGGCAGCTTGTGTTTTTTTCCCTGAAAATAGCATCAACAAAGGTTTGCGGTGGCAAGATCACCATCTTTCCAGCTTTCAGGAACAGGCAGACATTAATTGGAAAACACAATTTTTCAATACAATTGTGACATTTTACTGGGACATACCCCATTTTTTTGTGCTATCAGCCTCCTTCCAGTTAGTGACCAAAATGGGTGAGAAACCAATGCTGGATCCCGGAAAGCTAAACAGTTCTGAAAAGTAGACAAATTTCTGAATTCAGCAAGTGGTCATTTGTGTACATCCTACAAGTGTTTCCTACAGAAAATAACAGCTGAAATAAAAAAATATTGAAATTGCAGTGAAAAAAACAGCCATTTTTCTCCACGTTTTACTCTGTAACTTTTTCCTGCGATGTCAGATTCTTTAAAGCAATATACCATTACGTCAGCTGGACTCTTCTGGTTGCGGGGATATATAAGGCTTGTAGGTTCATCAAGAACTCTAGGTACCCAGAGCCAATAAATGAGCTGCACCTTGCAATGGGTTTTTATTCTATACCGGTTATACAGCTATTCATTTGCTGAAATATAAGGAGCATTTGCAATGCAACGGGTCTCGCATTTGCTCATGTTCTAGCTGATAGCATTGTAAACTCCTAACCCGACTTTTCACCTATCGGCAAAAGTGCATTTATGTACGTAAGCTGAAAAAGTGCATTTAACTATGTAAAGCGCTCGACTTCTGCCAAGCGAAATCACGCTAGTAAATTAGAGAAAAAGTAGTCCACGAGCCGGACAGAAAACAGCGAGCCTCGCATGTTTTCTGTACTTGGTTGATGCGCTCAAGGAGGGCTAGCCACAGGACAAGGCATGACGAATGCGAGCGCATGCAACGCAGACTCGACCCTAAAAAGTGAAAAATAGGTATCAAGAAAACCTTTGTATTTCCAAAATGGCCACAAGATAAGGTGTTGAGAAGCAGTGGTTATTTGCACATCTCTGAATTCTGGGGTGCCCAAACTAGCATGTGAATTACAGGGCATTTCTCAAATAGACGTCTTTTTTACACACTGCCTTACATTTGAAGGAAAAAATGTAGAGAAAGACAAGGGGCAATAACACTTGTTTTGCTATTCTGTGTTCCCCCAAGTCTCCTGATAAAAATGGTACTTCACTGGTGTGGGTAGGCCTAGCGCCCACAAAAGGAATTGGCTCAAAACACAACGTGGACACATCACATTTTTTCACAGAAAACAGAGGTGTTTTTTGCAAAGTGCCTACCTGTGGATTTTGGCCTCTTGCTCAGCCGGCACCTGGGGAAACCTAGCAAACCAGTGCATTTTTGAAAACTAGACACCTAGGGGAATCCAAGATGGGGTGACTTGAGGGGCTCTGACCAGGTTCTGTTGCCCAGAATCCATGGCAAACCTCAAAATGTGGCCCAAAAAACACTTTTTCCTCTCATTTTGGTGACAGAAAGTTCTGGAATCTGAGAGTAGCCACAAATTTCCTTCCACCCAGCATTCCCGCAAGTCTCCCGATAAAAATGGTACCTCACTTGTGTGGGTAGGCCTAGCGCCCACAAAAGGAAATGTCCCAAAACATGACGTGGACACATCACATTTTTTCACAGAAAACAGAGGTGTTTTTTGCAAAGTGCCTGCCTGTGGATTTTGGCCTATAGCTCAGCCGGCCCCAGGGGGGGCAGAAATGGCCTAAAATAAATTTGCCCTCCCAACCCCCCCCCCCGGGGACCGACCCTTGCGCCCCTTGCGTGACGTTGACACAAAAAAAAGATCCCTGGTGCCTAGTGGTTTCTGCCCTCCTTGGGGGCAGATTGACCCAAAATCCGCCGATCTGCTCCCAAGGGGCCAGAAGTGGTCTAAATACATTTTGCCCCCCAGGTGAGCGACCCTTGCCTAATGGGTCGCTCCCCATCTGTAAAAAAACAAACAAACAAACAAAACAAAACAAAAAATTATTTGCCCTGGTGCCTAGAGGCAGATCGGCCTAATAACAATAGGCCAACCTGCCCCCAGGGGGGCAGAAATGGCCTAAAATAAATTTTCCCCCCCACCACCCCTGGGGAGCGACCCTTGCCTACGGGGTCGCTCCCCTTGCGTGACGTTGGCGGAAGATCCCTGGTGCCTAGTGGTTTCTGACCCCTTGGGGGCAGATTGACCTAAAATCGTCCGATCGGCCCCCAAAGGGGGCAGAAATGGCCTAAATACAATTTGCCCCTCCAGGGGAGCGACCCTTGCCTAAGGGGTCGCTCCCCATCTGTAAAACAACAACAACACAAATCCCCGGTGCCTATTGGTTTCTGCCCCCCTTGGGGACAGATCGGCCTAATTAAAATAGGCTGATCTGCCCCACAGGGGGGCAGAAATGGCCTAAAATAAATTTGCCTCCCAGGGGAACGACCCTTGCCTAAGGGGTCGCTCCCCTTGTGTGAAATTCATGGAAAAAAAAAAAAACGCCCTGGAGTCTAGTGGTTTATGCCCCCCTTTGGGGCAGATTGGCCTCATAAAAATAGGTCAATCTGCCCCCAAGGGGGAAATAAATGGCCTAAATATAATTTGCCCCCTAGGGGAGCGACACTTGCCTAAGGGGTCACTCCCCACCTAAAAAATCAACAAAAAAAATTTATCCCTGGTGCCTAGAGGTTTCTGCCCAGGGGGGGCAGAAAAGGCCTTAAAAATAAATGCCCCCCCTGGGAGCGACCCTTGCCCAAGGGGTCGCTCCCTTATGCCAATTACTTAAAAAAATTAAATTCCTGGTGTCTAGTGGGCGTTTTAGCAGCCGGATTGCTTGCAATCCCGCTGCTAAAATGCTGAGAGAGACTTGAAAGGGAAGGAAATTAATTTCCTTCCCTTTGAAGTCTCTCCGGCCTCCTCCATGTGATCGGAAGAGAAATGCAAAGCATTTCTCTTCCGATCGCACTGGAAGCTGAGCTTCCAGAGCGATGGGAGGAGGCCTTGTGACAATCAGTGCGCAATTGCGCGCTGATGTCACAGGGGGTGGGGGGGTCAGGTGTAGAAGGGGAAGGGCTTCCCCTTCCATCCCCGCCTTGGGTGGGGGGGGAACCCCACAGAGGGAGCACTAGCGCTCCCTCTGGGCTCTGTGCCCAGGACGTAATGGTTACGTCCTGGGCACAGGAGCACTGAGAAAATGAGAAAATGAGAAAAAAAAATTTGATGCAAAATAAGTTAATTTCTAAAACTTATGAAACTATATTAGAAAACCCCTGATAGCAAGCAGTACCTCAAATACTTCAAATACATTTTTACATAGTTTTATTTATATGTGGTTGTCATGAATAATTACATCACAGCGACTATTGTATTACGTTCATCATGGGCCAGCCCATGATGCCCACTACTGGAGGGGGATTGAGTGAGTCTCCCCTACAATGTGGATTGTTAATGGTATGACTGGTGATGTTAACCGGTGTTAATAAAAAGGCTAGGGGAGCTTCCCTTGTGGCCATTTACCAGCTTTCTGGCTCGTGTGTTTTTTAACTTAAAGTGACGTCTGAAATAGCAGTGTTTGGCCTAATCGATCTACCAACATATCGGGCGACATAACAAATTGGCGTCAAGAGGGTTTCTGTTCCCTCATGCCCCTACCTGCTGTCTGAAGCGTGGGAGGCAGCGCAGCATCTCCAGTGTTGTGGCCTGTGCTGCGATCGCGCAGCAGGCATTGTGACCCGAGGGCCTGCCGGCTGCAGTCTTCCGGTGAGGAGCGGCGACGGAGACGTGTTTGCTGTGCCCGGCCCAAAATTGCGTGGGGGCCTCTTCTGACGAAGCGGCCTGTTGAGGTGAGCTGTGGGAGACGGGCCTCCCCGTGATTGGCTGCACAAGTCTGTGCAGTCTCTGTCGAACTGACTGTCACCGGGGCAATGGACAACACTAACAGTGTAATCCAAACAAGTGGAAGGCTCCGTGAGCGGGGTAAGCGGTGGCGTTCGGAGTAGAGAGACCCACGGACCCACAGTTTCAGTGCATTCAGCGAATACAAATAAAAAATAAATACATATCAGAAACTGAACGAACACTGAAAGGGCATTATTGAGCACAAGTGCCACACAGACTATAAAGGAAGGACCCCTTTTTCTCCATACACTGTGTTTAAGGAGCAGTTACATTGAGGAACACCAAAGACACATGATAGGCCACTGATGTTCATCATTACTAATACTGCGATATGCAAGGGTATGGAGGTGGCAGTGAGGCTTCCCATAACCGGATATCCATGTTAGGCCACCTGTACTGTGACATGCAGGTTTAGAGCATTTCTAATAAAGGAGCCATCATCTGTCCACCACATTACTGTGAGTGTCACAGGTGTGAGTACACTGTTGGATGTCGAAGATAAAGTTTGTGCACAGTTCATACAGGGCTGTACGTCTGTGAAGCTGCAAGAAAACATACTACAGGTACCTTGTATATCAATGGCAAATATTCTCACAATGGGCGGATCCAAAGAACTGTCAAAAGTACGTGCGGCTCAGATGGAAGTTGCATTGCAGATGCAGGTCAAGACTAAACCCGTGAATGCCATCACCACAGCAGTAATAGAGAAAAAAAAGTCAGCAAAAGGGTGCCATGAGCTCACAAACTTGTTTTTTGTGTGGTGGTCCATTTCCTCATCAAGGTAAATGTCCTGCGCAAGGCAAGAAATGTTCAAGCTGCAATAAAATGAATCATTTCAACAAGGTCTGTTGATCGTTGGTAAGTTCAAAATCACAGAAATCCAAGACTATCAACGTAGTGCAGCCACCCGTCGTCACAGGTGAAGATGACGACCTGGATGACGATGAGGAGGAAGAAGGGACTGTCCATGTGATATATGCTCTGCAGCCTGGAGGGCATCCTCGAAAGCGTATACCTTTCAGGCTTTAATGATACTGGGGCTTCCATTAACGTGCTGGTGCAGTCCCTGTTGTAAACTCTTCCCATTCAACCTCAGCTACAACCTACATCGACTCAAGTATTTGCATTTGGGTAATCGCTACCGCTGCCGTTGGTGGGGGTTTTTACCACCACATTATCTCATGAGGAGACATCAGTGAGCACCAGAGTGTTTGTGACGAAGACTGGGTCTGACATGTTACTAAGGTGCAGAATGGCTGAGCAACTTAACCTATTATTGTTTGCTTTTAGTGTGCACCTTGGAACTGTGGAGAGTCTCCCAGCAGAGTTTGGGCAACTTTTTGAGGGGGTTGGGTGCCTGAAAGACCGTTTGCTACGGTTGCATATTGACAAATCCATACAGCCGGTGGCATTAAAACACCGCCAGGTGGCGTTCCATCTGCGATGGAAGGTGGAAGAAGAGCTCTGGAAGCTTGAGCAGGCTGATATAATTGAGAAGGTAGATGGTCCCATACCCTGGGTGTCACCCATTGTCATTGCAAGGAAACCCAAACAGCCAGGAGAAGTGAGGATCTGTGTCGACATGCACTTGCCAAATGTCGCCATCAAGCGAGAACGTCAATTAACACCTACTGTAGATGACAAAGTTGCGGAGGTTGCAGGATCACGATGGTTCTCGAAAATGGATCTATGTGCTGGATACCATCAGCTCATGTTGGATCCGGAATCTAGAGGCATAACAACCTTCTTTACTCATGTGAGTCTTAGAAGGTACAAACTGCTGAGTTTTGGGATTTCCAGTACGGCTGACGTTTTTCAGGACACCATTCATGGGGTGCTTTCTGGTGTGCCAGGAGTCTTCAGCGCAAGTGACGACATCCTTGTGTATGCTCCCACAATAGAGTTACATTTGCAACACCTTCGAGCTACATTTCACAGGCTTCAAGACAATGGTCTTACTCTTCACAGAGACAAGTGTGCCTTTCTTCAGACTGAAGTGGCCTTCTTGGGGTATCATTTCTCTGGGGAAGGGGTTATGCCTGACCCGGCCAAGGTAAAAGACATTCAATCAGTCACAGCTCCTACTAATGTATCGGGTGTCCACAGCTATTTGGGCACGGTAAACTACTTTGGGCAGTTTATCAAAAACGTAATAGTTCTGACTGCCCCTCTCAGGGACCTAATAAAGGCCAACGTGGTATGGGAGTGGGGACCTGAACAAGAGGCTTCATTCCAAGCCACCAAGTCGTTGTTGTCAGAGCACACAACATTGGCATACTTTGTTCCCCATAAAGAGTCTGAGCTGTCTATTGATGCCAGTCCCACCGGATTGGGAGCGGTGTTGGCGCAAAAGCAATTGGATGGAGAGGAGGCGTATGCTAGCTGTGCATTGACAGAGACTGAACAATGCTATTCACAAATTGAGATGGAGGCCGTTGCAGTGTATTGGTCCTGCAGACATTTCCACTAATCCCACTGTTTAATGGATATTTGTCCAAACCGCCACCCCGAATAGAAAAGTGGATTCTGCAGTTACAGTATTATCCTTTTCAAGTGGCCTACAGACCTGGGACCTCTTAACCTGTCAAGACATGCCCGGCCAGCTACTTCTCGAGAGATTGCTGATACGAATGAAGTACAGGAGTATGTGAGGCTGGTGGTGGAAAGATCTCGCCCATTACCTATTTCTATTGGGGAAATCAAATTGGCCACAGATAGTGATGAGTGTCTACAGCTTGTACTGTCAGCTGTGGAATCTGGGAAGTGGCACAGTGTTCTTCAAAATATGACTCTTAGAACGGATGAGTCTAGAATGATGCTGTCCTCCTTCCACAAGGTCAGGAATGAGCTGGCCATATCTCCTGAAGGATGTTTATTGAGAGGTCCCAGGATGGTGATCCCGATCGCTTTGCAGAACAGGGTAGTAGAAATAGCACACGCCTCGCACCATGGAATGGACAACACAAAGTCAAGGTTGTGAAGTACGGTATGGTTCCCTGGGCTTGACGATCAAGTTGAAAGAACAGTGAATCACTGTGCGATGTGTCAAGCGGTTGGTCCATCCGAGAGTCCCCCACCAGTTGTAACTGAGGTCATAAACTCTGTCCGTGGTATCAGGCCAGCACAGATTTTGGAAGCTTATCAGATGGTCATCATATGATAGTTGTGATAGATGATTTCTTTAAATATCCTGATGTTGAAATTGTAGAGTCCCTGACTGCTTTCAGATCATTCCTCACTCTGAAAAGATCATTGCCACCCATGTCTTAGTACGTGAGCTATGCACAGATAATGGACCGCCTTTTTCCAGACAAGAGTTTACTGAATACCTAAAATCCCAAGGAATCCTCCACACAAAGATCACTCCTCATTGGCCTCAGGCTAGTGGAGAAGTGGAACGCTTCATGAGAACCCTCAACAAAGTGTTGCGGATTGCAATAGCTGGTGGTCACAATGTGGACTGTGCGGTGTATGCATTTTTAAGGGACTATTGTTGCACTCCTCATGCCACCACTGGAGAAACACCTAGATCTCTGTGCATGAATCGGAAAGTTCAAGACACTATTCCTCATGTGCAAGAATCCTCTGAACTTCATGATCGAGTACGGGAGGCACTGTCCATGAGAGTGGAAAAGATTGACAAGATGTTAAGAAAGCAGAGAGGAAAGAAGCAGGACATTTGTATCGGGGACCATGTCCTTGTACGCAAGTTTTTGCTGCCTTTCGAAAATGACCCATGGGTGGTGAGTGCCATTAAGGGTACCATGATAACTGCAAAAAGGAATCAGGAAACCATCACAAGGAACAATTAATTTTTCAAGGTATTCCGCATGGCTAGTGGTGGAATGGAAATGGAACAGATCTCCCCACAGGCCAGCTTGTTTGACGATGGTGACGAAGGAAGTGTGGATTTTTGTAACCATCGTTCTCTGCTCCTGAGCCCTGGGATGGTAGTTGACGAACCTCTGTTGGCTGATCGAGGGGTTGCAGATGTGCAGGGCTCGGAAGTTATCCAAAGTTCTAATCAGGACCTGCCTGAATCTCTGACGGTCAGCTCACTACCTCCTAGGCAAGGTTTGGAGAGCTTCAACTTACATACTCTTCCACCAAGGTCAACTAGGTTGAAAGGATTTGTAGCAGACTGATTATATGTGGATTTTTCCTTCCAGCTACTATCTGGTGGGAATCAGTGTTAAGTGTTGTGATTTCATTTTTGTTGTTCTATGTTTATTTTTGGGTAAAGGAAGAATGTTATGTTCGTCGTAGCCCAGCCCACGATGCCCACTAGGGGAGGGGGATTGAGTGAGTGTCCCCTACAATGTGGATTGTTAATGGTATGACCCTGATGTTAACCAGTGTTAATAAAAAGGCCAGGGGAGCTCCCCTCAGGCCATTAAACAGCTTTTTGTCTTATGTGTTTTTTAACTAAACTTAATGCCTGAAATAGCAGTGTTGGGCCCAATCAATATACCAACATATTGGACATCATAACATATTGTACGTTACGTGATTTCTAAGTTAATACTAGCAAAAGAGCACAACACAAAAAACTGGACAAATTTATATTATAAAACTTAAATTAAATACTCTATCTATATATATATGTATAACTTACACTGTTTAAAAACCACGTGGTCTTCGCAATTAAGGAAGTAATCAAAATTACCTCATTTACCGTGAAAATGAAAAAAATAAAGAAAAGACTACAAGTTTAATCAGAGGTACAGGTGGTTTGCATAAACTGGAAATATCTATAAATCTATAAACTGAGCTATTGAATGATAAAATGGAAGGATGAAGACATTTTTACTTCACTCAGCTGCACAGAATGACAATACTCAATAGTATAGATTTACAGAAGAGGCACTAAAAACATAAATAAAATAAATGTTTGAAACCCAGGATAATGTCTGTTAATAAAAATGCTTTCTACTTACACCTGCTAAACAAACAAAAGCATTTCACACCACTTTCAAGTAACCTTCTCAAAAAACTGAAACGTGAGCTAAAATTCCTGAAATCTGCCAAGACAACAGGTGAAAAAACTGTGACTGTCCCAGCAAATCCAGAACGTCTGTTCACCCTCGATATCTCTATTACATGTCAATAGGTTGTGACAGAAATATCACCATAAAAACACAGAAAGAGAAACCCTGTCTTTATGAACTTTTGCTGTCTTACTGGTTTTCAGAGTTTTTTACACAAACATAGCAATATATTAAGTATACTATCACCACATAGACAATATAAACAATAATGTATACACACGCTACTACAAATGAAAAAAAGAACATCTAATTAAACACCAAGTTACACTAAACAATATAATCAGTGAAGTAATACGTGAGGTAATAAGCAGTGCATTACAGAGGTGCAAGTTATACTTAGGTGAGGTAACTATTACTGCTGAATTTCTATTGTTTTGTACATATGAAATGACAGCCTAACTGTTACGTCCCTGTATCCTTTGGGTTTTTCAGTGAATTTGTAAGGTTTTTTACATTTTATTTCCTAACTATAACATCCCTCTATCCTTTGTTTTTTCAGTAAATATTCAGTAAATATATTTATAATATAAGCCCTCTTGCCCCCTGTGACTTTCCCAGCCAGTCTGTATATAATAAAAAGTACACATTGTTGGGTTTCTTTATTTGGAACAGTAAAACCGGTTAAACTTAAAAAGTTGCAAATGCTTAAGGAAATGGGAGGGGT
Source organism: Pleurodeles waltl (assembly GCF_031143425.1). NCBI lineage: Eukaryota > Metazoa > Chordata > Amphibia > Caudata > Salamandridae > Pleurodeles > Pleurodeles waltl. The sequence goes on along the minus strand of NC_090440.1, from coordinate 1,425,695,202 downwards.
AATGGTACACCTGATTTGAAATCAAAATAATTTGTCTTTCCTTAGTGCACAGAGCTCTCTATGGTTCCAGCCTATGGTTTCTACAAGTGTTCCTTGATGGCTCTTAGTAAAGTATGCTCTATTAACACCCTTTTCTTTGCCTTCTTTTTAACAATAGTTAACTCAAAATGTAGTAAAATCTCCCCTATTCTTAATGATACTAAGGTTGCCCTTTTGTCTCTCAATGATGAATTCACTATTAATATTATATCTTCCAAAAATGTCTCCCTCTGGTATAGTCCCCACTTAAAACTTAATAAACATACAACATGTTGGACCTCATGGACAGAGGCTGGTATATTTAACATCAGCGATGCTCGTCAAGGCAACATGTTCTTATCTTTTGCTGATTTTCACCTAAATTCTGACTCCAATCTATTATTTCTAGAAATATGAAATTATCTGTAATTCCATTCTTAATCACTATGTTAATACAACACCATCACCTAAAATACCTGGTATGGAACTATACATAATCATCGTACAATCTTCAGGTTATATAGCTTCATAAGTATATCACAAGCTTAGTCTTGCGTCTGCTCCCTCTACTAGTTTAGCAACCATGTGGGATTCAGAACTGGATACTCAGTTATCTGCACACCAAAGGAAATCTATGTGGATGGTTAATTGGCTGTTTTTTTTCCCAGCATCTCTCATACAAACTAGCCTATTTTTTTATATAACTGCTACGGGACCTCCTTGAAAATGGCTGATACACCTATTTTTTGGCACTCTGGAGCTCTGCTAGGTTCTCTCAAATATTTACTGCATGATTGTCCTATTATTTCACGTTGTTGGACAGACGTTTGGATTACAATTTAAAAAAAAATCATTTACAGCTATTGTTATAATGTAAGATTATTATAGGTAAATCTAGTGTCCCTTTCAGTCACTCTCGCATATGCATTGCAAGCTTGTTGACTTTATTTTTTCTACAGCTATTAAATCCATTATGTCAAACTGGAAAGATGCTAGTTTGTAATCTATTATGCATGGTGGGAATGCATATTTTTTCTTAGATAGGGAAATTGTCTATATTGTCTCCTATGACTGACTCTGAACCAATTGGTTCTTCTATGTGGTTTAGTCTTGATTCATATATGGTTCATGCTAACATAGCCTAATTTATACATCTATTTTAATATGCAATTTTCAATATAGTAGCCCCTCCTAGTTTTTGATTATGGATTAGTCTGTTTATGCAAGATAAACTTATGTAAGGTAATCTTTGTATAACCGCTTTGCTGCTTTTATCACACATATATCCTTACAGTATAATTTACTGTATTGTATCTATGGTTCAATACTTAATAATAAATTATTTTGAACATAAAAATATACACTCTGAAAAGGCTTGTGAGACCTAGGGGCATGTAAAATTGTATATTTGTTCCCCAAAATTATAATAAATATTGTGAACATTATGTACAGTTATATATGACTTATGTTAAAAGTACTTTGTGCTATCTCATGGGAAAACTGAATGTGCGGGTATACCTGTGCTCAAAAGTCACCTGAAATACTGGCAATGGATAATTTAAGAAAATATCTCTCAAAACACATTTTCTGCTCAAATCTGCCTCTTCAAATACATTTTCTTTTTGAACCAATCCACATCATCAAACAAGTGTGTGAGCTTTCACAGCGGCATACATTTGGACATAATGTGTAATGCATAAATTATGCAAATTACACAAGCACAGCAGAAAATGTTTCATAGGTTCACTGGTGATCAAAAACATCTTACAGTTTTGTGGATTTTGACAACTCAGATGTCCAAATCTTCTGTGATGGAGCGTGAAGTAGTCACTCTCAAATAGAGATGGATGTTTTCCATCAAGTCCTATTGATATTTTTTTTGTACTTTTTATTCATCATTTTGCATGACAAACATTCTTAAGCCATCCAGCCACAGTCTGCAGCACCTGTTTCCCCCATTGTAGAGCTATTTCACACTTTGCAAGTAGTGGGGATGATGCGGTTGTAGGAAAGTAGCCTCTTTCTAGCATGGTTTTTGTCCTGTTTGTCAGTGTGGTTTGACTGTGTCATCGGGTTCCTGCTAGTCAGGACCCCAGTGCTTATAGTTTGTGGCCTGCTTGTCAGTGTGTTTCACTGTTTTCTAAATTGTCACTGGAGTCCTGCTACCCAGGACCCCAGTGCTTATGCTCTCTCTGGTTCCAAATTTGTCCTTACATACTGGTAACCTGGTATGGCACTCCAAATTGGCTTACTGGACCCCCCCTTATAAGTCCCTAGTATATGGTACCTAGGTACCCAGGGCATCGGGGAAGAGGGGATCCTTATGGGCTGCAGCATTTCTTTTGCCATCCATAAGGAGCCCACACAAAGGCTTCTACAGGACTGACATTGCAGCCTGTGTGAAATAGTGCATGCTACTATTTCACAGCCATTTTCACTCCACCAGGTCACTTAGAAGTCACCTATATGTCAGCCTTTCAGACCCTGAATGCTGGGTGCAAAGTACCCATGTGTGAGGGCACCCCTGCACTAGCAGAGGTGCCCCCATGTCATCCAGGCCCATTTTCCCAGACTTTGTGAGTGCGGGACGCCATTTTAAGTGTGCACTGCACATAGGTCAATGCCTATGTACAGCTTCACAATGGTAACTCTGAATATGGCCATGTAAGGTGTCCAACAACTGGGAATTGTACCCCAATACTGATTCTAGTATTGGTTTTACAATTCCAGGCACCCTGGGGGCAATACTATGAACCCCCAGGACTGCCCTACCAGCCTTCTGAGGTTGTCACTGAAGCCCCAGCTGCTGCCACCTCACAGACAGGCTTCTGCCCTCCTGTAGCTTGAGCAGCTCAATCCCAGGAAGGCAGAACAATGCCTTTGCTTTAGGAGAGGGGTGTTACACCCTCTCCCTCTGGAAATAGGTGTTACATGCATGGGAGGGGTATCCTCCCAGAGCCTCTGGAAATAGTTTGAAGGGCACAGATGGTGCCTTCCTTGCATAATCCAGTCTACACCAGTTCAGGGACCCCAGGCCCTACTCTGGCACGAAACTGGACAAAGGAAAGGGGAGTGGCCAGTCCCCTGTCCATCACTGCTCCAGGGGTGGTACCCAGAGGTCCTCCAGAGTGTCCCTGGGTTCTGCCAACTTGTGTTCAGGATGGTCAAGGAACTTTGGGAGCATCAGAGTGGCCAGTGCCAGCAGATGACGTCAGAGATCCCTCCTATTAGGTGTTTACCTGGTTAGGTGACCAATCCTCCTCTCAGGGCTATTTAGGGCCTCTCTTATGGGTGTTTCTTCAGATTCTGATTGCAAGACTCTAGCAGGAATCCTCTGCATCCTTTACTTTATCTTCTACCAACGGATCAGCCACTAACTGTTACAGGAACTCTACAAAACTGCAACAAAGAAGATACAACGACTTCTGCAACATTGTATCTTCAACTCGAGCCAGCACCTACAACAGTTTACAGGTCATGCATCCTCAGAGGACTGCCTGTCTTCAGCCGGCACCAGAAGAACCAAAGGAATCTCCTGTGGAGTGACAAAGTCACTTCCCTGCTTCAGCAGGCACCTTTCTGCAGTGACGACCGGTGGCTTGGGTCTCCTCTCCAGATTACAGACGTGGATCCAGCGACTAAGGTGGTGGACTTAAGTGACTCCAACTATCCCAACGTCCAACTGTCCAAATTTGGTGGAGGTAAGAGCTTGCCTCCCCACGTAAGACAGTACCCCCTGCACCGCATGACTTACAGTTGCCAAGGCTTGTGTGCTCCCTCCAAGAAGATATTCGTGCACAGCACAGTTTTGGTCCCCTGCACTCCAGCATGCTATGCACAGCTTCAGGAGTGGTTCTCCGGCAGCGTGGAAATCCTTTGTGTCGTGCTGTGTGGGCCTTCATTTGCACCTTCTTTTTCCCTGTGCTGTGGGACTCCTATGCGCACTGCCTGGTCTTCTGAGGGTTCTCTGAGTTGCTGAAGCGCCCTCTGTCTCCCTCTCCTGGGTATAGGCCACCAGTTCCCTCCTGGTCCCGGGCAGCACCATTTTCTGCTATCTGCGACCTTTGCATTTACCAAGGCTTGTTGGCAGACACCAGTGATGCAAACCAGACTGCATTCATCCATCCAGCGTGGGACATATTCTGCACAAACCAGGAACCTGCATCTGTCCTCTTTGGTGCAATACGGACATTGCACCAAGTCTTCTCATCAGTGGTTCTTCTTTTGCACCTTCATCCGTGTTAGCAGGTGCTCCTGTTCTCCCTGAACTCTTCAGGCTTCTTGGACCTGGACCCCTTCTTCCACAGGTCTTCAGGTCCAGGAATCCATCATTGGTGTCTTGCAGTCTCTTCTGATACTTGCATTGTCTTCCATCACGACTTCTAGTATGTTTTAGAAAACTTGCTGTGTTTTGCTCCTGCTTTCCTGGGCTCTGGGGTGGGCTCCCAGCACCCCTCTACACACTGCACTACAGGTGAGAAACCAACATTCGCATTCTACTATTTTAGTATATGGTTTGTGTTCCCCCTAGGCCCATTGCAACCTATTGTGATTTTTACTGTTTGCACTATTTTCTGACTGTTTACTTCCCTGTTTTGGTTGATAGTGTATATAATATGTAATTTACTTACCTTTTAAGGGAGTATAGTCTCCACAATATATTTGGCCATGTATCACTAAATTAAAGTACCCGTGTTTTTGGTAACACTGAACATTATCTTTCATGTGTGTGAGTACTATGTGACTACAGTGGTATTGCAAGAGCTTTGCATGTCTCTTAGTTCAGCCTTGGCTGCTCTGCCTACAGCTACCTCTAGACAGCCTGGCTTCTAGACACTGACTGCATTTCACTAATAGGGGATAACTGAACCTGGTATAAGGTGTAAGTATCTTTGGTACCCACTACAAACCGGCCCAGACTCCTACAGCGGCTAATCTATGGACCCCCTTTGGGATGTCATGCACCTAGCCTAACATGGCAAGGAGGGGGTCAGAGGTGAAAGAAAGTCCCACCACGGAAGAGAGTAGACGAAAACAGCTGTTCAAAAATCCCCAATATGGGTGCACAACCAAGTAAGATGTGCGAAATCAGCACCACTAGAATGACATTTAGGGTATGCAGAGGTCAATCCTAGCTAGTGAACAGGGAGAATTTAAAGTGTATCCGTTTATGTCTATGATTGGGGGAGATCAGCTTTGTTTGTTGACAGCAATAATACATAATTTTGTCCATTAAATGGTGCTGTAATTCAGCTTTCCGTAAGCCCCGGCTTATGACCATCCCTGGCAGGCAGCAGAGCCAAGTATAATGGAGTTTGAAAACAAGGGGCCATATTTGTACTCTGCGCTGAATTTGCATCATTTTTTTTTTACACAAGTTCGGCGCAAACCTAACTCCATATTTATATTTTGGTGTTAGACACATCTAGCGTCAAAATCCAGAAGTTTGCACCATTTTTTGGATGTGTGCACCTACCTTGCATCAATGAGATGCAAAGTAGGCATTCCCATCTAAATAATGATGCTATCCCCACAGCCCCATATTTATCCCACCATGCTAAAATGATGCACGGTGGGAGGAAGGGCTAAATAATGGACATACCAGGCATTAAGGGACCTGTGACCTATTTCCATGGTTAAACACCATTGAATGGGTCCACATGTGCCCTCCCCAATCTCCAGGAACACCTCCACCCACACCAAAGGGACACCAGAGAACGGGGACCGCATAGCAGGTAAGTAGGGTAAGTACTGGTAAGTATTTTTTTTTCAAGTGCCATCCGAGGCCCTAACTTGGGGCCCCCTGCACAGGATGCAATGGCCATGCCCAGGGTACACTTATCACCTGTGCTGGCCATTGGGGTGGTGAGCATGAATCCTGTCTTTCCTAAGACAGGAGTCATGTGTTTGGTGGCTGTGCACCAGAAAATGCCACTAGCCTGGTTAGAGGCATTTTTTTTGCCTCTAACCAGGCTAGGGTCCTTTTTTTCACACACAACCCACTCCTTCCTTACTGCCACCCCCACCCAGCTATCGTCTTTTTTGTAGACCCTAGCCCAAGCTTAGCGCCGGCTTGCGCCATTCTATAATTATGGCACCTGGCTGGTGCTGTTGAATGGGGCAAGCCAGCGGAAAACTTTGTGCTGCAAAACTGTGTTGCAGCAAAAAGTATAAATCTGGGCCAAGATATCGACCATCCTCATCCTCGATCAGCGCGATCAGTGGGGTAAATACCTCAGGGGCAAATGGGACCTGAGCACGTAAATCACTATGAACTCATTGCATTGTAAAATGATCTCTAGTAGTCACAGCAGCAAAGCACTCATTGCCAGATTGGGAGAGAAGTTGACCATCAGGAAAAAGGTCTAAAAACGTGTGTAATGTGCTTCCTCAGAGTGTTTCTATCAAGTGTCACCCACGTAGGAGGTAGCCATTGGTTATCTGCAAGGGGTCTTGATGGAGAGTATGAGAAATCTCCACCCAGAAGTTGTAGTATTTTCCGCTAGGCCCAGCAGGTTTTAGAGAGAGTCTGAATGTCTATGTCCCTTGGGGAAGCAGAGAGCACAATGGAACTCCACCCGTTTGGTCGCTGTCAGGTTTGTCGTATGGAAGACGTGCGTCCCTGTGATACCAATGGTGCTCATATTGACATTGTGCAACTAGATAATAAAATCGGAGTTGTGTTATCCCAAACCAACTGTGCTCATAGGGAGCACTACAGTAATCCATCTAATTTGTGGACTACGGCCTGGCCAGACCAACCTGAGGAGCAAACCCCAAAGTGTGGCAATAAAAGCATTGGTTAGGGGGATTGGGATACTGAGGAAAATATATAAAAAATGGGAGAGGAATATCATTTTAATAATGGCTGTATAACCAGCGATGGAGATTGGCAAGCTAATCCAACCCTCGATCTGCATTGTCAATGTAGGAGGCTGGACTGGCTTGTAGTGAGTACCTAGGGGTACTTACACCTTGCACCAGGCCCAGTTATCCCTTATTAGTGTATACGGTGTCTAGCAGCATAGGCTGATAGATAATGGTAGCTTAGCAGAGCAGCTTAGGCTGAACTAGGAGACGAGTGAAGCTCCTACAGTACCACTAGTGTCATATGCACAATATCATAAGAAAACACAATACACAGATATACTAAAAATAAAGGTACTTTATTTTTATGACAATATGCCAAAAGTATCTCAGTGAGTACCCTCAGTATGAGGATAGCAAATATACACAAGATATATGTACACAATACCAAAATATGCAGTAATAGTATTAGAAAACAGTGCAAACAATGTATAGTTACAATAGGATGCAATGGAGACACATAGGGATAGGGGCAACACAAACCATATACTCCAAAAGTGGAATGCGAACCACGAATGGACCTCAAACCTATGTGACCTTGTAGAGGGTTGCTGGGACTATTAGAAAATAGTAAGGGTTAGAAAAATAGCCCACCCCAAGACCCTGAAAAGTGAGTGCAAAGTGCACTAAAGTTCCCCAAAGGACATAGAAGTCGTGATAGGGGAATTCTGCAGGAAAGACACAAACCAGCAATGCAACAACAATGGATTTCCAGTCGAGGGTACCTGTGGAACAAGGGGACCAAGTCCAAAAGTCACAAGCAAGTCGGAGATGGGCAGATGCCCAGGAAATGCCAGCTGTGGGTGCAAAGAAGCTGCTACTGGACAGTAGAAGCTGAAGATTCTGCAGGAACGACAAGGGCTAGGAACTTCCTCTTTGGAGGACGGATTCCCCACGCCGTGGAGAGTTGTGCAGAAGTGTTTTCCTGAAGAAAGACCGCCAACAAGCCTTGCTAGCTGGAAATCGTGCGGTTAGGGTTTTTGAATGCTGCTGTGGCTCAGGAGGGACCAGGATGTCGCCAATTGCGTCTGGGGACAGAGGGGGCATCGAGCAAGACAAGGAGCCTTGCCCGAAGTCGCACAAAGGAGTCCCACGTCGCCGGAGGACAACTTAGGAGGTCGTGCAATGCAGGTTAGAGTGCCGTGGACCCAGGCTTGGCTGTGCACAAAGGATTTCCGCCGGAAGTGCACAGAGGCCGGAGTAGCTGCAAAAGTCGCAGTTCCCAGCAATGCAGTCTGGCGTTGGGAGGCAAGGACTTACCTCCACCAAACTTGGACTGAAGAGTCACTGGACTGTGGGAGTCACTTGGACAGAGTTGCTGGATTCAAGGGACCTCACTCGTCGTGCTGAGAGGAGACCCAGGGTACCGGTGATGAAGTTCTTTGATGCCTGCGGTTGAAGGGGGACGATTCCGTCGACCCACGGGAGATTTCTTCAGAGCTTCTAGTGCAGAGAGGAGGCAGACTACCCCCACAGCATGCACCACCAGGAAAACAGTCGAGAAGGCGGCAGGATCAGCGTTACAGAGTTGCAGTAGTCGTCTTCGCTACTTTGTTGCAGTTTTGCAGGCTTCCAGCGCGGTCAGCAGTCGATTCCTTGGCAGAAGGTGAAGAGAGAGATGCAGAGGAACTCGGATGAGCTCTTGCATTCATTATCTAAGGAAATCCCCAAAGCAGAGACCCTAAATAGCCAGAAAAGAGGGTTTGGCTACTTAGGAGAGAAGATAGGCTAGCAACACCTGAAGGAGCCTATCAGGAGGAGTCTCTGACGTCACCTGATGGCACTGGCCACTCAGAGCAGTCCAGTGTGCCAGCAGCACCTCTGTTTCCAAGATGGCAGATGTCTGGAGCACACTGGAGGAGCTCTGGGCACCTCCCAGGGGAGGTACAGGTCAGGGGAGTGGTCACTCCCCTTTCCTTTGTCCAGTTTCGCACCAGAGCAGGGCTAAGGGGTCCCTGAACCGGTGTAGACTGGCTTATGCAGAAATGGGCACCATGTGTGCCCATGAAAGCATTTCCAGAGGCTGGGGGAGGCTACTCCTCCCCTGCCTTCACACCATTTTCCAAAGGGAGAGGGTGTAACACCCTCTCTCAGAGGAAGTCCTTTGTTCTGCCATCCTGGGCCAGGCCTGGCTGGACCCCAGGAGGGCAGAAGCCTGTCTGAGGGGCTGGCAGCAGCAGCAGCTGCAGTGAAACCCCGGGAAAGGCAGTTTGGCAGTACCAAGGTCTGTGCTACAGACCACTGGGATCATGGGATTGTGCCAACTATGCCAGGATGGCATAGAGGGGGCAATTCCATGATCATAGACATGTTACATGGCCATATTCGGAGTTTCCATTGTGAAGCTATATATAGGTAGTGACCTATATGTAGTGCACGCGTGTAATGGTGTCCCCGCACTCACAAAGTCCGGGGAATTGGCCCTGAACAATGTGGGGGCACCTTGGCTAGTGCCAGGGTGCCCTCACACTAAGTAACTTTGCACCTAACCTTTACCAGGTAAAGGTTAGACATATAGGTGACTTATAAGTTACTTAAGTGCAGTGTAAAATGGCTGTGAAATAACGTGGACGTTATTTCACTCAGGCTGCAGTGGCAGGCCTGTGTAAGAATTGTCAGAGCTCCCTATGGGTGGCAAAAGAAATGCTGCAGCCCATAGGGATCTCCTGGAACCCCAATACCCTGGGTACCTCAGTACCATATACTAGGGAATTATAAGGGTGTTCCAGTATGCCAATGTAAATTGGTAAAATTGGTCACTAGCCTGTTAGTGACAATTTGTAAAGAGAGAGCATAACCACTGAGGTTCTGGTTAGCAGAGCCTCAGTGAGACAGTTTGGCATCACACAGGGAACACATACCTATAGGTCACAAACTTATGAGCACTGGGGTCCTGACTAGCAGGGTCCCAGTGACACATAACAAACATACTGAAAACATAGGGTTTTCACTATGAGCACTGGGCCCTGGCTAGCAGGATCCCAGTGAGACAGTGAAAACACCCTGACATACACTCACAAACAGGCCAAAAGTGGGGGTAACAAGGTTAGAAAGAGGCTACTTTCTCACACAACCACCTCCCCCCCCCCAAACGAAGGACAATAAGGCTAACCTTGGCCAGTTGAGACTTTATTGTCTAAGTGGTGATAAGTAGAGAGTAGCTCTGCAATAGACTGGTTACTCCCTTTATCATCCACTTTATGGTTACTTCCTTGTGGGGATGTAAACCACCCTGTTTGACGTTTTTTAGCTAAGCAACAATGTGAAGATGTATTTTCAGAGTTTCTATCAGTAAGTTTTAGTTTAGAGCAGTGGGAATTGTCCACTGAACCTATTTTTAGTGATGGAAATGCCAGACAGGGATGCTGTCTCAGAAAAGCCATAGCTGGGCAAAAACTTTGTCCATATGGCTGGAAGAGAGAACAGGGATGCTGTTTCTCTTGGGTTGGAGCAGGGCAGGGATGCTGTCCTATGAGCTCCACACTAGGGCAGGGATGCTGTCCTAAGTGTTGTGAGGCAGTGCAGAGTTTCTGCACTAAAGTTTCTCTGGGAGGGTTGGAGGGATGCTCCATGTTAACTAAAATGGTGCTATTTTCCTCACCAATGTTAGTTATCCCACAGAGAGGTACTTCCACCTCAGGGAGTACAGCTTTGCCAGCTGATGTTTCCCTTGGAACAGGTGCCACCCCAGGAGAGGTTTCTCCCACCACAGGAATGGTATCCTGAATGGCAGGGTGGTTAGGGGATACTGTGATACCCTTTTTACCTGTTGATGGAGAGGGATCCTGAGTTTTCAGGCCTTCTCTCCTTTGCTTTTTCATTTCAGTAGAAATGAGAGGGAACAATTCCTCTGGGATGCCCAGCATGGCTGCATGGGCATAAAACTCTACATCAGCCCAACCTGAGGCCTCTAGGTCATTACCTAAGAGACAGTCTACAGGTAAGCTAGGTGATACCACCACCTGCTTAGGGCCAGTAACTCCACCCCAACTAAACTGAATTATAGCTAAGGGAAGAAACTTAGTGGAGTTATGGACATCAATAATTTTATACTGTTGTCCAATGATGTGTTGTTCAGGAGCCACTAGGTTTTCAGTCACCAAAGTGATACTGGCACCTGTGTCCCTGTAGGCCAAGGCCTCAACACCATTTATTGAAACTGTCTGCCTGTACTTATCCATTGTAAGGGGACAAGCAGCCAGTGTGGCAAGGCCAATGCCACTAGGTGTGACAGAAACTGTCTTGGGACTGACTACCCCAGTTTCTATGATGGACCCATAAGTGAACCCAACTACACCCTTTGCTGGACTGTTGCCAGCAGTCCCACCACTAGTACCACTACTGCTAGGGGCACTAGAGCTTGATGTATTAGTGGTGGTAGGCTCAGGGGGTTTACCTGGACAGGACTTATCCCCTGGCCTATGGCCTCTGTTTTTACACACAAAGCACCAAGGCTTTTTAACTTGTGTAGGTTGAGAAGAAGAGGAAGAATTTGTTTTATCCCCACCCTCTGAAGAGTGTTTAAGATTTGAAGTGGGATCTTTGGTTTTACCCTTATCCCCATGCTTATCTTGAGATTTTTCACCCTCTTTCTTCTTGCCATCCTTGTCACCACCTGTATGAACTTTTCTGTTCACTCTTGTTCTGACCCATTTGTCTTCCTTCTTTCCCAATTCTTGGGGAGAGGTCAGATCAGAGTCCACCAAGTACTGGTGCAACAAATCAGGCACACAATTATTAAGAATATGCTCTCTCAGGATCAAGTTATACAGGCTGTCATAATCAGTAACTTTACTGCCATGTAACCACCCCTCCAAGGCCTTCACTGAATGGTCAATGAAATCAACCCAGTCTTGTGAAGACTCCTTTTTGGTCTCTCTGAAATTTATTCTGTATTGTTCAGTGGTTAGGCCATAACCATCGAGGAGTGCATTCTTAAGAACTGTAAAATTATTGGCATCACTTTCTTTCACAGTAAGGAGCCTATCCCTACCTTTTCCACTAAATGATAGCCATAGGATAGCAACCCACTGCCTTTGAGGGACATCCTGTACAACACAGGCCCTCTCAAGTGCAGCAAACCACTTGTTAATGTCATCCTCCTCCTTATAAGGGGGAACTATCTTATGCAGATTCCTGGAATCATGCTGTTTTGCAGGATGACTATGGGGAATACTGCTGCTGCCATCATGGGTTTCTAAACCCAACTTCTGTCTTTCCTTCTCTACTTCTAAGGTCTGTCTATCCAAATCCAGCTGTTGCTTCTTGAGCTTCAGTCTGGTTTGTTCCACTCTCAATCTATTGAGCTCCCTTTCTAACAATCTGTCATCAGGGTGGGTGGGAGGGACATGCCTTGAAACAGAAGTATGATGAGAATGGACAGAAGGAGACCTGTCCCTTACAGAAGGCACCCTAACAGCTTGGTTAACAGAAACATCACTTCTACTGTGGTGAGAATGAATGCTCTTGCTATGATGTGAGACAACACTATCTGTATGGTGTGACTCAACCTCAGTACCAACTATGCTAGACTGTCTAGTAATGGGCAGGCTATGAAGTTTCTTTCCTGAATCTTTTCCTAGGGGGGTCCCTGGATCAGATTGGGAACCATTAGCTACTTTTTCAACAGATGGGGCCCTTTTGGCCTTATCTTGTTCTCTAAGCATGTTAAGCAATAATTCCAAGGAAGGATTCTTCCCTACATTCAAACCTCTTTCTATACAGAGACTCCTTGCTCCTTTCCAGCTAAGGTGGTCATATGCAAGTTTGGACAGATCAACATTTTGGCCTGTGCCAGACATTTTTAGAAAGAGTTTAAGTTATAGAAAAAGAGAAAAAAGTTTTCAGAACTTTTAGAAAGACAGAAAAAAAAACTTTTTAAACTTTTTAGAACTTTTAGAAAGTTTAGAGGTACTTTTCAGCACTTTAGAAAAGAGGTGAGAAAAGAAATGCAAAACTTTTTGGTTAGGTGTATATACACTGAACTTGTTTTGTATATTTTTCTCTTATGAAAAGTGCAATGACAAAAGTGGTAAGTAGTCTCAAAGCACTTATCCCACCGCTGCACAACCAATGTAGGAGGCTGGACTGGCTTGTTGTGAGTACCTAGGGGTACTTACACCTTGCACCAGGCCCAGTTATCCCTTATTAGTGTATAGGGTGTCTAGCAGCAAAGGCTGATAGATAATGGTAGCTTAGCAGAGCAGCTTAGGCTGAACTAGGAGACGAGTGAAGCTCCTACAGTACCACTAGTGTCATATGCACAATATCATAAGAAAACACAATACACAGATATACTAAAAATAAAGGTACTTTATTTTTATGACAATATGCCAAAAGTATCTCAGTGAGTACCCTCAGTATGAGGATAGCAAATATACACAAGATATATGTACACAATACCAAAATATGCAGTAATAGTATTAGAAAACAGTGCAAACAATGTATAGTTACAATAGGATGCAATGGAGACACATAGGGATAGGGGCAACACAAACCATATACTCCAAAAGTGGAATGCGAACCACGAATGGACCCCAAACCTATGTGACCTTGTAGAGGGTCGCTGGGACTATTAGAAAATAGTAAGGGTTAGAAAAATAGCCCACCCCAAGACCCTGAAAAGTGAGTGCAAAGTGCACTAAAGTTCCCCAAAGGACACAGAAGTCGTGATAGGGGAATTCTGCAGGAAAGACACAAACCAGCAATGCAACAACAATGGATTTCCAGTCGAGGGTACCTGTGGAACAAGGGGACCAAGTCCAAGAGTCACAAGCAAGTCGGAGATGGGCAGATGCCCAGGAAATGCCAGCTGTGGGTGCAAAGAAGCTGCTACTGGACAGTAGAAGCTGAAGATTCTGCAGGAACGACAAGGGCTAGGAACTTCCCCTTTGGAGGACGGATCCCCCACGCCGTGGAGAGTTGTGCAAAAGTGTTTTCCTGAAGAAAGACCGCCAACAAGCCTTGCTAGCTGTAAATCGTGCGGTTAGGGTTTTTGGATACTGCTGTGGCTCAGGAGGGACCAGGATGTCGCCAATTGCGTCTGGGGACAAAGGGGGCGTCGCGCAAGAAGAAGAGCTCTCTCAGAAGCAGACAGCACCCGCAGAAGTGCCAGAACAGGCACTACAAAGTGGAGTGAAACGGTGCTCACCCGAAGTTGCACAAAGGAGTCCCACGTCGCCGGAGGACAACTTAGGAGGTCGTGCAATGCAGGTTAGAGTGCCGTGGACCCAGGCTGGACTGTGCACAAAGGATTTCCGCCGGAAGTGCACGGAGGCCGGAGTAGCTGCAAAAGTTGCGGTTCCCAGCAATGCAGTCTGGCGTTGGGAGGCAAGGACTTACCTCCACCAAACTTGGACTGAAGAGTCACTGGACTGTGGGAGTCACTTGGACAGAGTTGCTGGATTCAAGGGACTTCGCTCGTCGTGCTGAGATGAGACCCAGGGTACCGGTGATGCAGTTCTTTGGTGCCTGCGGTTGCAGGGGGACGATTCCTTCGACCCACGGGAGATTTCTTCGGAGCTTCTAGTGCAGAGAGGAGGCAGACTACCCCCACAGCATGCACCACCAAGAAAACAGTCGAGAAGGCGGCAGGATCAGCGTTACAGAGTTGCAGTAGTCGTCTTCGCTACTTTGTTGCAGTTTTGCAGGCTTCCAGCGCAGTCAGCAGTCGATTCCTTGGCAGAAGGTGAAGAGAGAGATGCAGAGGAACTCGGATGAGCTCTTGCATTCGTTATCTAAGGAAATCCCCAAAGCAGAGACCCTAAATAGCCAGAAAAGAGGGTTTGGCTACTTAGGAGAGAAGATAGGCTAGCAACACCTGAAGGAGCCTATCAGGAGGAGTCTCTGACGTCACCTGATGGCACTGGCCACTCAGAGCAGTCCAGTGTGCCAGCAGCACCTCTGTTTCCAAGATGGCAGAGGTCTGGAGCACACTGGAGGAGCTCTGGGCACCTCCCAGGGGAGGTACATGTCAGGGGAGTGGTCACTCCCCTTTCCTTTGTCCAGTTTCGCGCCAGAGCAGGGCTAAGGGGTCCCTGAACCGGTGTAGAATGGCTTATGCAGAAATGGGCACCATGTGTGCCCATGAAAGCATTTCCAGAGGCTGGGGGAGGCTACTCCTCCCCTGCCTTCACACCATTTTCCGAAGGGAGAGGGTGTAACACCCTCTCTCAGAGGAAGTCCTTTGTTCTGCCATCCTGGGCCAGGCCTGGCTGGACCCCAGGAGGGCAGAAGCTTGTCTGAGGGGCTGGCAGCAGCAGCAGCAGTGAAACCCCAGGAAAGGCAGTTTGGCAGTACCAGGGTCTGTGCTACAGACCACTGGGATCATGGGATTGTGCCAACTATGCCAGGATGGCATAGAGGGGGCAATTCCATGATCATAGACATGTTACATGGCCATATTCGGAGTTACCATTGTGAAGCTACATATAGGTAGTGACCTATATGTAGTGCACGCGTGTAATGGTGTCCCCGCACTCACAAAGTCCGGGGAATTGGCCCTGAACAATGTGGGGGCACCTTGGCTAGTGCCAGGGTGCCCTCACACTAAGTAACTTTGCACCTAACCTTTACCAGGTAAAGGTTAGACATATAGGTGACTAATAAGTTACTTAAGTGCAGTGTAAAATGGCTGTGAAATAACGTGGACGTTATTTCACTCAGGCTGCAGTGGCAGGCCTGTGTAAGAATTGTCAGAGCTCCCTATGGGTGGCAAAAGAAATGCTGCAGCCCATAGGGATCTCCTAGAACCCCAATACCCTGGGTACCTCAGTACCATATACTAGGGAATTATAAGGGTGTTCCAGTATGCCAATGTAAATTGGTAAAATTGGTCACTAGCCTGTTAGTGACAATTTGTAAAGAGAGAGCATAACCACTGAGGTTCTGGTTAGCAGAGCCTCAGTGAGACAGTTAGGCATCACACAGGGAATACATACCTATAGGTCACAAACTTATGAGCACTGGGGTCCTGACTAGCAGGGTCCCAGTGACACATAACAAACATACTGAAAACATAGGGTTTTCACTATGAGCACTGGGCCCTGGCTAGCAGGATCCCAGTGAGACAGTGAAAACACCCTGACATACACTCACAAACAGGCCAAAAGTGGGGGTAACAAGGTTAGAAAGAGGCTACTTTCTCACAGTCAATCAGTCAATTGCTCAGCCTTAGTTCAGCCGAGTAACCTGTACTTTATTGCGGGGTGCACGTGAATGCGAAGTATTTGACGGTGTTGTCGCACCACTTTAAAGGGTATTCACATTCTATTGGTGTCGTAGTGTCTGTTAACGGGAACAATTCATAATTGTTCTGGTTTATTTGAAGACCAAATAATAGACTAAACCTTAATACCTCTCGAATGATGAGGGCAAGGTTAACTGCAGGCTATCGTACAAACAACAAAATGTCATCCGCTTATAAAGAGAGAGTCATCAAATGTAAGCCACAATGGAGGTGGTTTCCTTGTAAATGCCGAACCACTGGGTCCAAGGGCATAATAAACAAAATCGGGGACTGCGATCATCCCTGTCTCATTCCACTGGCAATTGTCAATGGACCGCTATGTGAACTATTGGCTTGAATTTGAGCTGTCCGTTGTGAGTAAATAACCAATATAAGGGAAGTGAACCTTGAGGCAGGCCCAATCTCCCAAGTGTAGCTAGCAAAAAATGGCCTTCCAGTGAATCAAAGGCCTTTTCTGCCTCGAGGAGTGCCACTGGCGTTGGAGTTTCAGAAGTAACTCTGTGAAGGACCAAAAATAAAGTGCGCAGCCTCAAAGATGTGGAACGATGAGGAATAAATCCCAACTGCAAAGGTGAGATTATGGTGTGGAGCAAAAGGGAAATCAGGGTCGCAATAATTATGGCTAGAATCTTATTATCTAAATTTAACAATAAAAGTGGCCTACAGGATTGACAGTGCAATGGGTCCGTACCATGGTTAACTATGAGTGTGATCATCGGTTCGTAAAGAGTGGGGGTAGGACACTAACATTAAGAGACTCAGAATACATGGCCAGCAAATGGGGCACAAGGAGATGGTCATGTGCTTTTAAAAAAACGCATGTAAGGCCATCTAGTCCAGGGGCTCTGGATCTGTCAAGGAAGTCAATTGTGATAATAACCTCCTCCTCAGATATTGGTTCACTGAGGAACTGTTGTTGCGGCTTGGAGAGTCATACCATAGCTGTCCCTAATAGGTAATTTGTCATATCACTAGCCTTTGCTGAATAGTGAGAGGTATATAAATTAGCATAGTATCTTGAGAGCTCCGCAAGAACAGCACTGTTGTCCTTGACCCGTGTCCCATCCTCCAGTAGGAGTTCTGCAATTTAGTCACTACTCCTCTGTGGACAGGGCAGTTGTGTCAGCATGTAGCCTGGACGTTCATCCTCACAGTAGCACCAAGCCTTGGAATACTTACCCAGATGGGTCACCTTTTGATCAGTTAGTTCATGAAATTCATCCCTCAGGGATGCATGACACAGGAGCTGTGGTTTGGAAGAGTGCTGCATGTCTGCTTCATCCAGTTCACACTGGACTGCTTCTCCCCATGAGAGAGCACCTCATATGGTACGCAGGATATCTATGTGTTTAGCTATACATACCTCGGATGTAGGCCTTGAAGGCCTCCCATAGGGTGGCCTGTGTTTTCACCAATCCAACATTGAGGCCAAAGAAGTCAATTATGGATGCACAAATTTCTTCCTGAAAGAGATCATCATGGAGGGCATTGCAAGGGAAGCACCAGCCTTGCTCCACTCCTCCCCCGAAAGGACATTTAACTCAACCCAAACTGGGATGTGGTCTGTAAAAGTGAGAGGGAGGAAGGTTGTGTTGCTAAACCAAGAGAGGATCACCAATGACAGTAGCCAGTAGCTGGTGTGCTGCAGTGTACCACAGAGGTAGTGTCAAATAGAGGATTTATGCAGATATTTAGGTCACCTCCTTGTATAATGTCATCTATGTCAGCCTGTTAAACCACTGATTGCAGTTCCCAGAAAAAAAACTGGGATATTCATATTTGGGGCACAAACGTTAAGTAAAGAAACATTATGGCCTGCCAAAAGTCCTGTGACTGACACGTATCTGCCACCTTCGTCTATATAGCTGACTGTATGGGTAAAGGGAACCGAATGGTGTATCAATATGCAGACCTCACAAGAGTAAGTGCTGTAGGCCCGAAAAGTGCTAGTGTTGGCCCCAGGATGAAGCAAGTATCTGTGGCGCACAAGGGGAAGGGGAGGTGGGCCTCATGCAAAAAAGCTATTTTCACACTGTGGTTGGTGAAATATTGCAATACTCATTTCCCCATGCAGGGTTTGTTAATTCCCCTGATGTTCCATGTCATGAGTGGGATCTCGACCGGGGGGTCACTTATATTACTTGACACATTCATACACCACAAGAATGTGGTAGTGAGCATCGAACTGCCAGTGTGGTAAGTCCTTCCATCTACACAAATATACTGAACGCAGAAAAATCCCCCCATCTTCCACGCACCACCCACACCCTGCTCAGAATTGCTCAGTGAATCCCCATAATTCAAACTAACAAAATAACCTCAACAATACTAAGTAAGGAGCAAAACGGTTTTCATCATAGTGGATGAACAACACTGCAGCACCTGGTCCCCATCCTAAATAGGTAAAAAAAAGTCATTATGGGAACAGGAATAAAGCCAGCAGATTTTACAAAACATATGCAACCATTGGGAACTGTGTGATCCGATTGATACAAATCCTGCAGTAGTTCTGCCCAGTCATTGAGGCATTGAATCTGTGAGAGCAAAAGCTTAGCAGTCTGGTGGAAATAGATCAGAGCTGTTGATAGTATACTGGTCCAGTGGTAATGGTTCTGGTGTGTCACGCTGAGGTGGCGAGCGATCTTTGGTGTACTGCTTTAAAAAAGCAAGGGGCTCCCGGGGTATCAAAGAATTGTGCCTTGCCGTTAATGTTGACGCGTAGACAAGCCTGCTTTAAAATACCATTTTCAGACCCAGATGGCGGAGCTCTGTTTAGCATCAGTGTATATGTGGCTTCCCTCCTGGACCATCAATGTGAAGTCCAGGAAAAAGGAGCGGTTGGAGCCATGGTATTGCACCTGTCCATGCTCATGGGCGAGTGCTGTGTCCCCGTCCCTGAAATTTAGTAAGCAGGGTGCTGGGGACCAAAGGGGGGCCGTGGGCCCAGGTAGCAATAAGTGAGCGCCATCCGAAGGTAGTGACAAAGTGCTCACAGCTCAATATCTGTCAGGAGACGCTCCACAAAATGGTCCATCCTGTCGGTAGCCGTGGATTCTGCAATGCCAACTATGTGCAAGTTACGAGGTGCGATCTTGCCGCCAAGTCTTCATTTTTTATGGCAACTGTTATGAAAAGATGTTCCAGCTTATTGAGTCCCTTTGCCATCTTGACTGCACCATCTTGCAGCAAGAGCAGCAAGATGTTCCTCAGCCCCATCTATGCTGGTCTGATGCCTTTCCTGGTTACCCATGGCGCCCATTCTACCCAAAAGGGCGTTGAAGCGTGCATCCATGGTGCAAACCTCAAATCGTATCCCTGCCATAAGGGCCTCTGTGGCAAAAGGCTGCTCAGGAGACAGTGAACCTGCTGTTTTTCCAGACATGTCAGCAGGAGTCTCAGATCTAGCCAGGTCCTTTGGCAGCTTCTCCTGGTTAGGGTCTGTACGTCCCATGCTGTGTTGCAAACAGGAAGACATATGATGGTGTAGGCTGATGCACAGGGGTATTTTGATGACAGCAGATGACAGACAAGATCACCACCAGCAGGAGTTGATTGTAGGTCAGTTTGGCAGGCCAGGAAGGTAGGACCTGTTAGACTTTTCATCATTGGCATGGTCTCCCTTAACTTTTTGCCTCTGTTTCCCAGGTTGTTGATGTGTGCTGCACTCCAGTGCTAAAGTGCAAGTGCTCCTTTACAAAATGTGTATGTAATTGGCTTATCCATGATTTGCATATTTGATTGATTAGTAAATCCCTAGTACAGGTGACTGGAGGTGCCCAGGGCCTGCAAATCAAATGCTACTAGTGAGCCTGCAGCACTGGTTGTGCCACCCATATAAGGAGCTCTGTAATCATGTCTCAGACCTGCCACAGCAGTGGCTGTGTGTGCAGTTTTAAACTATAAATTCAACTTGGCAAGTGTACCAACTTGCCAGGCCTAAACCTTCCCTTTTCCTACATGTAAGACACGCCTAATGTAGGCCCTAGGTAGCCCCAAGGGCAGGGTGCAGTGTATGGTTAAGGTAGGACATATTGTAATGTGTTTTATATGTCCTGACAGTGAAATATTGCTAAATTCATTTTTCACTGTTGTAAAGCCTGTCCCTCTCATAGGTTAACATGGGGGCTACCTTTAAATCTGATTAAAGTGTAGATTCCCTTTGGGAGCGGATGGACATGTGGAGTTTGGGGTCTCTGAGCTCACAATTCCAATCTCAGGCTTCAGGAATGATCATGCCATTTTCCAGCTCACAGGGGGCGTGCTGACATTGCGGGGGAAGCAGCGTGATGCGAAGCCAGCACTAGCAACAAGCAAGTCCAGGACAAGCCATCCGCCCGATGGCCAGCCAAGAATGGCAGCTCCTGCCATTCTTGTATGGCAACAGGGCCCCTGGATCGACGACCTCGATCAGCATCCCACTCTATAACAGCAATAGTCTGACTCTGTCCAAGAGCCCCGCAGCTCAACCTAGCTGCCAATGTCTTCAGCACAGCCTGCATGGCCAACCCTAGCAGTGTTGGTCTCCGCATCCCAGGTGACGCTTTGCACTTAGCCAGTCATCTCACAAACAGGGCCAAGCAGGACAGAGGGGGCAGCACAGGTCAGCAGTGCACGGCTCTTGTGCCCGGTAGGGCTCGATAGCAGTATGCCTCAGGCTCACCTACGGACTCTGTCATCACGAGGTCTCTGAGGCTTGGACTGACCCAGACTCTGCCAGTGGTACTTCTCCACTCTCGACTCCGCTCCATGTGCCAACTTTGGGCTACTTGAATGGCCTGCTGCTCTGTGAATGTCTCAGTGCCTCTCCAATGATAATGAATGCATTATATTTGGCATTTACTTCAGGATGGTGGGGAATTAGAAGCCAGAGCTTCAACAACAGCCATTTTGGATCTCAGCAGAGCCACACCCTCCCTGCTCTTTGTTGTGATCACACAGTGTGAGCTACTTTCCATTCCCATTCTATAAATGGGCAGCCCTTGCAATAAATAGGATGGTAATCACTTCTATTGAGGTACAGGTGAATTTCAGTTGGAAAGTCCACTCACTCCTTCTCTCTATATGAGAGTCTGTAGCTCGCTTCCCCCTTTCTCTCCTTACCTACAGCACAGTTTTGCACCATTTACTTGAATTTCAATTCAAAGTGGCTATCGGTATGCCCCTTCTTGTTCAGTCATTAATAGTTCTGTCTCCTCATGCTCAGCAGTAGGTTTGTAAGCTTCAATTCAGAATGAAATTGGCAAACTTAAAATCAGTAACATTTATGAAACTTCCACAATCACACCAACCACCGGAAATCCACAGAGGAAAAAGTGCAAAAGTGTTTCACACAACTCCCTGAAGAGATGGATGTGTACATATGAAATCAAAACACCCCTTTCCATGATCTCATTCTTATTATTGCACTGTTGTTTATCTGAATGCATTTTAATGATTTCTTAGTTGTTTGACCCATCCTGTCTTCAAGTCCCACTGTTTTGAAAATGTATTTCACTTGATTATTCTCTTTATCTTGCTCTTTCTGGCCACCGCTCTCCTTGTGTCTCTTTAGTCTCCCTGTTGTCCCATTTAATACTTATCCTTTGCATGATCTTTTTGTTGATTTTTTTTTCAATATTTTTTTTGGCTTTATCTTTCTGTAATGCTTTTTTCTTTTTCTCTCTCTCACCCGCTCTCTTTTCTTTTCAATCTCTGCTCTTCCTCTTATCTGCCTCTACATCCTTCTGTTCAAAAGTTATCATTCTTAGCCTACCTTTGGTCTTTAAGTTTTGCTAATTCTCTTTTCCCCCATTGAACTTCTTATTTATACATGAGTCTGAATGTGCATTTTTGTTCTATGGGCCTCATTACGAGGCTGGCAGTCCTAGGACCTCCAGCCCTGCTGTGGCAGTTGGACTGCAGTGGGTGTGGCAGTCCGACCGCCACAGTACAAGATAGGTGGGCAGACCCACCTACAGAACTCCGTTCCCACCATGATCAAGGCTCCCGACAGGCTGACGGTGGTCTTGGTTGTAGTCAGCTATGGCAGTGCTGAACTCAGCACCGCTGTGCTGATTACAACCTTGTTCTCAGCCAGCCATTTCATGGGGTTTCCCCAGCCATGAAAAGGCTGGTGGCGAACAAGTGTAGGAGGCCACAGGGAGGCCATGTACTTCTCATGCTCATTTCATGGGCAATGCACGGGTCCCCCTGTCCAGCACCCTTGAAATGCACACTGTCTGAGGTATTGACAGTGCGCTTTCCAAGGGTGCTGGTGCACCCTGTGTGTGGTAGCATTGCAGCCGGCTCTATTATGAGCTGGGGACAATGCTACTGCACCTTTCCCACTGAGCTGATGAATGGGAACCTTGATTTCCGTCTATCATCCGCCTGGGTAGGTCATAAGAGGCTTGATGAGATTCCTCCATGTCCGCAGTGGTCTTCTTACCATAGGGTTGGAGAGCCAGCGGTCAGACTGTCAGCCTCGTAATGAGGCCCTATGTATTACGTGGACAGCATGTGCATATTTGAGTAAATGTTTTTAGGTTTGTGACCTTCAGATATATTTAATGAATGAGTACGTTTTTTTTCATGTGTGTGTTGTGGAGGATGTGCATGTGTTTATTTACATATGTAGCACCATGCATGCACTTTGTACAAGATATAATAGTATAGTGTTTTGTAGGAATGCATGGTTCTATGTTTGATGTATTATTTTCTGATGTACATTTCAGAAATCGATGTGTGCTTATTGGTTGTATGGCAAAATACTGAGAAACATTGAAATTCAGAAGAACATCAAAAATATTGATAACAAAAACATTGTAATCCCATATTTAAACAATAAAAACACAAATATGATCTACAGTAACATCAATGTTAAAACTATCTAAAACACACAAATATAACAAATTGAAATGAAAAACAATACTGTACCAAGTTCCACATATTGAAGACAACCTAAATATTAAAAATAGTCATTATCAACAAGAAAAATGTTGTTAATAATAAAAAAAATAAAATATAATTAAAAACACTTACTTTTATTTTAAAACACCATTAACTAATAAATACCACATTCAAATTGTTACAAATAATTATTGGACATATAAACACAAAATAAAGATGTATGGTAACATTAAACTTAAGGATCTCAACATTACACTAATGGATGCCCTGGATGTAATGGTTACATCTTCTGCAGCACCGCTTGGGTGCCGAGGACGTAACTGCACCCGGCCCACGGGTGGAGCGCTGGGCAGAGATGGAAGGGGAATCACTTCCCCTTCCACCCCGACTCTCATGACACCCCCAGTGACATCTGATGAGGTCACCTTCATTGTGCTGGAAGAATGGCTTCCAGTGCAGCCTAGGAGAAACTGATTAGTTTCTCCTCTGTACAGGGGTAAGGGAAGTCAGGGAGGAATGAAAAGCAAAGGAATGGTTTTTCCTTTTCATGTCTCTCTGAGCATTCTGCATAGCGATCGGACTGCAGGAATGCCCACTAGACACCAAGGATTTTTTTTAAATGGACAAGAGGGGAGCAGCCCTTTAAGCAATGGTCGCTACCCTGGGGGTTAAATTTATTTTAGGATATTTCTGCCCCCCCTTGGGGTCAGATCAGCATTTTTATCTTAGGCCAATCTGCCCCTAAGGGAGTCAGAAAGCACTAGACACTAGGGATTTTTTTATGCCCACTTCATGCAAGGGGATCGGCCCCTTAGGCAAGTGTTGCTCCCCTGAGAGTCAAATTTATTTTAGGCCATTTCTGCCTCCCTTGGGGGCAAATCGGCCTATTATAATTGGGCCGATATGCTTCCAAGTGGGTGAGAAACCACTAGGCACCAGGGATTTTTTAATATTATTTTTTACAGGTGGAGAGCGAATCCTTAGGCAAGAGTCGCTCCCCTGCGGGTCAAATTTATTTTAGCCCATTTCTGCCCCCTTGGGGGCTGATCCGCCTATTTTTATTAGGCTGATCTGCCCCCGGGGGGGGCAGAAACCACTTAGGCACCAGGGATTGGTGTATGTGTGTTTGGTTTGGGGGCAGCCCCTTGGGCAAGGGTCACTCCCCATGGGGGCAGATTACTGTTGGCCATTTCTGCCCCCTTGGGGGCAGATGAACCTATTTTTGCAATGCCCATCTGCCCTCAAGAGGGGGTAGAAAGCACATCATACACTAGGGAAGATTTCTTTTAAAAAAAAGAGAATAGGGGTATGGCCATACCCCTACCCCAAATAAATGGGGACAAGGTTGTTCTGCAAACCGGTGGGCAGATGGGGCAATTACCCCTGATAGACTCCCTGGGGGGGAGGGGGCAGAAAGCCTAATAGATGCCAGGGAATTAAAAAAAAGTAGTGGGGTGGTGGCTACTAAATAGTATGGTTAGCCCCAGCTGAAGGGGTTAACAGTCTTTCAGTTCTCCCCCCACACACTAAAAGATCTTATCCCAACAGTAAGCAAGAGGGTATTTGAAGATTTTGGGTTTTAGTTTGACTTTTGGGCCATGAGAGCTTGTCTAACTCTCCAAATTGTTCCACTTGGAATAGTGAAGGCTTTACTTTTTGGACTTTGGGATGCTGCCATGTAGAAAATTCTACAAGACCTAGACACATCTGAAAGCTAAACATCTTTGTGAATCCAGGGTGGTGTGCTTCACATGCACCGCACCATTTTCTTACCCACAATACCCTGCAAAACTTTGCTTGAAATCACACATTTTTCCCAAATTTTTGTGATAGAACATTCGGTAATCTGCAGGAATCCACAAAATTCCTATCACCCAGCATAGTTGCATCCATACCGATAAAGATTCTGCCCCGCTTGTCAGCCTAAATATGTTTTTTTTCAAACTGCCTTTTTGGACCCGCTTTTGTTCCCGCTCAATTTCAACATGTTTTTGGCTTCTCCCTGTCACAGGCACTTGGGCCACCTACACAAGTGAGGTATCAATTATATCGAGAGACTGAGAGGAACATTGGGTTGTAGGAAATTTGTGCTGGTGAAGTGATCCCACACAGAAATGTGGGGAAAATGTGAGTTTTTAAAAGCTAAATTTGAGGTTTGCGGAGGATTCTGGGTAAGAAAACACTGGGGGATCCACGCACGTCACACCTCCCTGGACTCTCTCCACTGTCTAGTTTTCAGAAATGTCTGGGTTTGGTAGGTTTCCTTAGATGGCTGCTGAGGACCAAAAACGCAGGTGCCACTAGCAAAAACGGGGTGGTTTGGTATTTGATAATTTTGATGTGCCCATGTAGTGTTTTGGAGCATTCCCTGTCGTGGGCACTAGGCCTACCCACACAAGTGAGGTACCATTTTTATTGGGAGACTTGGAGGAACTCTAGATAGAAGGACGATTGTGGCTCTTCCTCATTGCAAACTTTGCAGCACCAAAATGTGATGAAAAAGTGTTTTTGTTTTCAGATTTTGAGGTTTGCAAAGGATTCTGTGTAACAGAACCTGGTGAGAACCCCACAAGTCACTCTGTCGTGGATTCCCCCAGGTGTCTAGTTTTGACAGGTTTGGTAGGTTTCCCTAGGTACCGGCTGAGCTAGTGGCCAAAATCCATAGTTAGGCACTTTCAAAAAACATGTCTGATTTCAGTGTACAATTTGATGTGTCCATGTTGATTTTCCTGTTGCGGGCATTAGGCCTACCCAATTTTAACAAGAGACTTGGGGTAACACAGAATAGAAGAACAAGTGTTATTTCCCATTGTCTTTCTCTACATTTTTTCCTTCCAAATGTAAGACAGTGGGTAAAAAAGACGTCTATTTGAGAAATGCCCAGTAATTCACATGCTAGTATAGGGACCCCAGAATTCAGAGAAGTGCAAATAACCACAGCATCTCAACACCTTATTATGTGCCCATTTTTGAAATACAAAGGTTTCCTTGATACCTATTTTTAACTCTTTATATTTCACCAAATGAATTGTTGAATACCCAGTGTACAATGAAAACCCATTGCAGGATGCAGCTCATTTATTGGCTCTGGGTACCTAGGGGTTCTTGATGAACCTACAAGCTCTATATATACCCGCAACCAGAAGAGTCCAGCACACGTAATGGAATATTGCTTTCAAAAATCTGCCATAGCTGAAAAAAGATATAGTAGAACACGTGGACAGAAATGGCTCTTTTTTGACCTTCATTTAAATTTTGTTTTATTTTAGCTGTTACTTTCTGTAAGAAAACCTTGAAGGATCTACACAAATGACCCCTTGCTAAATTCAGAATTTTGTCTACTTTTCAGAACTGCTTAGTTATCTGGGATCCATCATTGGTTTAACACCCATTTCTTTCACTAATTTGAAGGAGGCTGAAAGCACACAAAAAAAGTAAAAATGTGGTACCAGTAAAATGCCACAATTGTGTTGAAAAAAGTGATTTTCTGATTCAAGTCTGCCTGTTCCTGGAAGCTGGGAAGATGGTGATGTTAGCACCACAAACCGTTTGTTGATGCCGTTTTCAGAGAAAAAAACATAAGCTTTCTTCTGCAGCCCCTTTTTACCATTTAAAAAACAACAACAACAACATTTTAGCTCTATTTTGGCTAATTTCTTTGTCTCCTTCAGGGGAACCCACATATTCTGGGTACCTTTAGAATCCCTAGGATGTTGACAAAATAGGACACAAATCTGGCATGGATAGCTATGTCGACAAAATGTTATGAGAGTCTAAGCATGAACTACACTAAATAGCCAAAAAAGGCTTGGCACATATGGGGAAAAGGCCTGGCAGAGAAGGGGTTAAATTAACAATAAATCAAAATTATAAACTTAATCCAAGCAATACAGCACCTATAAAGAATATTTGTATACTTAAATATTCAACACGCTGTATTTCACACAACAGAAATGAAGAAACCAGTTCCAAAAAAAGCTAACTCTGAAAAGTAAGTACTAGAAAGATGTATAAACTATCACTAAATATCCAGAAGACAAACTTTTAACTTAAAACCCCTAAAAGGTTTTAATGCTTTTAATTTGTATTTCCCTAATATAACAAATACCAATGCGGGAAAGCTGAAATTAGAAGACGGAAATGAGGATATCATCCTTCCAAACTCAACAAACAAACATTAGTAAGTAAATATAATCAAATGTATAACTACCTGAAGCACTATGGGGGTCATTACAACCTCAGCAGTCTTGTAAAAAGACCGCAGAGGCTGCAGGAGCCAGAATACCGCCATTGCCGGGGGTATTCCTGGCTCCCTATTATGACTTTTCCGCTGGGCCAGCGGACGGTAACAGTGTTACCGTCCGCTGGCCCAGCGGATAAGTCACATCAACGTTGCTGCCGGCTCGTAATAGAGCCGGCGGCAATGCTGATGTGCAGCGGGTGCAGTAGCCCGAAATTCGGGCAGTGAAATGCGGGACGGGGCTCTGCCTGGGGGCCCCTGCACTGCCCATGCCAAGTGCATGGGCAGTGCAGGGGCCCCCAGGGGCACCCCAAGTCCCCTTACCCCCAGCCGTTCAATGGCAGTGTTTACCGCCACGGACAGGCTGACGGTCGGGGACTCATAATCCCCAGGGCAGTGGAAGCCTGGCGGTATAGTGGAGGGGCCGGCGGTATGGCCGTGGCTATTGCGCCACAGTAATAATAGCAGGCGGAACACCGCCAGCCTGTTGGAGGTGCTACCGCCAGCTTACCGCTGGCCGCCAGGGTCGTAATGACCCCTATATAATTTTAAATAGGAGTAATGTAAACTTAAACTAAAACAAATCAAAAACAATTTTTCAAACACATTGTTCTAACCTAGGTTCTATCTTAAAGAGGCAAAAATCAAGCATTTGCATAATAGCATTTAAACAAAAACAAAGATATCAAACAACATCTTTACAAAAGAAAACAACTCTATATGTTTAAAACATAGAAAATTATAATAGATGTTTACATACTACCTCTGTCTAATAACTAGGTAAAAGCATATAATTAATATAAAATATATCAATTTAAATCCCACTGACATAGAGCCTCACCATGAGTGTGGCAGTCTCATGGCCCCCACACTTGCAGTGGCGGTCTGGACCGCTGCCAGTGCGGTGGTCCGACTGCCACATACCTACCCTGGTGGTCCGATGTCCAGGGAACTGCCAGCTCCACCAAGATCCAAGATCCTGGAGGTGGCAGAGATCCTAATCCACCATGGCAGCGCTGCATGCAGATTATGACCTCGCTCTCCGCCAGTGGTAACACTGCCATGAAAAGTCTGGTAGACAACAGGTACAGGGGGCCACAGGGGGCCCCCTGCACTCCCCATGCACTTTGCATGGGAATTGGAGGGGCCCCCTTGCCCTTTCACCGTCACAATTTTCATTGTCAGACAGTGAACATTGCGAGGGTGCTGGTGCACCCTGCTGGGTACAGAATTTCTACTGCCTCGATTACGACCAAGGTTTCTGTCCGCCAGCCTAGCATTAAACTCTTAATGGGTCAGACTGGGGAGCTAGCCACTGTGGCAGTAACCTGTCTATCGGAAGTTCAGCAGATGGTGCAAACCATCTGTTGAACTGCTAATCTGGTTCAAAATGTTGCAAAGAGCCCTTTACATCAAATTCCAAAAAAGGAAAAATGTTATTGACTCATATGACAACATGAGAGCACAAGCACAGAATTTCTTTTTGAAAGTGTACAAATTATATTTTAAATGCATGTTATAGGAGGGCTAAGACTAATTATAAATCTGTACAAAACATAAGAAATCAAAATTACCCATTAAAGTTGCAGAAATCACATTTAGAAATGTGTAACAAGACCTCGAGGAAGCCAGCATAGGTTCACATGAGCCAACAGAAACAATTTTAAAAATCATACCAAAAATTAATGACTATTCTACGGGGTATCACAACCTTATACACACTCATAGCAAGAACTAAGGAAGCTACACTTGAAATCTCTGCTGCCCCTAAAAAATAGGAAAACATAGATGTACCTGAAAATGTAACTAAAACACATAGCAAGGAACATTTTGTTATGTATGATAACTTAACAATTACACAAGAGTAATCATTTATAAAACAAAAGACAACGTGCTAAGCTCAACAGAAAAATGGCATGTTGAAATAGTGCCTTTCACTATTCACCAAACATGCACAATCAATGGTCAACTACCTAACACAAATATATTTTTACTATGCACACATTTGGCTAGCAAAGTGCAACATACCACAAACTATTAATACAAATAAAAGCTAAAATTTACAACTAGTTGCACCAAAAACGTAATCATTGACTTCAAGCAAGCAATGATTAGTTCAATGTAGAAAAATATACCCACATACTGCTATATGGAATATTACTATCATTTTAACTTGAGTGTACTGACACATCTTATGAAATATGGAATAATTGTGGAGTACTCATCCAATTCTCCAATTAACTAAAAAATATTAATTGCTTTTGCGTAGGTCCCAGTAACAGATGTAGCAACCCAATACAACCTCATATGAGAGTCATACTACTACCAAAGACTCAAAGACAACCAAGTGCTGCAATAGTCTGTTATGAAAGCACTTCATTTGGCAGAGTTTATCATTCTGGGTGAAGATGGCAACCCAATAATCACATACTATGGTAGGACATATATAAAGGTTCCTTGGCAAAGCAAATCAGAGCAAATAACACAGTGGAAGAGTGGCACAACACCTTCCAATGCACAGTAGGCTGAAGCCACCCTACATTGAACCAATTGCTAGAAAGGGAAACAAACGCTGGTAGCAACTTAGAAAATGACTATTTATATCCCAACTTAAACCAAAAGTATCAAAACAAAACAAAAAAATGTGTGAAATATGGCAATGTAAAGTACACATATTTACTAAAAACCAAGACCCACCATGCCTAGAATCCACGCTAAAACATGTAGATGTTCTAACTAAACCCAAAATATAACAATAAATAAGGAAAAATAACTAAAATCATTATTTATTGCTACCATTTAGCAATTTTCACTAATAAGTCAAAAACTTAGGGATTTGCATCATTTTCTTAATGCAAATCAGGCGCAAACTTAACTCCATATTTATATTTTGATGCTAGACCTGTCTAGCATCAGAATATTAGAGTTAACGCAATTATTTTACCTTGAAAACCTTCCTTGCGTCAATTAGATGCAAGGTAGGA
This sequence comes from Pleurodeles waltl, assembly GCF_031143425.1. Classification (NCBI taxonomy): domain Eukaryota; kingdom Metazoa; phylum Chordata; class Amphibia; order Caudata; family Salamandridae; genus Pleurodeles; species Pleurodeles waltl. Next base: position 1,425,664,958 of record NC_090440.1, on the reverse strand, counting down.
GTTCCCGGACAAAAAATTACTTTAAGGTCTTAGAGCCTTATTTATCCTCCCATGCAAAAATCATGCGTGGGTGGAAGAGGGCCTTAAATAATGGCGCTAAGCTTGCTTAGCCCCATTATTTAACCCCTGGGTCAGGGCAGTCGTTAGGGGACCTGTGGGCTAATTTCCATGTTGGGAGATAATGGAAGCAGCCCACAGGTACCCTTCTCTTCCCCCAGGGACACCCCCATCCACATCCACCCCTACCCACACCTTGAGGACACCAAAGGATGGGGGGACCCATCCCAGGTAAGTCCCATTAAGTTTTTTTTTTTTTGTTTTAAAGTGCCATAGGGGGCCTAACTTGGGCCCCCCTACATGGCACTGTGCCCATGGCCATGCCCAGGACATAAGTCCCCTGGGCATGGCCATTGGGCAGGGGGGCACGACTCCTGTCTTTACTAAGGCAGGAGTCATGTCCATGGGGTTTGTGTGTCAAAAGATGACGCTAGTCAGGTTAGCTTCATTTTTCTGACTCTAACCTGAGTAGTGCCATTATTCGACCCACAACCTCCTGTTTTCCCTACGCCTCCCCCACCCGGTTAGCATAATTTAGTTTGACGCTAACCAGACCTTACCACCGGCTACCGGCATTCCTTAAATATGACACCCAGCCAGCATCAGCAATGGTACTAGCCTGCGGTAAACTTTTTGATGCAAACCTACGCTAACTCAAGTTTGCGTCAAACACTTTAAATCAGGGCCTAAGATTGTATTAAGAACAACATCTACTCAGAATGAGAATTAAAAACTACTAAAATAAATATTAGTAGATAGATTATTATATAGTTGACCTTAAAAATACAGTACCCTAAAAACACAACACCTAAGACCAATTAGCAAAAAGTACATAACATATCAGAATAATCAAACAATTAACCCTAATATCAATAAACCTTTCTCACCCATTAAAAATCATGTAAAATATAAATTTGAGATATGTTGTTGATGAAGTTGAAAGTATCCATAAAAAAACAAATCAACCAAAGTAGAGAAAATGAAATTCCTACAGATGTTAAAATTCAAAGTGCAAAAAACATATCCACAAGTAAAAATAATACTATTGAGAAACCATCGATAGCCCAAATTTTAAAACAGAAAACTGTGCCAGGAAAACCAAAAAATAAAGGAAATAAAATGTATATTGGTTAACATATAACCAAATCTACTTTCTTTAAAATTAAAACAATGCATCCGAAAAGGAGGCAAAATCCACCAGTCCAACAAAAAGGGTGTAAAAACACAAACTACCTACTCACACAACACAAATACCCCTCTAGACATAACAATTAAAATATTATTATTTAAAAAAAAATAATGCACACATATTGCAATTTAGAACATACCTAGGGGGCATATTTATACTCCATTTGCGCTGAATTTGCGTCGTTTTTTTCGACGCAAATTCGGCGCAAAACTAACGCCATATTTATACTTTGGCGTTAGACGCGTCTAGCGCCAAAGTATGAGGAAAGAGCGTCATTTTTTTGCGTGAACGCCTTCCTTGCGTTAATGAGATGCAAGGTAGGCGTTCCCGTCCAAAAAAATGACTGCGACACAAATGCGTCGTATTTATACTCCCGGGCAAAAATCACGCCCGGGAGTAGGCGGGGCAAAAAACCCCGCATTTGCGCCTCTTTTTAACGCCTGGGTCAGGTCAGGCGTTAAGGGACCTGTGGGCTCAAAATGAGCCCACAGCTGCCCTCCCATGCCCCCAGGTACCCCCCCTGCCACCCTTGCCCACCCCAAGAGGACACCCAAGGATGGAGGGACCCATCCCAGGGACATTCAGGTAAGTTCAGGTAAGTATAAAAAAAAAAAATTGTATATTTTTTTTTGGCATAGGGGGGCCTGATTTGTGCCCCCCTACATGCCTCAATGCCCAATGACCATGCCCAGGGGACATAAGTCCCCTGGGCATGGCCATTGGGCAAGGGGGCATGACTCCTGTATTTACTAAGACAGGAGTCATGTAAATGGCGTCTGGGCGTAGTTAAAAATGGCGCAAATCGGGTGGAGGCGATTTTTTAGCGTCAACCTGACTTGCACCATTTTTAAGACGCCCTAACGCCATTTTCCCCAACACCGGCGCTGCCTGGTGTACGTGGTTTTTTTCCACGCACACCAGGCAGCGCCGGTCTGCTAGCGCCGGCTAACGCCATTCAATAAATACGGCGCCCGCATGACGCTTCAGAATGGCGTTAGCCGGCGCTAAACTTTTTGACGCTAAACTGCGTTAGCGCAGTTTAGCGTCAAAAAGTATAAATACGGGCCCTAATGTATTAAAGCTTACTGCACTACACATTCAATACTAAAAATGCACCTAACACCGTAAACCCCAACAAAACCCCAACAGATGCTAACTATAACCTAAACATATTCCACCATCTAAAAATCCCCAAAAAGTTAACATAAGGACTGATTACGAGTTTGGTGGTCTGTGCACTGCCATGGCAGAAGCAGCAGTCCAAGCACCATTGGCTAGGCAGTCAGACCACTATATTACGATGTTGGCAGTCCCAGATAGCAAAGACTGCCACGGTCCCACCAGCACCGCCAGGCAGCGCAGACTGCCGTGATGACTAGGCAGGACAAACAGGCCGTCGGAGCCAATGTTTCTGCCAGACAAATTGTGATATTGCGCTCTGCCAATGTGACCAACGTGGTCCAACCACCATGTATCAGCAGGTGGAAAAGGAGAGTATAAAGGGAGCAACTCACCCGCAGGCAGCATTACACATCCTTTGCCGCCATGAAGCTCATCACATACGTCCTGCTGCTGCACATAGGTGAAGCTCAAATCCATACCACCATGGATGCAACTGATGGAAAGTATACAAACCTACCTATGTCATTAAGCTCAACAAGAGATCGTCTCCCGTCACCCCACACAAGATGGGGCTCACGCTATGGGCACCAAGTACACATGTCTTTGTGTCCACGGTCAGAGTCACTCACAAAGAATGACACATTCACAGCCACAAAACACCCCCTTTGGGCGGGTCACTGACATTTCACCACAACACTCCACAAGAACACATGTCTGACCATCTCAGGGACAGGGACAGTGAAGTGTACATAACATTGTGTCATATCACAGCAATATTACATCTGACAATTCAATTGACACCGTCACATTGCACACATGCAATGTCGTCAGATTGTATCTGACTGTCCTCAATTTGAACACATCAATTTATGGATGAGTCATGGAACACAAACACCCCTTTCATGAAACAGCCATATAATGGACCGACACATCACTCACATTGCAACACAATGGAAGGCCAATTAGATGTACAGTAGTTTGAGAGACAAATATCCAAAGCTCACCATGCACACAATACTGTCACAATAGGGGTGGTAATATCAGGAGCACTCATGGAAGGATGCTGCCCTTGGACACATTGCCCTTTGCACATGCCCCTAATACAACATTTGCACAGGAATTGGCCCTTCAGGTATGTCAGGGACAAACAATAGTATAGCCAAGAGACATGCTATCTGCATACTGTGGAGTGCAAGTCAAGAAAGCAAATAAAACAGCAACAGCATGCATCGTACATCTAGATGAAGTGGCTGCAAAGTTCATACATCAAAGGTGACATATGGTCAGTCAAATGTCATGGAAGGCAGAACAACTGAACATCCTTCATGTGTGGACAAACAAAACTCAAGTTTTCTCACATGAGACGAATGTACAATCCAAATCAGGGGAACAAGTCTAGCACCAAACATGCTGACATTGGATAACACATGATGAAATACCAACCATACCAAACATAACACAATGCAATGACACCCCATTTGGATTAACACCCACATATCCATACAGTCAATATCTACCTTTGTCTTGTCTGACACCAGCACTGCCCACAAAGTCAGACATTGCAAACAATAGCAAATGGACCAGCAAGCAGGGTGAAACATACACAACTGTAGGTATACAACACAAGTTACTCAGGGACAACATAAGTGTAGGAAAGGATTTGCAGGACAAATATGCACCCAAAAAAAACAAACGTTTTTGTGTGTTAACTCAACATCCACAGAAAGGGTCATCAAGTGGGCAGGCAGGCACCTCAGGGATCATCCTTGGGTGGGGTAGGGTCAGATTTGAGATGGCTGGGTTTGGGAGGGGGGGTCTTTTTATTGGGAGGAATGGGCTTCTTCTTCTGGGGTGGGGATATGGGTGCTGAGGGGCAGGTCTGACAGGGGAGGTCTTCAATATGGAAGGTGTGGGTTGGAATGTGGTTGGGGGCTCTTGGGTTTCGGAGGGAGGGTGGAGAAAACAGGGGAAAAGGCAAGCTCAAAAAGGAAACTTTCCTTGGGAAAAAAGGGGACAGCTTCTGAAGGAGTTAGGCATTTGGAGATTGAGGAAGTGGTTGTTTTGTGTGTGGCTGTAGATGCCTTGGGTGCATGCGTGTGTGAGGTATACTTCTGTTTGGGTGGTGTCTGTTACGTGTGGGCATTTGCATGTCGTGGGGGCTAGGAGATGAAGGTACTAGGGGCCAGATATAGCAACCGTTTTGCATGGCGCAAACTGCGAAATTCGCAGTTTGCGCCATGCAAAATGGGCATCGCGATGCACATTCCCATTTTGCGAGTCGGTACCACCTCGCAAAATGGGAATGTGACTCGCAAATAGGAAGGGGTGTTGTGATTCGCACCGCGATGCAGAATTGCTTTGAGACCGCGAACACAGTCGTTTAAGGAAAACGGGCTGCAATACAAAAAAAAAAAAAAACGGCTTTATTAAAAAAGCAGTCACAGACATGGAGGTCTGCTGTCCCCAGCAGGCCACCATCCCTGTGAGTGCAGGGAATCGCAAGAGGGTCGCAAATTTCGACCCACCTCATTACCTTGCGATTCGCAGATGGTGTCATGGACACCATTCTGCATATGATTTTGCCACTCGCAAATTGCGAGTCGCAATATCATATCTACCTACATCTGACCCTAGGTGATGTAGGAGTGGTGGATGTGTGTGTCTCTGGTGTCTGTGGGTATGTTGGATGTGGATGTTTGCGTGTCTGTTGGGGTGGTGTCCGTGGGTACGCTGGATATGGTGGATGTTTGCGTGTCTGTTGGGGTGGTGTCTGTGGGTGTGGTGGATATGGTGGATGTGTCTGTGTGTGTTGAGGTGGTATCTGCGGCCATGGTTAATGTGGTGGATGTGTCTGTGGGTATTGTGCAGGTGTCTGTGAGTATGGTGAGTGGTGTGGTGGAAGTGTCACTGGTTGTTGTGGTGGTGTATGTGGGTATACTGGATCTGGTGTGTGTGTTAGTAGGGGTGGTGGGGATGTCTGGTGAAGTGGTGGCTGATGTGGTGTTTGTGGGTGTAATTTGAGTGCCTGCATACTGGTGTGTCTTGTGGTATTTGTGTTGATGCGTGCTGCTTGTGTGTGTTGAGGTGGGTACATGTGGATGTGTGTATGCTTGGAACAGGTAGAAGAATAGAGGATTTGGATTTGGAAAAGGGTGGTGGAGGGGGGAAGAATGTGGCAGGTGGCTGGCTGCCATCAGTGAGGAAGCCAGAGCATCTCTATAGGCCGCCACACATGGCACTGAGGATGCCTTCCAGGAAAGCATTTTCTGCTGAAGTTGGCTGGCCATCCCCTAGATGGCATTCACAATGGTAGTCTGCCCCACAGAGATACTCCTCAGGAGGTCAATAGCCTCTTCACTCAGGGCAGCAGGGTTTACTGGGGCTGGGGATGAGGTGCCTGTGGAAAAAGAGACACCCACCATCTTGGGTGAGCCGGCACAGCCAACTAGGTGGGGAGCAACAGGGAAGGTGTCAATGGAAGTGGGGGTAGCAGAAAAATGTGGTACAGGAGCAGGTCTTGATGGGTCCACCTCCACTAGGAAGTGGCCACTGGAGGAAGAATCCAATGATGACAACATTGATCCTGTCTCTGCTGTGGCACTCCCCTCACCCTCCAGGGCCACGGGGTCCTTTGTATCAGTGGTGTCATGACTGGAGGTAGTATGGCCAGATGCTTTCCCACTTAGTTGTGCACTGTCTCCCTTGCTTGCCTGGGCTGATGCTGTAAATACAAAGAAGAAAAGGGTCACCACAAATTCCTGATCACACTTGAGCAACAGCTGTGATCAGCAAACATTACCACGATGACAAGTAGGCCCCAGCAACAAACTACATCAAAGTGTCTCCTACATGTACCAGCCCATATGCATGCATGCCATCTAAACTGTCAACAGTTGCCCATAGCAAAATCAGGATCTCAGACAACTCCAATTGCTTGGCTGAAGTTGTGCAATCACAGTAATCACTGAATAAGTAGGAGAGCACAACACCTTCAGGACTGTGCCTCATGGAGCATAGCTCAGTTACCTGCTGTCACATAATAGCAGGCCAATGCCAGGTTCATTCCCACGGATCCCACACAAGGTCATTCAGACATCTATTTGTCACATACATAACACAACAATAAGAAACGATGCCATGTTGCTTACAGCAGTACAGTAGCCTGGAGAAGGTGACATGGAAATACTCATGTCACAATGGAAACATATCAACAATGCACACTTCACCATGTGTAATTTGTTCTAATGGAGTTATGGAGGTAGTACTAATGTTGGTCATATATGCTACACATTTAGCGTGAAAATGGACACTACAGAAAAAATTTGCAAATTATCAGGGGGATATGTGTTGACAATCCACAACAAAATTAATCAGAAAGCCCCCACGAATATCACCACTAATGTCTGGCACCCCTTACAATGACATACTTTGATTGCATCAGTATATTCCATTAATCCTTTGTTTGTTGGAGAGGCCTAGAGATTTGCAAGTGCTTGTAGAAGGCCCTCAACATGTTTCCCAATGGGAAGCAACATCACTGTCTTCATTTTGGTCCTGCATACCCAGATTTATGTGGATGAATGGTTGTCCCCAACCACATGTGGTTTCAACATAACTGCAAGTCACGCCATGATGAATACCAACAGTCAGGTAACAGACCTTCCCCATTACACATGTGTAGTGCACTTTTCCACATGATGTCACATAAATGGAATGGAAATGCACGTTGTATGTAAAAAAATCTAGTCCTACCTGTCAGGTTCCTCATTGCTATTGCAGTTGTACGTGCCAAATGACATGCTATGGCAGGTGAGGGTATGTGTGAGCCAACAATCAATGATGGCACACTCATGTCTGTGGCACCACATGAAATGAGGCCCCATTGCAAATGTAATTTTCCAAACACAGGTTGTCATGCATATATATGTGAAGGAATACAGAAACCATCCCATGAACAAAGGTAGACCATGCATGAAACAGCAGTGTACATATTTTGTCAAAAGAGAAATGGACACATGCTTACATGTTGGCATAAAAAATGTTGGCAACAGTGATGGCACAGAAATCATGTCAATGGACATTCCCCGCTTACCAAGGGAAAGTATTGACGCAAAGAACTATGTATGCCCTGTAATGTTTATTATGGCCATCTTCACATTACAGATAGTAGTGAGGCACCAGCACTCATCACACACTGAAGACAAGTGGGCTCTGGAGGAGGGGAGCAGATGACAATTTACTAATTTGACCAGGCACATGGCTTTGGACAGTGATCCCTCACTTCTTTTGTCTTTGGTGTGTTACACTGAGGAGTGGTGTTCTGTAGTGTTGAATTTACATCCACTACAACAACAAATAGTACTTGATTGATAAATGTACACAGCCATGTGTTGTCCCTGGAGAGCAAATTACTTGTGAAATGTGCACAGCTTTGTCGTAGGTCCCTGGACCAATACGCAAGGCACATCAGTATGCAACACATCACATATCTACACATACAATTACTCATCTACTGTGTCACGCATGGCTCACCCCTAATTGTCAATGGGAGATTTCAGAACCGAACACATTAACCTGGCAATGTAACAGGCAGGAATCTGGCCTGAACTCAAACCCTTGTTGCTGCTGTGTTCCCTTCAAATGCCTATCAAGGTCCAGGTACACCACTGCCATGATGCGTGACAATAGGGGGGTCATGGTCTGTGTTGGATGGCCAGCCCCACCTGGACCTCCGCCATCGTTTGGGACCAGTGTCTCAGGTCCTCCCACCTCTTGCAACAGTGGGTGATCCCCCGGCTGTGGACCCCCAGGGCCACACCTTTTGGGTGATTGTGCTTCATATCTCTTTATTCTGATAGTCATTTACCTGTATGGGATGCAAGAGACAAATTTGCAATTACGATTTTTGACAAAATGGTTGTGGCACACACATATCAGAAACACCAAGCAAAAAATTGTCAATTTGTCTTCACACCAGAAGTGCGAAGCACATGCTAAAAAGTACAGGGACATGAGTATGCACTTCTGTATCCATCTGCGGACTAACCCACTACCCTGCTCATTGCCTACAATGACGATGCAAGCCTACTGACATCAGATAGCCCATGCTCCAGCAACATGTACTGTGATGTGAGCCACATTGAAACACTACACACCTATGTGGCTTCTGCAGAACAAACACCTTAGGCCTGACTGAGCCAACACATTTATAATGTGAGATTGACTCACTACATATAGCCCCTAAGGCAACTTCCATAGTACAGACTTCACATTTACAAATGAGTGACAATGAAGGGACTGGCATTGGGGGGCACAAAAAGCGTCTTCCATGTGCATGTGTGGACTTGTGGTCTACCAATTGCAGACTTATGCCACTTCACTGTGGGGAGGGCTGGTGGTATGTCCCTGTACCAAAGAACACTCCTTTGGACATATGTGTCTAAACTACAGAGATGTCATCCAACATACAGAGGTATGCATTGTACAATTTCTGCAATGAAACCAAGCTACTGAGTCACATGTCATGGCCTCCCAGAAATCTACACACTGCTAGCAATGTGGTGCTTTCATTTGTGCAATAAGCCTTTAAAGGACAAATATGACTTAAGTTAATGTGAAAACAGACCTGTGTGAGTAAGGGACTTGTGATGGGTCAAAGACACACACTGACAATGGCGCAAATTGCACATATGGACTAGTTCAGGGATTTTCCTCTGTACCAATTCCTATTCTACTCAATGCACTGAGGTATTCAGGGCAAGTTTTTCAATCAGAGCCTCAGATTGGCCAAATGACAGGACCTACTGGTGTACAAGACGAGGGCACATTGCCACAGTTGCATAGCCACAGTGACTCTCTCACTGCCTTGACTATGTTCCATACTGGGATACACATTTGACAGGCCTTTGTTTCTGCTGGCTGAGCATACAGAACTTACATGTCGCTCACATTTCCATCACTTCCATGAATGACAGTACATCATATGTCCATCAGTAATGTGGCTTGTGTTTGTGTGGCAGCCTGAAGGGCAGAATGAGTAATGATATACCTTCCAGACAACAGTTTGGCAAGGCCAGATGTGGGGTGAAAGATCTGTGGCACTATAGACATCTGCTTAAAAGATCCTAAAATGACTCAGACAAAATGCATACACAGCTCATGCTGTCATGCACATACATGTTTTCTAACATATACAACCATCATAAACAAAGAAGAGTCATTGTATAGCTGTGAGGTTTCCTTGCCTAGTTATGCGCCTCCAACACAAGGAAGATCTAGGACCCCCCAAAAAAACACACAACACAAGGTGAATGAACACAGTACATAGTATTGGTCACCAATACCTGCTCCATGTACATCCCATTGATGCCATACAGACTGCAACAACAGTCACACAAGAAGTCTAACTGGCACACAGGAGCACGCTGTACCCTGTAAGAAAGGAAAGGATGATGTTAAGCAAAGTCAATTGTGCACATGAGATACTCATCTGTTCCTCTGGTGAGTTATCCATACAGGGGAAAGACCTCATTCACAAGCCTCTCCAGCTCCTCTGGAGAGAAGACAGGGGCCCTTTTACCTGGTGGACATGGCATGATTGCTTCCAGAGGTGGCACACAGCAGCTGATGTAGTTGAAGTGTTGCTGGCAGCAGTGTCACAAATCAAGTGAATGACTTTGCAGAACATGGTGGATACGTACGCCACATAGGAGGTCAATACCGTAGACGAACACAGCCACTGGGCCGGGACCACCAAAGGCAACAACGTTAGCCTATAGCTGTGTCCACCATGGTTGGAACCACCTTCCGTGCAGATGACTTCTGCCAACAGTCGCAGGCGATTCCTAATGTCCAGTGGCTTAGGTCAGGCATCCTCCATTTTGGTAGTTGTAAATACTGTATATGGCTCTGTAAACTGCGTCACACCTACAATATATGTGTAGGATCATCACAATCATCCATATTCTGTCTTGTTATGTAGCTACTACACAACCACCAGTATAGTGTGTTGAAAGGTACAGATGACACATGACGGCAGTGCACGGGCCACCACAGCCGACTGTATTTTTGGCAGTTGAAAAATACAGTCACATTTCGAGGGGCGATTTCTTCATTGCTTTATAATGCGGAACAGCACCATACCCCAGCTGATGTCACAACTGCATCCAGAGAGTGCCTGTCTGGTTGGTAAGTCATATTTATCCTGGCTGTGTGTGAGCAATATCAGGTGCTACAATCATGAAGTGAGTGACTCATTGTTAAACTTATGTCCTATTTCTTAATAGGAGACTCAGCATATCAAAACCGTCCTTGGTTCTTGACACCGCTGAAAAATCGAACTACGCCAAGGGACGTCCACTTCAATGAGGCACATGGAACAACATGGCGGGCAGTGGAGCGGTCTTTTGGGCTCCTGAGGGCCAGATTTTGGTGTCTGGACTAGACTGGTGGGGCCCTCCTCTACTCACCTGGGAAAGTGTGTCAGATCACTGTGGCATGCTGCATGCTCCACAACATCACCCTGTGGAGGAATATACCAGTCGAGGGTGAGCCTACAGTACCACAGGGTGAGAGTCCTGAAATGCCAAGTGAGGATGACAGTGTGAAGAGGAAGTAGTTGACTTGCGAGAAGATGTCATCCACTGCTACTTCTCATGAGAGTAAGTATGTCATGTGATGTCCTGACTGTGACTGAACAATGAAGTGTAATTGTGAGAATTTTCTCAGTTGAGTGTTATGGATTCAGATAGGTAGCAAGTGTTCTGCAATATTCAGCCAAAGGCTTCTTGATGAGACAGCTTTTGACACATCCCCACCTTGAAGATGTTGCTTTGTTCGTGTCAGTTTCCTTGCTTCCTTGTTTTCCAGATGCTTCTATGTGATGTGTCATATGTATGGTTTCAAGCCTATACTCCTTGTTTTGTTCATTGTACAGGTACCTTCACCATGACATCTTCATGTGTGCATTTCAGAGTTGTGACATTGGCAGGTATGTGATGCTGTTCTGACATACGAAGTGGACATGGATTGTGCCAGGTAATGTAGGTCAAAGACCTGTGCCAATTCAGCTTGCACGGTGTTTGGGTGGAGGTTTAGAAGTGCCCTTTGGACTTGTTTTGTGGGCTGTGGTGGCCCTGATGCATTGTGTGTGTCATCATGAGATCATCAAATATGTTGTTCTAACTTACGACCAAGCCATTTTCCCTTCACATTGGCTAAACACTTTTTGTATGACCTGTATGTAGCTGCGGATGTGTTTCATCTTTGTAGGCCACAGTGCCTGTCCCACAACACTGCCATGTGTTTGTGTCATACTACCAGATGCATGGGCATTGGACTATGATGGCCCTGTGATCAGGGACTGTTGTACTGCTATCTGTCTGTGGGCCTGATTTTAACCTTGGCGGACGGCGGAGGCCGTCCGCCAAGGTTCCGCCGCCAAATGACCGCACCGCGGTCACAAGACCGCGGCGGCCATTCTAACATTTCCTCTGGGCCGGCGGGCGCTCTCAAAAAGAGCGCCCGCCGGCCCAGAGGAAATGCCCCTGCAACGAGGACGCCGGCTCAGAATTGAGCCGGCGTAGTTGCAGGGGTGCGACGGGTGCAGTTTGCACCCGTCGCGTATTTCAGTGTCTGCATGGCAGACACTGAAATACTTTGCGGGGCCCTCTTACGGGGGCCCCTGCCGTGCCCATGCCATTGGCATGGGCACGGCAGGGGCCCCCAGGGGCCCCGCGGCACCCCCTACCGCCATCCTGTTCATGGCGGGTTTCCCGCCATGAACAGGATGGCGGTAGGGGCTGTCAGAATCCTCATGGCGGCGGAGCGCGCTCCGCCGCCATGAAGGATTCCCCCGAGCAGCGGTAAGTCGGCGGGAGTCCGCCGACTTGCCGCTTCTGACCGCGGCTGAACCGCCGCGGTCAGAATGCTCGTGGGAGCACCGCCAGCCTGTTGGCGGTGCTACCGTGGTCGGTGGCCCTGGCGGCCACCGGCCGCCAGGGTCAGAATGACCCCCTGTATCTTGGATTATGTGATATTGAATTACTATGGTGAGGTATGTGATATGGCTCAAGCTGCTGACATCAACCACGTTAATGTTTTCCTGTTATACAGGAGACTGTCTGACAAATCCCTTCCTTCCATGGTCTGGGGAGCTGTACCTGTCAAAATGTTCTTTTACTCAGTATCAGTCAATCATTTTTGAATCCCAATAGCTCAGACATTATGGTGGTCATTATGAACTCAGCGGGAAAACCCACTGAGTTCGGCGCTGGCCCTCAACAAAAGCCTGCCAGTGTGCAGAACAACCCGCCGGCCACATAATGTACATTCAGCTGGGCCGGCAGGTGGAGATAGTGTTTCCGCCAGCCGGCCCTGCTGAATGCAGGGCCTGAACATTGATGCCAGCTCCATTCGGAGCCTGCAGCAATGTAGCAGTGCGGAGGGTGCAGCAGTAAATCGGGCAGTGAAATGCACAACAGGGCTGTGCATTGGGGCCATGCACTTCCCATGCCAAGTGCATGGGCGGTGCAGGGGCCCCCATGGGGGCCCTGAGGCACCCATTCCGCCAGCCTTTCCCTGGCGGGGTAAAGCGCCAGGGAAAGGCTTGTGGAACCTGCCTCATTATCCGGCGGGCAGTGCTACCATGTCAAATATTTAACTCCGCCATCGCTGGGCTGCCTGGTGGCGGAAGCCTGGCAGTGGTGGAGTTACAAAAGTAGCAGTTCTGCCACGTTCATTATATGGTGGTCTGGGCCGTCATGCTGGTGGTGGTAATTACCTCCACCGCCGGCATTGCGGATCAAACCACCATGTTCCTAATGAGGGCCATTGACAACCTATGTGCTGAACAGTGTAATAGCATTTTTAGTTCAAGCAGGTAATTGTATGTATGCATTTGCTTAGGAGGGTTGTAGTCTTGAGCTGGTCTCTGTGTACATGAAACATATCCCATCTTGAAAAACCAGCTTGTATCATAATTGTATGGTTCACATGGCCTGACATATCTACATGGCAAATATGAAATCAAAAGCAGCAGACAAAGAGTCAGTGAAGGATGATTTTATTGTGCAGCTATGACTAACAGAAAATATATGTGACATGATTCAACAAAATTCAAATGTGAAGGGGTCAGTCACGATGAATGAAATAATTTGAGTAGATGCCACACCATTGGGACTCCAAAGTCCAGAGTCCTCCTCCCATTGTAAATGTGGTTCTGGATCAGTCCAGAGTGAACATGTGACACACAGAGGATGTCCTTAAGATAGGGGGTTATTACTGGCAGTGGTGGGTGTCTTGCCATCCACACCTCCTGGATTCTTTGCTGGACATCCCCACTTGCATGGGGGAGATCTCCTGCTATAGAAGCACGGGTGTGTGGTGCTTGTTGTTCCTCTGGCAGGGCCTCCCTTCCAGTGACTGGCACTGATGTTGATGGGTCTGCTGTTGATGAGCCAAAGGAAGGGGTAGGCTGGTGTTGAAAAGCCTTGCTCGGGATGGTGTTTATGTCCCTCAAGAGTCCTGTTAGGGAGGCCATGTTGGTATTGTGGGCTTCCATCTGTTTCCTCATGTCTCAATGGATGCCTCTCAGTAGCTGCTTGATTTCCCCGAGTTCTGTCAAAACCTGGCCCATCATGCCTTTGGACCGCTGATCAAGTTCCAAGATGTGGTTGATGGTGTCATGGCCAAGAGCACCCCCAGTGGCCTCACCCTGCTGGACCATAGCATCCCTCCTATGTACACTACCCCCACAGGCCTGTGCCCTTGTTACAGGATGCCCTCTCCAACTTGTCCCTGGACCCTCACTGCCCAAGGTTTTGCACTGCAATTCAGGATCCTAGACTGGAGACACAAGATATTAGGCACTGTGCTAGGGATGCAGGTTGGGGGGGGGCAAATGGTTGTCTTGGATGTTTAAGCAACATGGCTGGGAAGTGACATTGTGGGCACAGTGAGACTCACTGTTGCCATCTAACCAGGTTGCCCAGATGGGCCAGAACTGACCTCCACGTCCAGACATCCAGGAGTGTCGTGGTCACTGAGGACTTCATCCAGCCGAGTAGTGGCAGGCTGTTCCATGGCCTCTGTATGTCCGGCAGCAGATCTACTTGTTGATGTAAAATGTACATTGTTACTGATTGTATTGTGACATCTACCTCCAACAGTTTAGAAATGCAGTAAGCAGAGACCTTGGACAAAGTTAAGTTGTAGTTAATCCAATTGTATCAAGTAAGCATGGTATTAGGTAATTGTGTTGACGTGTGAAGGATGCCAACTCATTTTTGACTCAAGCAGCTGCTGAGATGTGTGGATCAGTTGCACTTTTGAGGGTGGCCTGAAAATGACATCTTGCCACAAGTGCAGCCCACACAGTGGAGAATCAAGATATGGGTTTGGGCATTTTGCAGCCTAGTTTAGTGGGATGCAGGCAGACCCAGGACTTTGTTCTATATGTGACTGAAGGTATCATGTACACATTGCTGTGTCAATGTGTCTGCTGCTGCTCCTGCCAATCTGGTGATACATCTTGGGGCCATATGAATACTTGTTGTACACAGTGTGTAAGGTGTCATTCCTGTCCTCAATAGTTTCATCTTGGGTTCACAAGTCAAGATGGAGCTATGTAGACAGACACATCTCTGAGTTGAGCATGATCTGCGATTGACTACTCCCAAGTGAGTACACTTCATTTGTGAGTTGACAAACAGGGGATTTTGGCAAAGGGAACACTGGCCTGGTGGTAGGAGTTATAGAAACAGGACCTGCTTGGGGTTGCAGTCAGGTCACTCCCTCTACTACACACATTTGACCAATGTTACCCCCTCAGGTGTGTGAACTCCATTTGAGAATTCATTAACAGATCTATTGGGGCATGTGACCACTGTGCTGGTGTTTGAACTTAGAGAAACGGGGCCTGCTAGGAGTTGCAGTCTGGGTAATTTCCCTACTACACACACTTGCCAAATGTTAATCACCCAAGGTGAGTACACTTCATTTGAGAGTTCACTAACAGGGGTCTTTGGACAAGTGTCCATTGCGCTGGTGGTTGGAATGACAGAAACAGGGCCTAGTTGCACTCAGGTCGCTCTTTCTACTACAACGCATTTGACAAATGTTATCCCCCTAGGCGAGTAAACTTCATTTGGGAATTGATAAACAGGGGTCTTTGGAAAAATGAATATTGTGCTGGTGGTTGGAGTAACAGAAACAGGGCCTGCTGAGAGTTGCAGTCAGGTCACTCCCTCTACTCCCCAACACTTGACAACTGTTGTGTATTACATATATGTATGCATGATGCAATTATGTTTGAGCATACATTTCATTTCCGGACATACCATGAATCCTGAATATGTTCTTGATATTTGGAGATTTACAGACCCCATTTGGACATTGGCATCTAATGGGCCTTGGTACCTGTGATGTTGGGTCCAATGATACACATTGACAGTGCTGAAACTCAGATACTCTGGGTATTGAATGTTGTTGAGATACATGAACAGGACAGTGGGTAAAGGTGAGCTTTGAGCATGCATGACATTGCATTTTTTTGACTTTTTTTGTGTTGTAACTTACCAAACCCAGCTCCCCTGGGTATTGCTGTTGAGCCCTCAGGAAGCAGGATGGCCTGGCGGCCACGGAATGGATGTCCTACCTCTTCCTAATGTCTTCCTTTGTGCACAGGGTGGTGCCTACAGCATTCACTCTGTCGACGATCCTGTCCCACATTACCATTTTCCTACTGAAAGGAGTGTGCTGGACTCATGCACCAAACAAATGGGGCTCTACTTTTATGATTTCATCCACCATGACTCTTAACACATCTTCTGAAATACTGGGACTTTTTTAACATGACACGGTGAAAGGAAAATAAGGGTGACAGGGACTCACTTAACAGGGGAATTGAAACAGTGTGTGAATGGACAAAAGTGTGTGCAGGTGTTCTATGGGATGGTCAAAAAGGGGTCTTAATCTATGTACTATATGAAAAAAGGTGCTCTGCTTCTATGTCTTGCAGTTGAAATGCAAAGGATTGTGGTCTGAAGGGATGTGTTTTATAGTGTGCTTTGCAGGTGTGTCCACTTGGCCAATGTGTGTCAGCTGTGTTGTTTTTTAATGCTTCCAATGTGCAGTTGTCTCTTACTTGGCTGACCTTGAACCTCTGTGTTTGACCACCATTGGTTGACCGCCACAAGGGGACTGCCACAGTGACTGTGTAATTGTAATATGTGGCAGTTGGGGCACTGGAGGTCCGTGCACCTATGTCTAGGCCACCACGCAGCTTGTAGTCTGCCGTTTTTGCTTGGAGGTCGGTGGTCCTACCTGTATAACTCGTAATACCGGAGTCTGTGGGATCGCCGGCGTGGTGGTCTTTTCAGGACCTCTAACATGGCAATCTGCCGGTCTAAACTCTAAACTCATATTCAGGCCCTTAGTCATACGTGATCCGTAGAACAGCAACAGGGAAACAAGACTGCATGGAAGCTAAAAAGGCCTTAAATGAGATTGATAGTGTAAAAAATAAAGATAGCGGTACCAAAAAAGCAGCGAAATCAACATAAAAGTCCACCTATTCATTGAAAACAATGCAAATTCAAGAAAAGTTTAACAATCATTTTTCTATGCTGGAAAAAATTCAGTGAAATATTTTAAAATGCTATAAAAATATGCAAACTATACCAAATTTCAAAAATAAAAAATATGTTGAGATGATATAATATAATGCTTTACAGTACATAACCATATATAAAGATATTCCATTAACTCTTCAACTTGTTATAAAAACATTTTTGTAAAAAAATATACTGCAAGACAATGGCTATGAAATGGTACAATATGTAACGCATTTAACCCCTTCGCTGCCAGGCCTTTTCCCCCTCCTGTGCCAGGCCATTTTTTGCCTATATGCAATAGTTCTCGCTTAGGCCCTCATCACTTTTTGTCCACATAAGCTACCCACGCCAAATTTGCGTCCTTTTTTTCCAACATCATAGGGATTCTAGAGGTACCCAGACTTTATGGGTTCCCCGAAGGAGGCCAAGAAATTAGCCAAAATACAGTGAAAATTTCGTTTTAAAAAAAAATTAATGGGGAAAATGGGCTGCAGAAGAAGGCTTGTGGTTTTTTCCCTGAAAATGGCATCAACAAAGGGTTTGCAGTGCTGAAATCACCAGCTTCCCGGCTTTCGGGAACAGGCAAACTAGAATCAGAAAACCACATTTTTCAACACAATTTTGGCATTTTATTGGGACATACCCCATTTTTACGATTTTTTGTGCTTTCAGCCTCCTTCCAGTCAGTGACAGAAATGGGCATGAAACCAATGCTGGATCCCAGAAACCTAAACATTTCTTAAAAGTAGTCATAATTCTGAATTCAGCAAGGGGTAATTTGTGTAGATCCTACAAGGGTTTCTTACAGAAAATAACAACTGAAAAAAATAAATATTGAAATTGAGGTGAAAAAAACAGCAATTTTTCTCTACGTTTTACTCTGTGACTTTTTCCTGCAATGTCAGATTTTTGAAAGCAATATACCGTTACGTCTGCTGGACTCTTCTGGTTGCGGGGATATATAGGGCTTGTAGGTTCATCAAGAACCCTAGGTACCCAGAGCCAATAAATGAGCTGCACCCTGCAGTGCGTTTTCATTCTATACCGGGTATACAGCAATTCATTTGCTGAAATATAAAGAGTGAAAAAAAGCTATCAAGAAAACCTTTGTATTTCCAAAATGAGCACAAGATAAGGTGTTGAGGAGCAGTGGTTATTTGCACATCTCTGAATTCCGGGGTGCCCATACTAGCATGTGAATTACAGGGCATGTCTCAAATAGACGTCTTTTTTACACACTCTCTTATATTTGGAAGGAAAAAATGTAGAGAAAGACAAGGGGCAATAACACGTGTTTTGCTATTCTATGTTCCCCCAAGTCTCCTGATAAAAATGATACCTCACTTGTGTGGGTAGGCCTAGCGCCCGCGACAGGAAATGCCCCAAAACACAACGTGGACACATCACATTTTTTGACAGAAAACAGAGCTGTTTTTTGCAAAGTGCCTACCTATAGATACTGACCTCTAGCTCAGCCGGCCCCAGGAGGGGCAGAAATGGCCTAAAATAAATATGCCCCCCCAAACCCTCAAGGGAGCGACCCTTGCCTACGGGGTCGCTCCACCTGCGTGACATTGGCGCAAAAAAAAAGATCCCCGGTGCCTAGTTGTTTCTGCCCCGCTTGGGGGCAGATTGACCTAAAATCGGCCGATTTGCCCCCAAGGGGGGCAGAAATGGTCTAAATACAATTTGCCCCCCCAGGGGAGCGACCCTTGCCTAATGGGACGCTCCCCATCTCTAAAAAAACAAACAAACAAAATAAAACACAATTTTTTTTTACCCCTGGTGCCTAGAGGTTTCTGCCCCCCGGGGGCAGATCGGCCTAATAACAATAGGCCGATCTGCCCCCGGGGGGGCAGAAATGGCCTGAAATAAATATGCCCCTCCACAACCCCAACCCCCCCTGGGAGCGACCCTTGCCTATGGGGTCGCTCCCACTGCGTGACATTGGCGCAAAAAAAAAGATCCCCGGTGCCTAGTTGTTTCTGCCCCCTTGGGGGCAGATTGACCTAAAATCGGCCGATTTGCTCCCAAGAGGGGCAGAAATGGTCTGAATACAATTTGCCCCCCAGGGGAGCGACCCTTGCCTAATGGGTCGCTCCCCATCTCTAAAAAAAACAAAAAAAAAAAAAAGAATTTGCCCTGGAGCCTAGAGGTTTCTGGCCCCCCGGCAGCAGATCAGCCTAATAACAATAGAAATGGCCTAAAATAAATTTGCACCCCCCCTCCCCAACCCCCTCCAGGAGCGACCCTTGCCTACGGGGTCACTCCCCTTGCGTGACATTGGCGCAAAAAAAAAAGATCCCCGGTGCCTAGTGGTTTCTGCCCCCTTTGGGGGCAGATTGACCTAAAATCAGCTGATCTGCCCCCAAAGGTCGCAGAAATGGCCTAAATACAATTTGCCCCTCCAGGGGAGCGACCCTTGCCTAATGGGTCGCTCACCATCTGTAAAACAACAACAACAACAAAAAAATCCCTGGTGCCTAGTGGTTTCTGCCCCCCTTGGGGGCAGATCGGCCTAATTAAAATAGGCTGATCTGCCCCCAGGGGGGCAGAAATGGCCTAAAATAAATTTGCCTCCCAGGGGAACGACCCTTCCCTAAGGGGTCGCTCCCCTTGCGTGAAATTCACAAAGAAAAAAAATAACTCCCTGGTGTCTAGTGGTTTCTGTCCCCCTTGGGGGCAGATTGGCCTCATAAAAATAGGCCAATCTGCCCCCAAGGGGGGCAGAAATGACCTAAATGTAATTTGCCCCCTAGGGGAGTGACCCTTGCCCAAGGGGTCGCTCCCTTATGCCAATTACCAAAAAGAAAAGAAATCCCTGGTGTGTAGTGGGCGTTTCAAAAGCCGGATTGCTTTACAATCCGGCTTTTGAAACGCTGAGAGAGAATTCAAAGGGAAGGAAATTATTTTCCTTCTCTTTGAAGCCTCTCTCGACCTCCTCCACGTGATCAGAGGAGAAATGCTTTGCATTTCTCTTCCGAGCACGCTGGAAGCTGAGCTTCCAGCACGAAGGAGGAGGCCTCTGTGACAACCAGCGCGTGATGCGTGCTGACGTCACTGGGGGGGTGGGGGAGTCGGGGTGGAAGGGGAAGGGATTCCCCTTTCATCCACGACTAGGAGGTGTGGGTGGGGGGCCCGAGGGGGGAGCGCTAGTGCTCCCCCCGGTTCCCGGGTGCAGGACGAGGTGATCTCGTCCAAGGCACATGGGAACCGGTGCCTTGGATGAGATCACCTCGTCCAAGGCACAGAACGGGTTAAAACACACATGTAAAATATAATGTTTAAATGGTGAAAACTTGAACATGCAGCAAGAATATAAAATGAAGCGTAAAAAGTTTCTTTATAGCACTGAATTTATAAAAAATTAGAATAAACAATTAAATAGAACAAATATTTTCAATACTACAAACACACTTCACCCTAACCTAAATGGGGAAAACCTTCACACTTTATGGAAGTATCATTTACTGTAAACACTTAAATTTAACATGTATTGGAAAAAGCATTGGACATTTAGGGGTATATATATATTGGGTATTCCCACTCATAGCTAAGTTGAATTGAGCAATGTAGAATCTAAACTACTCCGGGGAAAGCATTAGACATCTAAAGGATTGGATTTACTATTTCACTCTAATATAAAGTACCTTGGGCAAGTTTTAATCATTGAAGGCATTACATTTACTATTCCGAAACAATCTAAGCCACATTTGGGAAAGCTCTGGACATTGAATGAGTTTTATTTACCTCTCCGATACCAATCAAAGTTACATTAGGGAAATTGTTGGACATTGCCAGTTTAAAATACATTAAGAACATGTTTCACTTTAATGGGGCTGATTTAACATGCAATTTCAAGATAACCATATATTAAAAACAATGAAATTTTAATATGAATTTCAGCACAGATTAAAATCAAATCCATTTTTACTAACGGTAAAACAATTTTTTTACAAATTTACATAAAATGAATACTAAAATGCAAACATATTTATAAAATGAAACTTGAATTAGCCTATATCATTACAATATTTCAAATGATTTATCATTTCTTAAATTAATTCTATGGATTAAAATTATATTATTATAATGACCAAAATATTTAAGTGAGTAAATATTATTTAAAAAAGGAAAAACAACATTAAAAAATAAAATATTTCCTTAAACAATTAATAAAAAGTATAAATACACTTGAACACATATACTAATTTCCTGACATCTTAAAATTAATTTGAAAAAACATGGCAATTCACAGCATCACTGAAATAGTATTAATTGTAAACAAAACTTCATAAACAAAACACATTTTATTATATGAACTACTTGAAAAATATTTAAGAAACTATTTTACCAATTGAAACATACATCTCTCTTAATAAACACACATTTAAAAAAATATAACTGTAAGAAATTGGTTTGTCGCTTGACTGGGGTGTTAGGCCTGGTCAAGCAGCAACCATAATTCTTGTCAGGGTGAGGAACCAGCCAACCTAAAATTAACCTGCGCTCTACTTTCTGATAGTTTGTCACAGAACACTCAGGCTTAGCTTAGAGGCAACGTGTGAAGTATTTGTTCAACATGTCAAACAGTAATAAAGTGAAAACACCACACAAAAGTATCCCACACCAAGTTAGAGAACTAGAATTATTTTTAATATATAAAACAGGACCTATGTCAAAAATCCAATCAGTAGAACTGGAGATATGTAAGTTTGAAGATTTCAGTGAAAAAAGCCCCAAAAAGCACAAAGCACCAACTGTGGATATCTGGTTATGCCAGACCTAGGCAAAGTCACAAGGTTAGACCTTCCATGGCAGAGTGCGGACGGGCTACATGGACGCAGTTATGCCTGCTGAAAAAAATACCTTAAATCCTAGTTTGCAGAGTGGTGCAAGGGTCTATGTCGACGATGCGTCCCACAGCTGAAATGAGGGGTCTGTTCCAAGCTTGGGCAAGGCTGTGGTATGGTTAGGCTGTGGTGTGAGGTAATGCGTCATTGTCGATGGTCCTATTGACGAGGACTTGTAATGGAAAGTCCAGCATCAATATTGCATCTCGTAGTCCGGGCGATGCATCAGTACTGAGGAGCTGACAGGCTGCAATGCAGAGTCCTAGTTGTTGTTGAGGCTGCCATCAACTAGGAATGCAAAGACCTGCACTGAGGAAGCATCATGCAGTGGCAACTCCGACAGGGCGAAGGGCTGTTTTAGGATACAGGCCTTAGTTGAGGTTCTGATTCACGCAGCAGTGGTGATACATTGGTTTTGCCCCACACAGCAGAGGAGATGCATCGGTTTCCCTGGGACTATAGATGTTGGCAAAGCACCTTAGGCCCACTTTCAAGAGTTTCTGAAGTGGGGTTGCAGCCCTTGGCAGGGTATATTCACAGATGGTGCAGGTGCAAGGTTGTTGGAAGCCTCTTGTGTCCCTGAGGCTTTAGATCAGAAGGCCAGCCACATAGCCCTTGGCTTCACGCTTCGGTTCCGGGTTCCAGAGATGTAGGTCCAGTCCTTCTCATCAAGGCACATGGCCAGCAGGCAGCAGGTCAGCACAGCAGGGCAGCAGTCCCTGCAGGTCAGCAATCCAACAGAATCGCAGTCCTTTCAGCAGCACTGCGGTTCTTCTTCTTGGCAGAGTATCCACAGATTCAGAAGTGTACTGAAGAGCTGAAATGTGAGGTCTGGTATTTCTACTATGTTGAGCCTTTAAAGTGGGGAGAAGCTTCCAGCCGCATGTCTTGAAAGTGTACATGTGCCCTGTCAGCCTTTTCAATTGTAATTGGGGCTGTGTCTAGTTCCTCTCTCTCATCTTGCCAGTGATGTTCCATCCAGGCACACCTCAACTCTCCATTAAAAGTCTATCAGGAATGCACAAAGCCTAACTGTCAACTGCAACCAGTCATGTCACTCAGAGACAGGATGCAGGCACCAAATGGCTAAAACGTGACACTTTTCAAATTGTAATTTAAAATCCAACTTCAACAAAAGTTACAGATTTTCAATACAGTTCAAAAGACACCAAATATGAACTGGTGACCTGCTCCCATTTGGAAATTACAGGTTATTAAATGTAATGAGGTAACTCCTATGTTATCCTATGGGAGAGGTAGGCCTTGCAGTAGTCAGAAAAGAATTCAAGAGTTTTTCACTACCAGAACAAGAAAAACATAAACATGTATGTCCTGCTTTTTAAATACATTGCACCCTGCCTTCCTGGCTCTCCAGGACATACTCTAGTGGTGACTTGTTGGAAATTGGGCTATTGGTTGAGTGGCCAGCACAGGTAATAGTTCCTCATTTGTCCTCAGTGGGAACCATACACCCCATTGTAGCACTTGGATCTTACAGGTTAGCAGGGTGGTGCAGTCTAACGCCTACTCAAGGGAGTTGATGGGACTAGGAATCACCAATCACTGGAACACAGTAATAACACTCAATAAATGTTTGTCGAGTCAGTAGTTTTTCTTTAGAAAAAGGAGAAGTACATTCATTAGATGCACACTACTGAATATTACAGAGTAATTTACAAATATACGTTGGCAGATGAAATACACCATGAATGACATTGTGTAATCATTTGTGACCCCCTAGAGGGGTCACCTGAACATATTATGTGAGTTCCAACAGTCATCACGTAATCACAAGATATTAATTGGATGTGAATCATTGTTATAATGGTGATAATACTGTACCAGTAAAGCTTATGCAATCATCATGAAAAAACTAATAAAACATGCATCAGGAATTAACTTTGTGTTTGTGCATTCTTTCAAATGTTTGGCATAAGATTGTAATGGTCTGAACAGCCTCTAGAGGGCATTACAATCAAAATTGCATATGGAAAAAACATTGTAGTGTAAGCATATAACTAGCTCCTGGAGGAAGTAATCACAAGAAAACAGCATAGTGAAAATCATTGCAGTGTAACCCAACAGTCAGGCCTTAGAGGGCATAACCACTTGAAATATCATTACAGTACAATCACATTAAAAAGCATTACAATGTAACCATACATACAATTAGCCCCTATAGGGTACAGAGCATTACACACTTTTAGGTCCTTTAAAATGTTATCATACACAAGACCCCTAGAGAAGGAACCACTCCCAGCTGTAGAACAAAGTTCCAGGTATGCAACAGCTTGGACATGCAAGAAAGTGGGAAAGGTGATACATTTGGGACCACCCAACTTAGGGTGGGAAAGCAACAGAAGATCCAACGAGCACAAGTTGGTTATGCTAAATAATTTGGCAGTGCTCCCACCATCCTAGAACCACCACCATGGAGATATGCACAAAGTTGTGTTTTGAAATGAATGCCTGCAAAGCATTATTGGAAGCTTTACCGACTGCAGTAAATATCATAGAATTGACTCTCCCCCTGAGCTGGGTAGAGCTGCTGTGATTATTTTTTTTTTTTTCCATTCATATGCAGCCTCGTGCTGTACTTGTCACTTGGTCCCACCTGGGCACCCCAGAGATTGCCTTAGTTGGAGTGCAACACAGGGAGCCCGCCCCTGGCTGCCCTCTGCGGCTCTTGATGCCATCAGCACGACCACATGCTGCAACCGGAATCAGAAGCCTTCCTGTTCAGATGTGTACAGTAGGGAAAGCCTCTTACTGTCATCCTGGGGCCCAGGGATGGTGTCCTGGGCCCCTCCTGTCTCCTCCCAGAAAAGCACAATAGCACTTCCCCATAAATAAGAGAACAGAGGGGTTGTGCTCTCGGCCCCCTCACCATGAATCTGCTTGGGGGATGTGATCCCCGGGCAAGTTAGGAACGGGGGGCCCAAAGCACACCCTCACCCCCAAATAGAATAGATGCAGCTTTCTTGCACCATCCTCCAGGCCCTGGTCCACCCTGAAGGAAATTATTAGCACAACAGCAGAGCCCCACACGCTTTGAGGGTGAAAATTAGGTTGAAGGACACCAAACTTTAAACTGCGATGACTCAGGCCCCGTTAGGCCAATTTGGATGAGCCTGGACGCATTTTACTCTTGATGGCAAGATCTAACCAACCCTTCTCACCACAAAAGTGGTGCAGTCCTGAAAAAAGCTAGTCCTCTTTGTTCC
The DNA here is from genome assembly GCF_031143425.1 of Pleurodeles waltl. Classification (NCBI taxonomy): domain Eukaryota; kingdom Metazoa; phylum Chordata; class Amphibia; order Caudata; family Salamandridae; genus Pleurodeles; species Pleurodeles waltl. Next base: position 1,425,639,901 of record NC_090440.1, on the reverse strand, counting down.
CTACGTCAGTTATCCTTTGTGACTTTGTTTGTAGGTGCAGAAAAGTCCAGGGCTTCCCCAAACTGGTCCTCTGGGAGTAGGGGGTCCTTGGTTAGACCTACTAGTCCTGGGGTCAACTGGACAGAGCCCTGGATCCTTAGTGGGGTTCAGGGGGTTTCTTCTCCAAGCACACCATGACAGTCTCAGGATCCAGCAGCACAGTGGGTAGAAAATCTGCAGACAAGAAAAATATCTTATTATTGTGCAAGAATTTTTAAAGGGGATTGGAAGGTTCCAGAAGGCAGGCACCCCCAATCAATCCTGGGATGCCACATCACCCCTCCACCTCTGTCCCAACCCTCCTGCACAGCATGTTGGGACAATCCAAAATGGCGATATCAAGGAGCGACTAGTCATATCAGCTCCTGGGATCTCAGCTTCACCCTCGCTGACATCACTGCCAGGGACTTGCACACTAAAATATCAATGCCGGCCCCCCTGGTGGTTTGGCCCCAGTTGTCTGAGCACTCTCCTATGTTCAGTAGACCTGGGCAGGCCCATCCCTGGTGCAGTGTGACAGCTGGGTGATTGATACAAAGCATTCTACCCCACCCCTTTTCCTACTCAGGAGCAAGAAGTAGTGCTAATTGCTCCTTTTGTGTGGGGCCAGCCTTTGTTCCTGCAGCTGGAGAAAATGTAATTACTGGACACAGCAGGGTGATAACAGGCCTGGGCACTGATCCTGAGTCGAGCCAGGAAAATATGTGTAACTCTGAATGACCCACAAGATGTACAGTTATCATTTTGGAAGTAGCAAATTTGATTTTCTCGCCCAGGTCACATTCCAATTCAAGATGTCAATGGTCTCTGTAGGCCAAGGAGGAGGGAAACCACGCTCTAAGGCAGTTCCCTCGTTATGTATATAATGAGGCATCACTTTAAATAAAATAGTAACACACACTGACTTTCCCTAGCAGTGTACACTACTCTCCTAATGAGGGCCAGCCCAGGTGAATACCTATCCCTGCAGAGTCCCCATTGTGCTAAGCTACTTGTGTGCTGTTACCGGGCTGCAGACAATAATAGTCTCCCATGCACAACCCACATACGTATGCACATGTATGTTCTGTGTTGTAAGCCAAGTGCCCCTTACCCTTACTGCATCACAGCTGCCTTACCTTAAAAGGCAGACACTGGCAGTAAACATGCACAGTCCGTTTCTCATTTGATTACCGTGGGTGAGACACCGGTAGTGAGGCGCACCCACAGCAAAAACTGGGTGATCAAAAAAGTTTTAAAAATCCAGGTGTACTGCTAGGGCACAACCCAGTGCAAGATGACATATGTATTAAGAAGAAAGGTTTGGTCCTGGCACAAAATGTTTATTTTGTCAGGTTTGTGAGAAAGTAGCCTCTTTCTAGCATGGATACACCCATTTTTGGACTGTTTGTCAGTGTTTGTCAGTGAGTCTTTACTGTCTCATTGGGATCCTGCTAGTCAGGAACCCAGTGCTCATAGTTTGTGGCCTACATGTCAGTATGTTTAACTGTTTTGTAAGTATGCTTGACTGTGTCACTGGAGTCCTGCTAACCAGACTCCAGTGCTTATGCTCTCTGATTCCAAAAATGCACTTACATACTGGTAACCCAGTATTCCAGTCCAAATTGGCGTACTGGACCCCCCCTTATAAGTCCCAAGTATATGGTACCAAGGTACCCAGGGCATTGGGGTTCCAGGAGATCCTTATGGGCTGCAGCATTTCTTTTGCCACCTATAAGGAGCTCATACATACACTTCTTCAGGACTGCAATTGCAGCCTGAGTGAAATAGTTTAAGCACTATTTCACTGCCATTTTCACTGCACCAAGTCACTTATAAGTCACCTATATAGCTAACCTTCAGACCCTGAAGGTTAAGTGCATAGTACCTGTGTGTGAGGGCACACCTGCGCTAGCAGAGGTGACGCCACACCGTCCAGGCTCATTTTCCCGGACTTCGTGAGTGCGGGGACGCCATTATAAGTGCACTACATAAAGGTCAATATATATATGTAGCTTCACAATGGTAACTCAGAATATAGCCATGTGAGGTGTCAAGGAACTGGAAATTGTACCCCCAATCTGATTCTGGTATTGGGGGGGGGCAATTCCATGCACCCTGGGGGCTCCACCATGGACCCCGAGTACTGCCATACCAGTCTTCTGAGGTTTTCACTGCAGCCCTAGCTGCTACCACCTCACAGACAGGCTTCTGCCCTCCTGGGGCTTGAGCAGCTCAATCCCAGGAAGGCAGAACAATGCATTTCCTTTAGGAGAGGTGCGTTATACTGTCTCCCATAGGTGTTAGAGGCATGGAAGGGGTTTCCTTCCAGAGATTCTGAAAGTACTTTAAAGGGCACAGATGGTGCCCTCCTTGCATCATCCAGTCTACATTGGTTCAGCGACCCCCAATCCCTTCTCTGGCATGAAACTGGACAAAGGAAAGGGGAGTGACCACTCTCCTGTCCATCACCACCCCAGGGGTGGTGCCCAGAGCTCCTCCAGAGTGTCCCTGGGTTCCGCCATCTTCTTTTCAGGATGTTCAGGGAACTCTAGGAGCATCTGAGTGGCTAGTGCCAGCAGGTGACGTCAGAGACCCCTCGTGATAGGTCTACACCTGGTTAGGTGACCAATCCCCATCTGAGGGCTATGTAGGGTCTCTCCTCTGAGGGTGTTTCCTCAGATTCGGTTATGCAAGATTCCAGCAGGACTCCTCTGCAACCTCAGCTTCACTTTCTGCCGTTGGATCAGCTGCAGAACTGCTCAGGGAACAACTGAAACTAAGTATCCAAGAAGGCTACTGTAACTCTGTAATTTCAGCTCCTGCCAGCAACTGCAACAGTTTCCAGGTCGTGCACCCTCCGAGGACTACCTGTCTTCATCCTGTACCAGAAGGACCAAAGGAATCTCTAGTGGATTGATGGAGTCACTTCCCTGCCTCAGCAGGCACCTCTCTGCAGCGACAACCGGTACTATGGGACTCCACTCCTGTTGACAAGTGTGATCCCAGGAACACAGGTGGTAGACCAAAGTGATCCTGACTGTCCAAAGGTCCAGCTGTCCAAATTTGGTGAAGGTAAGGGCTCACCTCCCTGATCCAGACATTAACCCTGTGCACTGTGTGTTTTGCAGCTCCTAGAGCTTCTGTGTGCTTCTCCAAGAAATCCTTCATGCATAGTGTAGACCAGGCCCCCAGCACTCTATGCGGCAACGCTCAGCTCCCTGAGTTGTTCTCCAGCGGTGTGGGATCCCTTTGTGTAGTTCTGTGACAACTGTGATTTGTAACTCCTTTGTCCCCATGTCCTGGGACTCCTGTGGATGCTTCCTGGTCTTCTGAGTGCTCTCTGAAGTGCTGAGGGCCCCCTCTGTCTCCTCAGTCTGAGTTGAGACCCCCAGGTCCCTCCTGGGCCCAGGTAGTCCCTTTTCCCGCCATCTGCGCCATTTGCGTGAGCCAAGGCTTGTTGGCGGAATCCAATGAGAAAAACCAGCCTGCATCCAATGACTCGACGTGGGACATCTCTTGTACCAAGCAGGAAACCACAGCTGTCTTCTTTGTTACATTTCTGAGTTTTTCTTCCAACCAGAGAATCCATTTTTGCACCTTCAACCGGGTTAGCAGGGGCTCCTGTTCTTCCTGGACTCTTCATTTGTTCTTGGACTTGGTCTTCTCTCGCCACAGGTCTTCAGGTCCAGGAATCCATTGTTGTTGTCTTGCAGTCTTGCTTGGTTTTTGCACAATCCTTTACCACAACTCCTAGTGTGTTCTGAGGAAACTTACTGTACCTTATTCCTGTTTTCCTGGGCTCTGGAGTGGGGTACTTTACTTATCTTTGGTGATTTCTTACACTCCTAGAGCCCCTCCATACACTACTGTTGCCTGGGTGGGAAACCGACTTTCGCATTCCACTATTTTAGTATATAGTTTGTGTTGCCCCAGGCCCATTCTAGCATATGGTGATTTCTCTATTTGCACTATTTTATGACTGTCTACTTACCTGATTTTGGTTGCTAGTGTATATTTTCTGTGTATTACTTACCTTCTAAGGGAGTATAGCCTCTAAGATATTTTTGGCCCTGTGTCACTAAAATAAAGTACCTTTATTTTTGGTAACACTGAGTATTGTCTTTCTTGTGTGCAAGTACTGTGTCACTACAATGGTATTGCAGGAGCTTTGCATGTCTCCTAGTTCAGCCTTGACTGCTCTGCCTACAGCTACCTCTAGACAGCTTGGCTTCTAGACACTGACTACATTTCACTAATAAGGGTTAACTTGTATAAGGTGTAAGTACCTATGGTACCCACTACAATCCAGCCAGCCTCCTACACGGTTAAAATGTCAGTTTGAAACTTCAAACAAAAAAGGCTGCAATGGCATGTCTAAGACATGCTTAAAGTGCACCTTAAGTGAGTGACACAATCAGTGCTGCAGGTCCACTAGTAGCATTTAATTTGCCGACCTTGGACACAGGTAGCTATAATTTACTGGGGTCTTACAGTTAAACTAAATATGCCAATTGGGCATAAGCCGATCTCACATGTTTTAAGGATAGTGCACAAGCATTTTAGCACTCATTAGCAGTTGTAAAGTGCACAGAGTCCCAAACCCATCAAAATCAAATTCAGCAAAAATGGAGGATTGAAGGAAAAAGGCTGGGAATGACCCTGCAGAAACGGCTTTATCCAACATCTACATTGTCGTCAGCTGCCCATGTCAGAACTCCTGACACTGGGGGCAACCCATTTTCCAGAATTCAGTCTATGGTCATCTGGGGACTAACCATGACCCTTATTTGGGAAACCTCCTCACCCCATTCCAAGGATACCAGTGTCATAGGGTGCAAGAAGTCCCTAAACACATGGTTAGTGCACTTCTCTGGGGAAACTGGTAATGACACTACCATGGTGACTAGCCCTGGTAACCCTCAGAGCAGTGATTAGGACCCAATTAACCTTCATCTGGTGGAAGGGATAACTCTGACCCTCAGGGATCACCAGCTCACCCTCTGAGTCTACCCACCCCCACCAAGGGAGAAATTGACATGGTCTAAGATCTGTCTCTGGGGACTACTTACCCTAAGGCACATTGGCCATCCCTTTAGACCTCCCAACATTGGGTGGTTTCCTAGGACAGACAGAGCCACCCTGCTTGTGTCCTTGCTGGGAACAATCGAAGCAGTGGAGTTGGAAACGGGGCACCCTTAGTCACTGCCCATCAGAACCTCCTCCCTGTTTCTCAGAAGGGGCATGGGAACCATTTCATCCCCAATATTCTGGGTTCTGTCTGAGGCTCCCTTGATTTTTGCCTCACTCTGCTGTAGGGAACCCAAACCACCCTTCTTTGGATCATTCCCATATACCTTCCTGTTGACCCTGGTGCTGACCTAGCAGTCTGCCTCCTTAGCAATCTCCCAGAGATCAGAGAGGTTACTGTCAATCAAGAGTTTGTGCAGATCTGCAAAACAAAAACTGAACATCTGTTCCTTTTCAATAAATTGTATAGCCCCTGATAATCCTTTACTTCACTCCATTTCACTTAACCATCCAGTGCCTTGCAAAAGGAATCCACAAAGTCCACAAAGGCATAATGGGCTAGTTTTTGACTGAACTTCTGCCTATACGTTTCTGGGGGAAGACCATACTTCCTGACAAGAGCTTCTTTCATGGGGCAATTCCTCATCCTGTTCTCCTCCTCTAGGGCCTGTGAAGTGTCCCTCCCCTCACTCTTAATGTGCTTTCACAGACTAGCTCCCCCAATCCTCCTCATGGATCCTGCATTTCTGTAAAACAATCTGATAAGCTTTCAACCACTTGTCAATCATCAACCACAACAAAGTCAGGCACTAGACATTTGGGAATATGGACATTCTTGTCTTCAGAGGCACTGTAGAAATGCTGCCACCATCATTGCTGGACTCTGCCTGCCTGGCCTTGAGATCCAACTCATTGAGATTCGGACCCTCATTTACAAGGGCATTGTGCCAGCGGAACATCACTTTTACCAATGCTCATGTGGCGCAAAGCCCTGCCCAATATTTACAAAGCAGTGTTGTCACTTTTTTGCGCTTTATGCTGTTCTGTAAATAGGGCCCCTTTACACTCATCACTTTGTGTGAACGAAGTGTGTAATGGGTGTTGCTGTGGGTGGGTGACGCTGCCCCAGATTTACGTGGACATTTATTTCTTCTTGTTTTTGCTTTTCAGGCAGTAACCACAATCCTTGACATTATGAAGCACAATTAAACCCTAAATAAACTTCTGCTTAACCCTCTGGTAGCTTGGCACATTCTGCAGCACACATAGGGATAGCAAAAAGCCATTAATCATTGTTTATGTGCAGGAAGGAACACCTTCCTGCACATAAACAATCATTCCTTGCAACACAGGCACTCTTGCACTGTGTTGCATGGGTGTTTTTGTTGGAGCTAGGCAGCTAATTTTAGTGCCAGCACTAGAGAAAACACAGGGGTGCACCATATTGTATTAAATACAGTGCATCCCTGTGTTTCTGAAGTGACGCAGCCCGGCGCTGCCTAATGAGGCCCTAAGGTCATGAGCTAGTAACAACTTTTTCTCGTCCAAGGACTTCTCAGCCTTCTTCTCCTCCATGGCTATTTTCCTTTCCTCTACTCTTAACTGGGCCATTTGTATCTTTAACATCCTCTCCTCCCTCCTTTCTGCTAACTCTTCTGGGGACTTCGGGGGAAAAGGCCTCAGAAAGAAATATTCTCCCTACCCTGGCAAAGGACACCATTTCAGGCGCTGAGTCATCCACTCCTTAAATGCAAGGAGTGCAATAGAATGATTTTCATCTGGCCCTTCCATATCATTCTCCTGTCCTGTGGCTTCAACTATTAACTGGCGGGCTGAGGCCCACTTCATTAGAACCTTTTGGAGCTCCACCTTCCTGGTGATGCTCTGAGCTGGAAGTCTCCTCTCCTTACAGAACTGCTCCAGTGGGCCACAGTGCAGGCCTCCATGTTAGCCAGCTCAAACCCCATACTTGTGGAGGTCGATTCAGGCACGACAGTCAGAGAAATAATTTAGAAAAATCAAAAGAAGACTAGTCAGTGAGAATGTTGAACTCAAATGGGTCTCAGATATGGGATGGTAGTGTAAACCAAATCACTATATAGCACTGCACAAACACAAGTCCTGATCCACACTGCTCATCACCAATTTGAGAAATCAGGTTGCTGGTTGACAGGGGTGTGAGCCCTGGTCAAGCAATAACCACAATCCTTGACAGGACGAAGCACAATCCACCCCTGAATTAACCTGTGCTCAACCCTCTTGTAGCTTGGCACAGAACATTCAGACTTAACTTAGAGGAAATGTGTAAAGTACTTGTGCAATACTTCAAACAGTAATACAGTGAGAAATGCCACACAAAAAGAATGCCACACCATGTTAGAAAAATATAGTAAAATGTAATAAATAAAACAAGACCAAAATTACAAAAGTCCAGTCAGTAGAACCAGAGATATCTATATTTTTTTTTTTGCCAAAGAGCACAAACGTTAACTCACGATATCTGGTTGTGCTGGATCGGGTCAAAGTCACTCTTTCACGCCGACCATTATGGAGCGCAGGTCAGCTACAGTCAACTGGTTAGGCCAGGTCAGGACGCTGAAGTTTACCTTCACAAATCTGCGCCAAGTGTCCTATTTGCCTTGAAGGGCATTGTGAAGAGCAGGGATAGTTCTGCAGGAAGTTAATGGAGCAGTGCGAAGTGCAGACCAGGTGTTGTGGCGGATGTCTCTAGAGGCTTCACACTAGCAGTCACCCACTAATAGTCAATGCTGTAACATGAAGAGGTGGCTGTCAGAGCTTCTCGTTGAATGGCAGCGCAAGCAGAAAGGTCTTGATACAAACTGGAATATTTGTGGTCATAAAGAGCCCAAAATCTTGAGCATAGCTCCCTGAGCTGCAGCAAGGGTCCAGGGCCTGAGGGGCACTGCATGGAGGTCAGGAATTCACTTAACCTGGGACTAAGGACTGGTCCAGAATGTTGAGAAGCCTTTTATGTCCCTGAGGCTACGATCAGGAGGCCAGCAGACTAGCCTTTAGAGTCACTCTTGTGTCCTTGGTCCAAGGATGAAGTTGCAGGTCCAGTTCATGTCAGGGAGACCAGATCCTCAAGGCCTGCGCACTCTCCCAACATGTCCACCACTAGACAGCTCCAAAGCTCCGATAGAAATATCACAGAGCCTGAGAGAGCCCAAGTGGGGAAAAGGGGATTAGGAAGGTAACAGCTGGGAAGGAGACCTGTAGGAAGCAAAAGGTTAAACAACACAATATCAAGATAAAATCACATTGACTTTCAATAGACTATGGTTCTAAGAGTTCTCAGACTGTAACCATGGATAACCTGAGAAGTGACTTTAACTAGACCTCAAGAAATCTAGGTACCTGGAAAAAATCAAGAATGGTTAATACAATGTTTCATATGAGCTTTTCATGAAATATCACATACTGTCTAGAAATACAAGAACCTTCTAGAATAATGTTTCAGAACAAACATTGCATCTTTACATGAGGACAAAAGGTTATCTGAAACATTCCCTGGAAAACAATAGGAATTGTACTAGGGACTTAATATGCACAAAGAATGTCACATTTTAAATTAAGCATCTTCACAAGAATTCCAAAAGCTCAGGATAAATGTGTGCACCTCCACAAACACAACACACCAAAGTTTTAATTGCCATGAAATGATTGTGCACAACGTTGCAGATCTAAACGTTAAGTTTTACATGCTGGAAATGAATTGCGCACACTGCCAATTCAAACAAGAATATGCAAATGCCATGAAATGATCACGCAAGCTGTAGCCGATTTGAACATCAAGTTTTAAATGTGGGAAATGAATCGCGCACACTGCCGCTTCAAACAAGAATATGCAAATGCCATGAAATGATCACGCAAGCTGTTGCCAATCTGAACATCAAGTTTTACATGCGAGAAATGAATCGCGCACACGCTGATTCAAACAAGAATATGCAAATGCCATGAAATGATCGCGCAAGCTGCTGCCGATCTGAATGCCAAGGTTTACATGAGAGCAATGATTCACGCACTCTGAAAGTTTCACAAGTAGGCCCAAAACTCAAGAGTCTATGAGAACAGGATCGGGGGCCCAGCCCGACCTCTGCCTTACCACCCTGCTCAAGGATCACCAATATAATGCGGGGCAGGCCTGGAACATCAAGGTAGGCCTCCGGAACAGGAGCTCAGGAAGTTGCTGCTGCTCTGCACCGGGACCTCTGAATAGTGAGCACGTGGAGCTGGGCTGGCTCCCTTTTATAGAGTCTGGCCCAGCCCACAAACCAAACCATGGTGTTGTCATGATGATTCCTCCATCTTTGGGTATAGAAGGCCGGTAACTTCTTGTAAAAAAGCATGAGTCCGGTCGCATTTGTATTTAAATTACTGTGTGCGCCTGCAATGAACTTTCCAAGCTAAGGCACTGTCTTCATTGTCCTGAGGAGGCCGTAGTTGCTTAGGCCGAAACGCGTCAACTATACCGTATTAAGGAGTGACTGTTGGAACTTTTGAAACATTTGGATTGAATAATTTGGAGAGTGGATCGGACTTTGATTCCAGTGTTTGATCTCCTGCACTGGAACAGGATTCTTTCCTCCCACAACTGTCACTACCTGGACCCATGACTGCTTGCCTTTTCATGGTTAAGCAGCTTTTATTTTATTTTATGTTCCACGGTGCTCGTTTGGTTGTTAAGGTTTTTGATCTGTATATAGTTTGTGTATTATTTTGTTAGGTGCACAGGTGATTTGATGACACTATGATTAAATTGATTTATTTGTAATAAAGAAATTACCACTCAGTAAAAAAATTAGTTTTTTGCTTAGATACTTGGTTTGGATTTATCCCTGTTGGATATTTTGATTTCTTCTATTGTCATTGTCCCTAATCCAGTGGGGTTACAGGGACCTCCCGTCCTTCTGTTGGTACAAACCAAACCCAGTCATGCTGCAGGGAAAGCTTCTAGAAGGTCCTAGAAAGGGACCACACCTTAACACACCCAGTAAGCCTGCAGCAATACTTTGCAAATGAACAGTTACTGCAAACATCATTAATAGTATTTTTTAATTTTAAAATCTGCAATGCAAAAGGTTAACATACTGCATATAAACACAATGCATGAATTATATTCTTGCGTAAAGACTGGGTTTTTGCATTTTAGTCGCCCGTAGAGCACGCACTGTCCTGATGTTGACAGGTAGCATCTCATCTGGGAAAGAGGGCAGCAAGCAGCATGTCAGGATAGCAGCAGTCCCTTCAGAGCAGCAGTTGAGCAGAGTGGCAGTCCTTTTAGCAGCACAGCAGCCCTTCTTCGTGGCAGAGTATCCACAGGTCAAGAAGTGTACTGAAGAGTTGATGTCCAGTATTCATACCCAGTTGTGCCTTTGAAATGGGGAGAAGGTTCTAGAATGCACAGGTGCCCTGCCTACCAGGCTCTTGCTCCATGCTAATTACAGAAGGTATGCAGCCCTTTGTGTGGAGACAAGACACAGCCTATTGAAGAGTAAGTGGAGCTGAGGCCAGTTCCTCTTCCGTACCATCCTGCCAGTGATGGCCCATTCAGACACACCTAACCTCTCCATTGTGTGTGACAGTCTATGAACAATACACAAAGCCAATCTGTGGGTGTAAGCCAATCTCATATGTTTTACAGAGAGAGCACAAGCACTTTAGCACTGGTAGGCAGTGGTAAAGTGCCAAGAGTCCTGAGGACAACAAACACTAATTCAGAAAAATAGAGTAATGAAGGAGTGAATGTACAAAGTCTGGAGATGATCCTACAGAAAGGGCCCAGTCCAACATTTGCATTTAGTTTTGTGTTTTTTTTCACTTGTTAACATAGCTTTTTTTATTTCGTAAATTTTTTGACAATGACTTACTATTTTCTATTTTTTTGCATCTAGGCTCATATGGGCCACTGTAATCCGATTGAAAAGACTGTAAATAGGAGGTAAATTACTTACAGGTTGAGCAAAGGTAACAGATGTCCAAATGATATGTCAAAAGGCCACGCAACCTAAAAATGAAAAAACAAACACAGTTAATGAGGTGGGACCAAGAAGTGTGTCTTGACCATTGCAGCAGATGGAAGTTATGGATCCAGGTATGACAAGCTGAGTGCCAATGTGAGTTTCTATCGAAAACACACCTTGTTTATTTCGAAAGTAAGTCAAAGATTATTTTACCGCCTCCTACTATATAGATATCTATCTAGTGTGTTTTACATTGGTCTCCCTTAGTTTAAAGCTTTACACGTTCACATTTAAAGTCCATGTATGAAGTCGGTGACATTGCCACGATTGTTTAATGATAATAACAAGCCTCAGGGATGAGAACATTTTTACATGATAAGTTGTAACCGCCGTGCGGCCGCCAATGCAGCCACACTCCCGCAGTGCCCATTATGACATCCCCGCTGGGCCGGCGGGTGGAAACAGAGATTCCGCCCACCGGCCCAGCGGGGATGTGGGCGCAACATGGGAGCTGGCTCTAAATGGAGCCGGCGGTGTTGCAGCCGTGCGACGGGTGCAGTTGCACCCGACGCGCTTTTCACTGTCTGCAGAGTAGACAGTGAAAAGCTGCATGGGGCCCTGTCAGGGAGCCCCGCGACTCCCTGTACCGCCAACATTTTCCTGGCGGTTTGGGCTGGCAGTAGGGGGACTCGTAATCCCCTGGGCAGCGCTGCTAGCAGCGCTGCCCTGGCGGATTACTACCGCCGGGGCCACTGTGGCGGGAAACCGCCTGCCGAAGCGCCGCAGTCATAATGACCAGGGGAGCACCGCCAGCCTGTTGGCGGTGCTTCCGTCATTTCAGCCCTGGCAGTCCTGTACCACCAGGGTTGTAATGACCCCCTATGTGTGAGACTGAGTGACTGAACAGACAATAATAGACTTCAGAAAGCGAGTAGAGTAGACTAACCGCAAATCATACCGCAAATATACACACTGGCAACACTTGAAAAAAGCATCAGTCATACAAATTACTTCAATTACTTCAAATGTTAAATATACAGCTGTACATGATATAGGTACAAATTATTGTTTTGTATTTTTTCCAACCGTTTATTCTGTTGAGAAAGCATTCATGCAATAAGAAAATACTGTCATAACTCAAAAAAGAGTAGCGATGTCATGATGCATTTACTTCAAAGAGCAATGAAGGAGAAACTGTGAGAGAAGTTACTGTTTACATTGGCATAACCTACTGGCAAAATGGCTACCACTACATAGGGATACATGCAAACACATAGGTAGGCCACATCATCGATTGATTTTTGTATTAAAGAAAAGTGATTTCAAGATGGCAGATAATGTGCTTCAGGACACGCTGGTGACAGTGTAGACATCTTTAATTTGCCCTCCAACATGTGTGGGAAAGTAGCCTCTTTTTAACATGGTTAACCCCGCTTTTGGCCTGTTTGTGAGTGTGTCAGTATGTTTTTACTGTCTCAATGGGATCCTGCTAGCCAGGACCCCAGTGCTCATAGTTAAAGCCCTATTTGTCAGTGTGTTTGGCTGTCTCACCGGGATCCTGCTAGTCAGGACCCCAGTGCTCATAGTTTGTGGCCTAATGTGTGTGTTGTCAGTAGTGCTTAACTGTGTCACTGAAGTTCTGCTAACCAGAACATCAGTGCTTATGCTCTCTCCACTTCCAAATTAGTCACTATAGTTTAGTGACTTCATATTTTTATTCCAATTGACACACTGGACCACCCTTACAAGTCCCTAGTATATGGTACATAGGTACCCAGGGCATTGGGGTTGCAGGAGATCCTTATGGGCTGCAGCATTTATTTTACCACCCATAAGGAGCTCAGACAAACCTTTCTTCAGGACTGCCACTGCAGCCTGAGTGAAATAGCGCACATACTATTTCACAGCCATTTTCACTGCACTTAAGTAACTTATAAGTCACCTATATGTCTAACCTTCATTTACTGAAGGCTAGGTTCAAAGTTTCTAAGTGTGAGAGCACCCTTGCACTAGCAAAGATGCCCCCATGCTGTCCAGGTCAATTCCCTGGACTTCGTGAGTGTGGGCATACCATTACACGTGTGCACTACATATAGTCAATACCTATATGTAGCTTCACAATGGTAACTCAGAATATGGCCATGTAAGATGTCTAAGATGATGGAATTGGCCCCCCATTCCAAATCTGGTACTGGGGGGCCAATCCCATGCATCCTGGGGGCTCCATCATGGACCCACAGTACTTGCAAACCAGCTCTCTGAGGCTTGCACTGCAGCTACAGCTGCTGCCACCTCACAGACAGGGTTCTGCCCTTCTGGGCTTTGAGCAGCTCAGTCACAGGAAGGCAGAACAAAGCATTTCCTTTGAGTGTTACACCCTCTCCCTTTGGAAATAGGTGTTACAGGCTTGGGAGTGGTAGCCTCCCAGAGTCTCTGGAAATGCTTTGAAGGCCACAGATGGTGCCGTCCTTGCATAAGCCAGTCTACACCGGTTCTGGGACCCCCCAGTCCCTGCTCTGATGTGAAACTGGACAAAGGAAAGGGGAGTGACCACTCCCCTGTCCATCACCACCCCATGGGTGGTGCCCAGAGCTCCTCCAGTGTATCCCCGGTGTTAGCCATCTTGTTTTCCTAGGTGTGGGGACACTCTGGAGATCTCTGAGTGGCCAGTGCCAGCAGGTGACATCAGAGACCCCTCCTGAGAGGTGCATACCTCGGTAGGTAGCGAATCCCACTCTCAGGGCTATTTAGGGCCTCTCCTGTGGGTTCTTCTTCAGACTCAGCTTGCAAGAGTCCTCCAGGAATCCTCTGAATCCTCCGCTTCAGCTTCTCACCGTCAGACCAACCCCAGACTCCTACAGGAACAGCTATAACTCTAACAAAGTATCCAGGACGACTCCGGTGGCCTGCAACTTCAACTCCAGCCATTATTTGCAACAGTTTCCAAGGTGTGCACGCTCTGAGGACTCCCATTCTTCACCCTGCACCAGACGAACCAAAGGAATCTCCCGTGGAGTGACGGAGTCACTTCCCTGCTCCTGCAGACACCTTCCAAGATGACGATCAGTTCTCTGGGACTCCTCTCCTGATGACGAGCTTGCTCCCTGGAGCACAGGTGGTGGACTCATTCGACCTAGACTATCCTAAGGTCCAGCTGTCTAAATTTGGAGGAGGTGAGAGCTTGCCTTCCCGTTTGCGACAGCACCCCGGTGCACTGCATCATCTTTAGCTCCTTGGGGTTCAGTGCACTTTTTCCAAGAATCCTTCATGCATAGTGTAGCTCAGGTCCTCAGCACTCCATCCTGTGACGCACAACTCACTGAGTTGTTCTCCGGCGGCTTAGGACCTTCTTTTGTTGTGCTGCACCAACCGCAATTTGCACCTTCTTTGTCCCCGTGTCCTGGGACTCCCGTGGTTGCTGCCTGGTCATCTGTGGGCTCACTCCAGTGTTGGGAGCCCCTTCTGTCTCCTCAGTCCAAGTTGAGGCCCCCTGGGTCCAGGCAGCGCCATTTTGATGCAAACCACGACCTTGCTTGAACCAAGGCTTGTTGCACGTATCCAGCAACGCAAACAGCTTGAGTCCAGAATCTCGACGTGGGTCATCTCCTGCACCACGCAGGAACCTGCAGCAATCTTCTTTGGTGCTCTTCTGCAGACTTCTAACTGGAGAATCCTCTTTTGCACCATCTTCTAAGATGGCAGGGACTCCTGTCCTCCCTGGAATCTTCTGTGACTTCTGTACTTGGTCTCCTCTCTTTACAGGTCTTCAGGTCCAAGAATCCACCATTTATTGCTTGCAGTCTTGCTTGGTTCTTGCAATAACTCTTATCACGACTTGCAGTGTGTCCTGAGGAAACTTGCAGTTCGTTACTCCTAATTGTCCGGGCTCTGGGGTGGGGTATTTTACTTACCTTTGGTGTTTCCTTGCACTCCCAGCACCCCTATACACACTACGCTTGCCTAGGGGGAAATTAATGGTCCGCATTCCACTTTCTTAGTACATGGTTTGTGTTACCCCTAGACATATTGCATTCTATTGTATTTTCTACTGTTTGCACTATCCTAGTACTATTTACTTACCTGATTTTGGTCTCTAGTGTATATATTGTGTATAATACTTACCTCCAGAAGGAGTATTGCCTCTAAGATATTTTTGGTCTTGTGTCACTAAAATAAAGTACCTTTATTTTTGGTAACACAGAGTATTGTCTTTTATTGTGTATAAGTACTGTGTAACTATAGTGGTATTGCAGGAGCTTTGCATGTCTCCTAGTTCAGCCTAAGCTGCTCTGCTACAGCTACCTCTAGACAGGTTAGGCTGCTAGAACAGAGCCTACATTTCACTAATAAGGGATAACTGGACCTGGTATAAGGTGTAAGTACCTAAGATACCCAGTACAAAACAGGCCAGCCTCCTACAACATGACAGTGAGCATTTAAAATAAATATGCTACACCACTAAGAAAGAGGAACCTGCAACATTAAAAAAGAGGAAGCACTTTGCAGATGGCAGCCGGCATAAAAAATAATAAATAAATATAAAAATTGGGGAGCTGAATAGGGAGAATCAGGGAGCCATTGAGAGGAACGAGGAATAGCAGATGATCTAGAAGGAGGGTCGTACAAAGTGACATGCGAGACCTAGCATTCACAGCATGCTTTCCCCCTTTCTTTTTTGCCTTTAGACCTCTTGTTTCTGCTGACATTGTTTTTGCTGGCCTTAGGATTCTGCATCTTTATTACTGCTGGCTAGTGCTGCAGGAGCAAAACCAATGCATTGCTGCTGTTGCATGAAGCAGAACCAACACATCCTCTACTGTATCAGTCGTAAATATCGCAACTGACTCACAGTGGCATAAGGTACTCGCATCTCTCATCAACGGCAACCTCAACAATGCCAAACCTCCACATCACTGCTAAAGTGAGGATTGGAACCAATGCATTCCCTCTACTGAGCCATGCTTTCCTGACACCGGGTTTCACACAGCAAGCCTGTCAACAGGATCCTCAACGTCAATGCATCAGGTTCTCACACTGCAGCCTCGCTACAACTCGGACCCCACTTATCGCCCTGACTGTGCATTTGGTTCCATGCAATGCTCCACAACAAGGATTTAAAGTACATTGGTTCAGTGAGCAGAACTGGTCCCTGTAACCTGCCTGTGCTCCATCAGAGTTGACATGAACTTCTGCATTTTTCTCTGTCCGGTGAGACCAGATTTTCACACTTGGGGATTTTGGCTCCTAAGTGCTATTTTACAGAGTATACTTTGAAAATTCGTAATCCAAGTTCTACTTATTGGATTTTTCTCTCTCATCTTGGTGTTGTTTTATTTATTAAATTAAGGTCCTATTTTCTCACCTGGTGTGGGATCCTGTTTGTATGGTGTTTTCACTTTTATACTGTTTGAAGTGGTGCACAATACTTTACACATTACCTTCAAGTTAAGCTTAACTGCTCCGTGCCAAGCTACCAGAGAGTGAGCACAAGTTAATTTTATGTTTGCTTGAGCTTTACCATGACAGGAATTGTGGTTGCTGTTTGACCAGGGCTTACATCCAGTCAACCAACAACCCAATTTCTCACATAGGTAATCAGTGGTGAGGCTAGGACTTGTATTTGTGTATACAGAGGTTTGATGTACACTACCATCTCCATTTAAGGCTATTTTGAATCTAAATTCTCCCTGATTTGTCTGTTTGCTTTTTTATAAATTCATTCTTCCTCAACTTGACTCTTCATACCTGTAACCTCACCTGCAAAGATGGAGTTTGAGTTGGCCACCC
The DNA here is from genome assembly GCF_031143425.1 of Pleurodeles waltl. Taxonomy (NCBI): domain Eukaryota; kingdom Metazoa; phylum Chordata; class Amphibia; order Caudata; family Salamandridae; genus Pleurodeles; species Pleurodeles waltl. Next base: position 1,425,623,081 of record NC_090440.1, on the reverse strand, counting down.
AGGAGAGCTACACTGTGGCCGAGCTCACGGTATTTTGTTAGAAGAAGGGGCTGCTTGCCAAGAGGATCACCAAGAAACGGGTACTCCAGAAAGTCCTAAGAGCATGGGCAGAGCATCATGAAGTGCCTGGAACAACTAATGACCAGGAGAATGAGGAGAGTGAGGAAGGACCAGAGGAGGACCTACAGAAGGGTCCTGGACTGCAACCTGCTGAGGATGGATGCAACATATTCCCAGGATTAGAGACGATCTTACTTACAGGGAGTAGTGTGGCCTCCCACAACCTGTCCCCAAAGGAGTTGGAGTACAGGAGGGAAGAGAGAAAGCTCAGGCTAGAGCTGGCCAAAATAAGCTGGAGAAAGAAGGGAAAAACTTGGTCATGGAGACAAAAAAGGCTGACACAGAGAGGACCTTGGCTGAGAAAAAAACAAATGATGGGGCATGAGAAGCAGATGAGGGAGCTAGAACTTAAAGCAAGGCAATCAACCGGATCCATCAGTGATGGTGGCAGCAATTCTTCAGTGTCTTCTGGAGAAAAGAAGGTCTATATTCTTAAAGGTCTGGTGCCTGACTTTGCTGTGGGAGACAATATTGACAAGTGGTTTAAGGTTAATGAGATTGCCCTGCGGATGCTCATGATCCCAGAGGGATAACATATTAGGGGGCTAGTCTGTTGTGTTATATCCCTAGCTGGGTAATAGGTGTCCTACTGGTCCTACAAAGGAGGACAGAATGAGATATCACACCATGACGGAGGCCGTCCACAGAATGTATAGTCTAACCCCAGAAAAGTATATGCAGACATTTAGGAACAGTCAGAATCTGGCTCAACAAATTGAAAGGCACTGGGTGTAGGAGACTGGCCTGGTTTGTAGTGGATACCTATGGTACTTACACCTTATACCAGGTCCAGTTATCCCTTATTAGTGAAATGTAGGCATTGTCTAGAAGTCAGGCTCTCTAGAGGTAGTTGTAGCTTAGCAGCCAAGGTATATCTAGGACACATGCAAAACTCATGCAATACCACTGTAGTCACACAATACTCACACACATGAAAGAAAACACTCACCCCTATATTTATACTTGCTTTGCGCAGAATTTCCATCATTTTTTTTACGAGAATTTGGCGCAAACCTAACTCCAAATTTATACTTTGGTGCTACACCCGTCTAGCACCAAAGTTTTGGAGATAAAGTTGATTTTTGCTAGCAGGAAATTACCTTGCATCAATAAGATGCAAGGTAGGCATCCCGGGTAAAAAATGATGATATGGCCATAGTGCCATATTTATTCCCATGCTAAACTCTAGCATGGGGAAGGGGCCTTAAATATTGGCGCTCAGCTTGCTTAGCGCCATTATTTAACACCTGGGCCAAGGCAGGCGTTAGGGGACCTGTGAGTCTATTTCCATGGTCTGATACCATGGAATGGGCCCACAGGTGCCCTTCCCTAGCCCCAAGGACACTCCTACCCACACCAGAGGGACTCCAGAGGATGGAGGGACCCATCCCATGTAAGGCAGGTAAGTACAGGTGAGTATATAATTTCTTTTTAAAGTGCCATGGGGTGGGGGGGTAACTTGGGCACCCCACATGGCACTGGGCCCAATGGCCATGCCCAGGGGACATATGTGTCCTGGGCATGGCCAGTTGGGTGGTAGGCATGACTCCTGTCATTACTAAGGCAGGATTCATGCCCATGGGGGTTGTGCGTCAAAGGATGACGCTAGTTTGGTTAGAGGCATTTTTTATGCCTCTGCCCATACTGGCGTCATCCTTTGACGCACAATCTCCTGTTCCCCAATGCCTCCCCCACCCAGCTAGCATCTTTTTTATGACGCTAGTGGGGCCTTACCGCTGGCTTCCATCGTTCCATAAATATGACACTCAGCCGGCGTCTTGGAATGTCGCTAGCCAGTGGTATACCTTTTCACGCAAAACTGTGTTAGCTCAATTTTGTTCGTGAAAAAGTATAAATATGCCCCTCGGTGTTACAAAAATAAAGGTACTTTATTTTGGTGACACAAATGCCAAACATTCCATAGAGACCATACTCCCTTAGGAGGTAAGTAATACACAAATTATATACACTACTATGCAAAAACAGATGGAAAAAGAGTTAGAAAACAGTGCAATAGTGAAAATCACAATAGTTAGAAATGGACCTAGGGGGAACACAAAGCAAATACTAAGAAAGTGGAATGCAAATGTAGGTTTTCCACCTAGGCAAGTGTAGTGTGTAGGGGAGTGCTGGGAGTACCAGAAAACACCAAAGGTAAGTACTAGTACCCACCCATAGACAGGAAAGTAGGAGTAAAACACAGTAACTTTCCCAGACCACACAGAAACACAGGAAAGAAAATTATGCAGAACCAGAAGAGACTACAAGACACCAGTAGATTCCTGGACATGAAAACCTGTGGAAGTAGGGGACCAAGTCCAAGAAGCACAGAAGAGTCCAGGGAGAACAAAAGCCCTTGCTAACCCGGAAGAAGGTGCAAAAGAAGAACCACCGGTGAAGAACAACATTTAGTACTGCTCCCAAGGACGGATTCGGGTTCCTGGTTGGTGCAGATGATGTCCCAAGCCAGATGGAGGATTGCTGTCTGGTTTACATCGCTGGACTCCACCAACAAGCCTTGGCACACACAAAGTTTGCGGTTATTGGAAAATGGCGCTGCCCGGGACCAGGAGAGACCTGGTGGACTCTACCCAGGAGGGGGAGTCAGAAGAGACTCTCAGCAACTCAGAGAGCACACAGAAGACCAGGCAGCATGCACAGGAGTCCCATAGCACTGGGACAAAAAAGGTTCAAAAGGAGCCCAACGCAGCACTATGATAAAGGCTCCCACGCTGCCAGAGAACCACTCAGGATGGTGGTCGCACAATAGAGTACTGGGGGCTAAAGCTGCATGGTGCCTGAAAAACTTAATTGAAGGATGCCAACAAGAGTTGGCAACTGCAAAACATGCTGTGCACGGGGTAGTGTCTTGCGTGGGAAGGCAAGCCCTTACCTGCACCAAAGATGCACAGTAGGATGTCAGGACTGTTGGGACCACTTCATTCCACCACCTCTGATGCAGGATCCATGCAGCTCATCAGGAGAGGTGATCCACGCAGCCAGTCATCATCACAGTAGGTGCCCGCTGAAGCGGGGGAGTGACTCCTTCACCCCAAGGGAGATTCCTTTGCTCTTCTAGTGTAGGCTGAAGACAAGCTGTCCTCAGAGAATGAACGGCCGGGAAACAGTTGCAGTTGCTGGAAGGAGCAGATGATACAATGTTGCAGAAGTCATCTTTGCTTCTTTGTTGCAGTTTGTAGAGTTCCTGGAGGGTCCAGATGCAGTTTCTCCGTAGAGAAGTTGAAGTGGAAGATACAGAGGATTCTTGCTAGAGTCTTGCAATCCGAATCTGAAGAACCACCCAAAGGAGAGACCCTAAATAGCCCTGAAAGGGGGATTGGTCACCTAAACAGGTATGCACCTATCAGGGGACGGCTCTGACGTTACCTGCTGGCACTGGCCATTCAGATGCTCACATAGTTCCCTGCCAACTTGGAATCCAAGATGGCAAAACCCAGGGACCCTCCGGAGGTGCTCTGAGCACCACAGGGGAGTGGTGACCCCCCTTTCCTTTGTCCAGTTTTGTGCCAGAGCAGGGGCTGGGTGTCCCTGAACTGGTGTAGACTGGATTATGCAAGGAGGGCAAATGTGCCCTTCAAAGCATTTCCAGTGGCTTGGGAAGGCTACCCCTTCCAAGCCTCTAACACCTATTTCCACAGAGGGAGGGTGTAACACCTCTCTCCCAAAGGAAATCCTTTGGTCTGCCTTCCTGGGATTGAGCTTCTCAAGCAACAAGAGGGCAGAAACCTGTCTGAGAGGTGGCAGCAGCAGGGGCTGCTTGGAAAACCTCAGAAGGCTGTAATGGCAATACTGGGGGGTCCTCTAAGGAGCCCCCGGAGTGCATGGAATCATACAACCAATGCTTGCAAAAGCCTTGGGGTATGATTCCAACATGTTTGAAACCAAACATGCCTATGTTTAGAATTACCATTATGTAGCTGGACATAGGTAGTGACCTATGTCCAGTACACGTGTAAAATGTCATCCCCGCACTTACGAAGCCCAGGGAAATGGTCCTGGAGGTAATGGGGGCACCTCTGCTAGTGCAGGGGGGCTCTCACACACAGGTACTCTGCACCCTGCCCTTAGGACTGGGGGGCCTGCTATAGGGGTGATTTATAAGTGGCCTGGTGTAGTGTAAATAGCAGTGAAAGGGTGCATGCACCTTTTCCCTCCGTCTGCAATGGGGATCCTGCAGAAGCCTTTGCATGGGCTCCCTATGGGTGGTAAAAGATATGCGGTAGCTCATAGGGATCCCTTGGAACCCCAATGCCCTGGATACCTAAGTACCATATACTAGGGACTTATAAGTGGGCACCAGTATGCCAATTGTGGGGGATATACTAGGTTACCAGTATGCAGCAACCATAATTTAAGGGAGAGAGCATAACTACTAGGGTCCTGGTTAGCAGGATCCCAGTAGACACAGTCAAACACACTGACAAACAGGCCAAAAGTTGGGGTAAACAAGCTAGAAAGCGGCTATTTTCCCACACTAGGGGTGGCTTGATGAAGGGCTGTGAAGTAAAAGATTATCAGAGGCTGTACAACATGATTGCAAAAGGGCACATGTTTAGTCTTTGTTTTGCAGATCTGCACCATCACTTGAATAATGGTAAGACCATTGATCCCTAGGGAACTTGCTAAGGAGATAACCTCTGGGTCAGCATCAGGGTCCATAAGAAGGTTTCTGGGGGGATCACCACAAGGGTCACAGGGACTCCATCTGAAGAAGGAGGGAAAGATCAAAACAAAAGCAGCGTCCCGTTCTGAGTGACAGAAAGATGGTACAGAGGACCCTCATGTGTAGCGACACCCAGAAATATAGGCAGTGGGTCACCATCAATGGTAAATGGTGGAGGCTCTGAGAGATTCTGCAGCTAGAATGACAATCATCAGATGTCATCTGGTGCCCTCATAGCAGATTGTCCCTAATGCATTATTGCATCTGACAACTGGGAGAGTCGCTATTCAGTGGCTCTGGTTCCCTTTGAATGAGGGGGTCCAGGTTCCTTGACAGCATGCCTGTGGGTTGTCTACTTGGCAGCTACCTGGAGTGTATCTCCTGCAGGGACGGGGAGCTTATGTCCCATTTGGAGATTTTAGTGTTTCCTGAGTGGGTGTACCTGACCACACGGCCCATGGCAGCCCAAGAGGGTAGTCAGAAGAGCCTGGAGCCTAGAAGAATGAACCAGGAGCTTGTCAAAAAGGGGAAGGGCAAGGCGTGCAGGGCATGGGAAACCTGCTCAACAAAACTCCCACTGTCCGATAGGAGGTTGACCCTGCACAGGACACCCCAGAGCCTATAGGGGAAGATTTGGCCAAACTGGGGAACTGGCCTGCACTGACCAATTGGCAGAAGAAAAGGGGTCTCACAAGGGAGGAGTTCTGCTGAGCTCAGATGGAATGCCCTACTCTTATGGGCCAGGCTAAGGCATCTAGTGACACCTCTGGTGATCACTTGATTTACTGGGAGAGTGATCTCCCATATAGTGAACCTAAGGCTCCTGAGCCTGGTGCAACCTGTGTGTTTGTGGTCCCAACTGCTACAGGGGCTTCCTACTGGAGCTGGTTCATGAGGTACCCCTGGTAGGTCCTTTGGTGCAGAGAAAGACCTTTGACAGACTTGTTACCTACTTTTACTGGCCTCAAATGAGGAAGGCCTGAGATGCATTCTGTAGATCCTGTCCTACCTGATAGGTCATTTGCAAGTCAGGAGGGAAGTGAAATGCTCCCATGCAATCATTTCCTATCATTAGCACCCCATTTAAAAGAGTGGACATCAACTTTGTTGGGCCTCTGGACCCCAAGACAGCCATGGACAACAGGTTCATCCTGGTCTTGGCTGACCATGCAGCCAAGTACCCGGAGGCTATTTCTTTGAAAATTGTGACTGCATCTGAGATGGCCAGTGCACTGAGGGGGATCTTTACCCATTTGGGGATCCAGAAGGTGGTGGTGTCAGATCAGGGTACCAACTTCATGTCAGGGAATGCAAATCCATGTGGAAGGAGTGTAGGGTAACCTACAAGTTATCACCCCTTACCACCCCCATACCAATGGATTGTTGAAATGTTCAACAGGACCCTTGCAGACATAATATTGTGTCTGTTGGAACCCTTTGGGGGAAGTGGGATGTCCTCCTGCTGTTCCTTTTGTTTGCCTATGGGATATAGCAGAGAAGTTGGTTTCAGCCCCTTTAACTTCTGTATCAGCACCCCGTGCAAAGACCTCTCAGTTTGTTGAATGAGAGCTGGGTACAAGCTCCTGGGAAGACTCCCCCAGTGTGGTCACCTACATGCTGGCACTCCGCAACCAGACAGCTTGCTTCTGGAAAGTCGTTCAGGAGAATATAGAAGCCAACCAGGAGGGCATGAAACAGTGGAAGGACCAGAATTCCACTCTAGTTGAGTTTCAGCCTGGTATGGCCCTTTTGAGGGGAAGGAGCGTAGGAGTGATGTCACCTACCTGGTGAACCTCAAGACTCCCAGGAACTCTTTGAGGGACCTGCATGTCAATTACCTCAAGCCCCACTTTGAGAGGTCTGAGCTAACTATGCTCCTAGTCACTGATGATGGGATGGAAGAGAAGAGTAAATCTCTCTCCTACCTCCTTTCTTCTAAGAATCAGAATGAGTCACTGGAGGGTGTCCATCTCTCCCCTACACTGACCCTAAACCAACAGATAGACTGCCGCCAGTTGCTGGAGCAGTTTGCCTCTTTGTTTTCCCTTTCCCAAGGACTCACTACATGGTCCTCCCATGGAATTGATACAGGGGACAGTCAGCTTGCGAAGAACAAAATTTACAGGTTGTCTGACAAGGTGAGAGCCAGCATTAAGGAGGAGATCGCCAATATGCCGGTGTTGGGGATTACACAGCCCTCAAATAGCCTGTGGTCCAGCTCAGGGGTGTTGGTCTCCAATGCCGACCCTCCAGGTGTCAAACCCAAGCTTAGGTTCCGTGTGGACTACTGTGGGCTCATTGCGGTCACTAAGACTGACATGCACCTCATTCTCCAGAGCTGATGAGCACATAGATTGGTTAGGAGCTTCCAAGTTCCTCAGTATGATTGATCTTCTGCTATGGAAAATCCTCCTCAATTAAATAGGTAGCACCTATGTTAGTCTGTAGGTTGTTTAACCTTGAACTTCTAAAGGATATCCCATTTGGTGTTTCTATCCCTGAAGTCTGTTTAACAATGGCACAGTCAGTAGTAATTTTAGCAAATTGTATTCATGCTGTCACACAACATTTACTTGCTAATGGGCTACCCAATGAGGGTGCAGATGTCTTGTTTGTGGTTGAGACACACAAAGCATGCAAAACAGAAAGATTCTATATTTGGGTCAATTTCCCTGCAGTCGATGCTTATACAAATACTTTTCACACATACACTACAGCAAATGTACCTCAACAATACAGAGCATATAACTATTTAGAAATTCTATGATCTTATCAAGAACGCAAAAATTGGTTGTAAGGCACCTTCCCACACGTTGTTGCACACATTAGATTAGATCCCTTCAGCAGTGAAGGACCAACTTGGCCAGTATTGGCTACAGATACACCCTATCCAAATATATGAAACTTACAAGCAGAGGGTTTATGTCCTTTATATGATAATTTAGTATGCTTATGCAGATGTTTAACACAATTTGTAATGTGAATATTAAATACAGCCCCAGCGAGGGCTACTCCAGCTGCCTAACAATTGGCTTCATCCAGGATTAACCCTGTAACTATTAATTCTATTATGGGTAAAATTCCCAAAGACATTAAGAAATTCCATTCTGAATTGCACAGAAAACAAACCATCTGGAAGCAGTGCTTCCCCATGCGGGACTCCCTGGTAAACATAGAATCCTCACAATATGCTTGCCATTGTGCCACATTGTGTATATACCATAACACATGGTAACCATCTCTTTTGGTTCTTCCGGAGGTGTTGAAACAAATTCAAAATAAGAACGGGCTGCCCTTGACCTAGATTTAGGGGTGAAATTAATGGTCAATTTCTCCACAGTCTCCTCAATTATTTTAGGAAATATTAAAAGGGCAACAGCAGCATTGGAAGAATGCCACTGGCTCGCACAAGTCCAAAAATAGATCACGAACACAAGCTACAAAAAATAATATCAAAGTTTTATACTAGTATAGTTTGGGATATTTTGGGAATCAGACAAAATAAACCACAGCTTAACTGGCAGAATACTGCCAGATTGCCTTGACTGAGGGGGCTAAAGAGAGATCAGCTTTATCTACCCTGGAAGGGAACCGTAGACATTGCGGTTTTCAGTTCTAGCTAGAGGTCACTTGTGCTACCTCAGAGAAGTGTTTCAAGCTCTGCAGAAGGCACGTATGACTTTCAAGGACAGTGAGTGCCAGATAGGGCAGGGTTCGGTGATCTATTTGAGTCACCAAGTATGAGGAGGAAAGGTGCAACCCCATCAGGCCAAAATCGAAACCATTCTGACTTGGGAACCCATAGACATAGAAAGAGATGAGAGATTACTTAAGCTTAACTGAATGTTACAGGAGATTTGTCAAGGGTATGACTCAATTGTTGCCCCCTTGACAGAGCTGAATTTCAGGAAGCACTCATGTCAGGTGATCTGGACTGAGGCATGCCAGAAAGCTTTTGTCACCCTGAATGAGGCCATGTGCACAGCACCCATAAGATTGGCATCGGGCTGCACTCTCACAGCTAAATGAAGAAGGCCTAGATCAGCCTGTAGGCTTCATTAAAAGGAGGTTACTTCCCAGGGAATAGGGAACAGAGGTGGTCTACATTAGAAAGTGAAGTTCTGTTGTGGTCTGGGCACTGAAGAAGCTAAGACCATACCTGAATGATGCTCAGTTTTTGGATTCAGACAGGCCAAAGATCCCTCCGATGATTATTTCAGAATAGGAATGAGACACCCAACCTGTTGATGTTGTCTATCTCCCTACAAGCAATGGATTTTATGGGGAAATACCATCCTGGAACAAGACTACACCAATGCTTATGATTTCTCCAGCTTTTTCTGCCTTAGTGAAGCGAAATCCCAAGAGGTTGGGTAGCTTTACCATTCCTTCAGACCTCCTGTTTCTGCTGACTTCTTTTTGGTGGCCTTGGGATTCTGCATTTAGGAATCAGAAATCACTAATTTGTAATAAGGAATCCACAATGTTACCCTATGGGAGCAGTAGATCCCTCACTAGTGAGAAAACAAATGTAGGGGTTGTTCACTAACAGGACATGTAAGACTAAAACATGCATGTGCTACCTTTTAATTCCACAGCACCATGCCCTATGGGCTACCTAGGACCTACCACAGAGGTGACGTATGTGTAATAAAACAAAAGTTTAAACTTGGTAAGGAGTTTTAAATGATCTTGTCTTCAGGCTGCAATGGCAGGCCTGGGACAAGTTTTAAAGTGCTACTTACGTGGGTGGTGTAGGAGGCTGTCCTGGTTTGTAGTGGGTACCTTGGGTACTTACACCTTATACCAGGTCCAGTTATCCCTTATTAGTGAAGTAGTAGTGTTCTAGCAGCTTAGGCTGATAGAGGTAGCCATAGCAGGGCAGCTTCGGCTGAACTAGGAGACATGCAAAGCTCATGCAATACCACTTATAGTTACACAGTACTTATACACAAGTAAAGACAATACTCAGTGTTACCAAAAATAGAGGTATTTATTTTAGTGACACAATACCAAAAATAACTTAGAGACAATACTCCTTCTGGAGGTAAGTATTATACACAATATATACATTAGACACCAAAATTAGACAAGTAAATAGACATAGAACAATGCAAACAGTAAGAAATCCTATAGAATGCAAAGGGAGAAAATAGGTCTAGGGGCAACACAAACCATATACTAACAAAGTGGAATGTGAATCACAAATTCCCCCCAGACAAGTGTAGTGTGTGCAGAATCACTGGGAGAGTAAGAATACAGTAAAGGTAAAGAAATGACCCCACCCCAGAGCCCAGAAAAACAGGAGTAAGGTACTGAAAGCTCCCTAAGGACACACTACACCTCATTTGTGGGATTTTGCAGCAGCCAACCAAGTCTGCAAAGAACAACTGCTGGATTGTTGGACCTGGAGACCTGCAAAGGAAGGGGACCAAGTCCAGAAGTCGAAAGAAGTTCCAGGAAGGACAGGAGCCCCTGCCAACCCAGAAGAGAGTGCAAAAGAAGAGTCCTTGGTTAGTCAAAGACTGCAGAAATGCACTCTAGGAAGATGCCAGCGGTTTGTTGCATGATGCAAAAGATGTCCCACGATGTGAAGATTGTTGCAGATGAGATTTCGTGTTGGAAGGCACCAACAAGCCTTGGCTTTGGCAAAAGTGTGTTTTTCATCAAAATGGCCCTGGATGGAGCCAGGAGGGACCTGGGGGCCTCAACTCTGTGTGAAGAGGAGGAGGGGGCTCTCAGTACTTTAGAGAGCCCTCAGGATGCCAACCATCACCCCCAGAAGCTGCAGAATCCGGGTTCAAAGGAGGTGCAAAATGCAGTTGATGCAACACAACAAAAGAAGGTCCCTCAGCGAGTAGAGCATTGGAGGGTGGAGTGCTGGGGACCTGGGCCAGGCTGTACATGAAGGAATTTTGCAAAGAGTGCACAGAAGCCTCAGGAGGCAAAGAAGACACAATACACAGGAGTACCATTGTTCTCAGGAAAGGCAAGTTCTTACCTCCCCCAAACTGCATCAGCAGGACCTCAGGACAGTTCATGTCGATGATGTCCACCCTCTGTGTCCTTAGGAGCATGCTCATTGCCGTGAGAGGAGTCCCATGGTACCAGTCGTCACCTTGGAAGGTGACTGCTTGGAGCAGGGGAGTGACTCCGTCACTCCACTGGAGATTTCTTCAGTCCTTCTCGTGCAGGATGAAGACAGGGAGTCCCCAGAGCATGCACACCATGGAAACTGTTTCAGTTGCTGAATTGGAGCTGAGGTTGCTGAAGAAATGTGTCTCTTGTAGACACTTTGTTGCAGTTACAGCGTTTCTTGGAGCAGGCTGCAGTTGATCCGAGGTCAGAAGAGTCTGAAGTTGTTGCAGAGGATTCTTAAAGGAAACGTGCAAACAGGATCTGAAGAGAACCCACAGGAGAGACCCTAAATATCCCTGAGAGGGGGATTGGCTACTTTAACAGGTATAGACCTATCAGGAGGGGTCTCCAACATCACCTGCTGGCACTGGCCACTCAGAGCCCTCCAGAGTGCCTGACACCTTGCAAAGAAAGATGGCTGAAGTCTGGGACACACTGGAGGAGCTCTGGGCACCACCCCTGGGGTGGTGATGGACAGGGAAGTGGTCACTCGCCTTTCCTTTGTCCAGTTTCCCACCAGAGCAGAGGAGAAGGGTTCCTTGAACTGGTGTAGACTGGTTTATGCAAGAAGGGCACCATCTGTGCACTTTAAAACATTTCCAGAGGGTGGGGGAGGCTACCCCTCCCCAGCCTGTAACACCTATTTCCAAAGGGAGTGGGTGTAACACCATGCTTTCAGAGGAAATGCTTTGTTCTGCCTTCCTGGGACTGGGCTTCCCAGACCCCAGGAGGGCAGAACCCTGTCTGTGAGGTGACAGCAGCTGTAGCTGCAGTGCAAGCCTCAGAGAGCTGGTTTGGCAGAACTGGGGGTCCATGGTGGAGCCCCCAGGATGCATGGAATTGACTCCCCAATACCTAATTTGGAATGGGGGAACAATTCCATGATCTTAGACATGTTACATGGCCATTTTTGGAGTTACCACTGTGAAGCTGCATATGGGTACTGACCCATATGTAGTGCACGCGTGTTATGGCATCCCCGCACTCACAAAGTCCGGGGAAATGGCCCTGAACTATGTGGGGGCACCTTTGCTAGTGCAAGGGTGCCCTCACACTTAGTAACTTTGCACCTAACCTTCAGCAAGTGAAGGTTAGACATATAGGTGACTTATAAGTTACTTAAGTGCAGTGAAAATGGCTGTGAAATAGTGTGTGCACTATTTCAAGCAGGATGCAGTAGCAGTCCTGTGTAAGGGTTTGTCTGAGCTCCCTATGGGTGGCAAAAGAAATGCTGCAGCCCATATGGATCTCCTGAAACCCCAATGCCCTGGGTACCTAGGTACTATATACAAGGGACTTATAAGTGGGGTCCAGTATGCCAATTGAAATTGGTAAATTAAGTCACTGGCTTACAGTGACAAATTTAAAAGCTGAGACAGCATAAGCACTGAGGTTCTGATTAGCAGAGCCTCAGTGACACAGTTAGTCACTACACAGGCATACACATTAGGCCACAAACTATGAGCACTGGGATCCTGGCTAGCAGGATCCCAGTGAGACATGCAAAACACACTGACATAGAGGTTTTTATCTATGAGCACTGGGATCCTGGCTAGCAGGATCCCAGTGACACAGTAAAAACACACTACAAACACACTCACAAACAGGCCAAAAGTGGGGGTAATCATGCTAGTAAGAGGCTACTTTCCTACAGGTGGCACCATAAGTGCTGCTGGCCCACTGGTAGCATTTAATTTACAGGCCAGGGGTATATGATATACCGCTGTATAAGGGCCATACATATAAATTAAATATGCTAATCAGGTACATGTCAATCAAGCCATGTTTAAGAGAGTGAGCATGTGTACTTAAGCACTGGTTAGCAGTGGTAAAATGCATAGAGACCTAAGGCCAACAGAGCAAAAATCCAGGGAAGATGGAGGCAAGCAAGCAAAATGTTTTTAATGGAAAACCACCTCAAAGTTGACAGGCCTAACAATACCAAATTCACTCTTCCAAACTGCACCAACTAGGATTCACTTCTGTGACTATATGGTCTCACAGACAGACATTTGGAGTGATCGTATTAACTATTTGAGATCCTGTTACTTAAAAGAGTGCCTCTCCTACCATTGCTTTAACTTGCATTTATTTTTCACTTAAACATGTCCGCATTATTTTATATGCCATTGTGTAAAGGTGAAAAAAAAAAAAAAAATACAGAATCCTTTGTTTATTTTAGTCATCTCTTTGACCATCATAAAGTACAGGATTCCAATTGCCATGCTTTTTTTGTGCAGTTGAAAAGCTGGATGTAAATGAAGATAGCCTGTAGTGGTGACAAATAATCAGTCAGTCTTCCAGGCCATCTTCATTTACAAATACTTATAGGTATTTGCACCCCCACTGGGAACAAAGTAATGCCCCCCAGGGCGTGCCCCACTGTTTAAAGACTGTGTTGTTGTGGGATTTGCAGTTTACTTCTTAGGTCGAGCGAGCAAGCGCTTTGACCTGCTGTAAGTATTGTGAGCATTTAACCAAGCCCGTATCATGCCCATCACTTTTCGTGGGCTTGCCTTTCAAAAATCACTTTACGTCATTAGTAATTGCTTTCCATTTGTCAAGCCTCTGGGCGATTTGGTTCCCACCTTGGACATCAAACCTGTTACCTGGATATCTGCACGACTGCTGATATACTTCAGTGTGGGAGAACTACTGTTTTTCTTTTGACTGAGATTTGTGGCTGCCAAGGTGCTCACAGCGCAACTCAATTGGTGGTATAATTTTCACATTCTATACACTCTGTTCTGCATAGTACAAGTTCTTCAGCTACTGGGTTGACCTTGTAATGCTTTGCGGTTTGACTCAAGCAAAGTAATACTATAACCAATTCCTCTTCTAGTCCCTTGAAGACTGCTTAAAGAACAATGTTGCAATGGTGGCTTCAGCTGGTGTTGAGGCATTGAAGCATCTTGACAAGTAAGTTTCCAGGGCCTTTTCTAACTAATAATTTTTTGGCAAAGAAAGCTTAACTACGTTGTAATTAAATACCTATTTTGACAGGCATTCATTTTTTGTCTCTTCTTGCAGTAGCACTGCCTTTGAAGCTTGACACTTATGCCCCATAGTGGCTTTTCTTTAAAACATTCATTAGACGCAAATGCCTTACGTTTGCATATAAAAAGCTCAGCTTTCACCGGGAAATGAAGTTCTATTGTGCTGCTTTTCAAAACTGGTGTGGGTGGAGGGCGGAGACGAGGCGAAAATACAAAATAAATAAAACACACCTCTGACCCTTACGTCTCGCTCATCGCTCCTCTTGTGGTGTCCCAGCATTCACTGCTGGGACACCAACACAGGTTCCCTAGCAATCCTGCCACTGCTTTCATGCTAAAGTGAGCATGAAAGCAGAGCAAGGATTGGTCTGAGCGGCTCGGTCTGCTGCTCAGACAGAGCCTTGGGGTCTGTGCAGTTTTTCCAGCCCGGCTGTGAAACACAGCCGAGCTGGAGAAACCTAAGTGCGCATGTATGCCTTAGATGGCCAGCCAAACAAACATGCACACTTTCCCCTCCTCTCTCCTCCCGTGGCCCAGCCACGTGCCTCCCTGCACTGCTGGCTGAGCCAGAAGCAGAAAAATAAAACTATAGTAAATTATCATTTTATTTTTCTGCTTCTGGCTCAGCCAGTGGTGCAAAGCTCCTTCGCCATAGCAAAGGAACTGTCTCGGTTTTTAACATTTACATATAGCAATTGCACTATATATTAACATTTTCATCAATACTCAGCTTCTAGAGAAAAACAAACTAGACTGGGAATTTCATCTGAACGGCATCTCTGAAGATAAAGATTTGTCAATTTGTCGACTTGTCTCAATCAGTTACAGAAGTGGAGTGTTATTCTCCAAACTTTACTAGTGCAACAAAAATCCTTACAGCATACTGGGCATTTAGGAAAGTGTACCAGATGGCCTTAAACTAACTATTCAAGATGGCAAAGACTATGAAACTGGATTTGGACATGTTTGTTGACTGCTGTCTGATAGGCAGAGCAGAGCAACCATGCCAACTTTGTGCCTTTCAATTGACTTTAAAGGTTTTTCTTCAGTCCATGAAGGGGAATCTGGTTCAAACAGACAGCACAACACTGCTGTAGCTTTAAAGCACTCATTTTGTATTCAATTTGTTTTTTTTTTATATTAAATTATTCACAACTGCTGCAATATGGTAATACGTATCATGATATCTCCTGGTTATGATAAGATATATGCTGTACCTGTTAACAGGTTTGTTAGACCTGGCATCCTTGGCATAGTCTCCCCTGACTTTTTGCCTCTGCTTCCTGTGTTTTTGATTGTGTGCTGGAATGTGTTTGCTGTTTTTGGTACTATGGGCACTTTGCCACTGCTGACCAGTGCTAAAGTGCAAGTGCTATTCCATGGTTGGCATATTTGCTTTACTAGTAAGTCCCTAGTAATCTGCACTAGAGGTGCCCAGGGCCTGTAAATCAAATTCTACCATCAGGCCTGCGGCACTCATTGTGCCACCCACATGAGTAGCCCTGTCAACATGTCTCAGACCTGCTCTGCAGTGTCTGTGTGTGCAGCCTTGCACTGGCAATTTGACCTGGCAAGTGTACCCACTTGCCAGGACCAAACCTTCCCTTTTTGTACATGTAAGGTACCCCTAGGGCAGGCCCTAGGTAGCCCAATCGGCATGGTGCAGTGTATGTTAAAGGTAGGACATGTATTGATGTGTTTTACATGTCCTGAAAGTGAAATACTGCCAAGTTCGGTTTGTCACTGTTGCAAGGCCTATGTCTCTCATTGGTTAACATGGCAACTGCCTTTAAATATATTTTAAGTCCAGTCTCCCATTGGGACCCGATAGAGATGTGGAGTTTGTGGTCCCTGAACTCGGAATTCAAAAATACATCTTTTGGTAAAGATGTTTTTAGATTGTCAGTTTGAAAATGCCACTTTTAGAAAGTGGGCATTTTCTTGCTTAACCCATTCTGTGCATCTGCCTGCTTGTGTATTCCATATCTGGGTCAGACTAGCTGTTGGGCTGGTGTGAATCTCCCTCTAGTCTAGAGAGTGACTAAAAGGGAGCTGGGCTATAGCCTGCATATCTTGATGAGTCTCCTGGCTAGTGTGGGGGGGGGCTGATACTTACACCTGAATGTGCTGTGCCTGTCCTCCCACAATGCAGTTTCCAACCCCCTGGTGTGTGTCTGGGGCCAGGCCTGGGCAAGGCAGGATCTTTTTAACAACAGAGACTTTCCTTTGAAGTTTGCCTATTTCAAAGGCAGAACTGGGTATACCTAGTGGACCCAAAATCCCAGACTTTTAGAATACTTCTGGAACCAAGAGGAACATCTGCCAGGGAGAAGAGCTGAAGAGATGGAGGAGGAGTACTGCCCCTTTGCTGTGCGTGCTTTGCTAGGTTAGCCTGCAGTTGCTGCTTCTGTCTTTAAGAGGACAAAGACTGGGCTTTGCTGTGTATCCTGCTTGTGAAGTTTCTCTAAGGGCTTGGACTGAGCTTGCCCCCTCTTCTGAAGTCTCAGGGCCATCTAAGACTTCTTCGGCCAGCATCTGGACTCCTACCCTGACAAGTGGTGCCTAATCCAGTTTCTGGGCCCTTGAAAGGAGAAGCTGGTGAAAAACCAAGAATAACCAAGTGCACCAGTTTCGGATGACACGGTACTGATGCCGCTGCCGGATCCCCCAACGCTGCCTGAAATTGAAGCTGTGGCTCTCGCTGGAGTGCGACAACCCCACAGGCCCAACGTCGACGCAGCTTTGCTGAAGTCCACAACTCCATGAGTACAGAAGTGCTGTGTCTCAGAGGTCCGTGACCTCCACAGGAAGTGCAAGGATCTAAAGCTTTTAACTGATGCCACCTCACCTCCACAGCAAGGACCTGACTCCTTGCACCAACACATCTGCGCCTTTGCTCTACAGCCCCCAGAAACAATGCAGCATCGGATGCAGCAACGCCTCGATCCCCGACTCCTTTTCTGGTGTTTTACTGTGTTACTGTGTGTAATTGTACAAATACTTTGCACATTGCCTCTTAGATAAGTCTGAATGCTTGTGCCAAGCTACCAAGGGGGTGAGCAGGGGTTATCTTAGGTGTGTATCTCCATTACCCTGACTACAGTGAGGGTCCCTGCTTGGACAGAGTGCATACTGAATGCCAATCAGAGACCCCGTTCCTAACAAGGTTAATAATATAACATTATTTAACATTTCTTTTACGTTTAAATGTTTTAATACTTTTGAGTAATTATTATATTTAACTTTAGTATTTTTCCCTGTGTTTTACCATTGGAAGATGCCTAGTAACTTGACACTCAAAGTCTGCAGCAAGTAGTAAATTTACACTCAGAAACGGTCAGTAGCAAAAGGAATGAGGAAAGTTACTGTAGATGCAGTAGAAAGTTTAGTTGTGACGGATGACTACCACTGCTGTCAGACACAACTGGCACCACTTCAGAACAAATATCTGGATGATGGCAGAAGGGCAGCAAGAGCATTTGTGCCATTGACTGAAATATCAGTGATGCTGATGGAGAATAAGTCATTGCTACAACTTTCCCTCACATTAAGACGTGATTTGAGAATGTTCTGAATCCAAGAAAGTACTGCCTGTTGCTTACATTTTTTCCTCGTTTTTTCCTGATGAATATTCATTCAGCTTATTCAGTTTCCCATATAAGGTATGCTTTCTTTATCGAAGAAGGTGCTAGATAATTTTTTGTATTATTTCTTGAGCATAGTCTTCCAATCTTTTAGTATCTTGCAATGTGTACAGTAAGAGTCTTCTTTGCTGAACTGTCAGAATTCCTTTTTTGTAATTCTGTTTTTGGATTGGTAATTATAAACAAACTTGGCAAATCCCATAGGTGTTGCCTATGTAATGTGATAGGTGCAGAACTATTGTCTTTCTCAATGTTTGTCTCTGAAGTATTGTTAAAAAGTATTAGAAAAACAATTTAAGAATACTGGAGAAAAAGCGAACACATTGGATTCCCTGTTTTCAACCTTTGTTGGCTTATTTGTCAAACACTTTTCAGTCGGAAAACTGAACAGAATAAAAAAAAAAAAAAACTAGCATCAGAATGTAAAGGGAAAGACTTTCCATGACCTAATTTACTCTCCACAGGATTCAACCATTTGGTCTTCTGCAATACCCAAGAGAGCAGATTTATGGGCCTCCGTGAAAAGCTGAGTACATACCTTCTACTTCAGAAACCAGCTCAGTGAGTGATGTAGAAGCTCCACCCAGTGAGTATAGTAGATAGCCCTCCCCCACCCCACTTGCCATAAAAACCTTTGTCAAAGCTTGCGCTTTCGTTCAATATGTTGAATGCAGGTGATAAAGTGAAACTGGTCATTAAGTCCACTGAGGTTCTAGAAGCCCTAGGTAGTGTACAGCTATACACTCTTCCTGATTCTACTAACTTGCAGAGATGAACTGCGAATATCAATCCACATAGTCTCTGCTGTCATGGGTATGCTACCATTTGTACTATATGCCCTGAGCAGGGCCAGACCATGTGGAGTTGCAACTCAATATGGAAGACTTAGGGGGCAAATTTATGGAACGTGGCACTGCACCGCATGCAGCGCCACTTTCCCCACACCCCTTAGCACCCCACCTACCACCACCATGTGTGCACCATATTTAAAATACGGCACACCATGGTGCTGGGTGGGGGGTGATAGCTTCATTTCTCATGACGCTATTGATGTACTCCGTACATGCGCCAAAATAATATCTAGAGAATGGAAGCCCCCTTTTAACACCTGCTCTTGAACAGGTGTTAAAAGTGCCGTAAAAAATTATGCAAGGAAATCTGATAGATTTCCTTAAATGGAGGAACGGCCCTTTGAATACATTATGGGGGTCATTACAACCCTGGCGGATGGTGTTAAAGCGACGGTAAGACCACCAACAGGCCGGCGGTAAAAGATTTGGAATTACGACCGTGGCCGAAACCGCCAACAAAGACAGCCACTTTAACACTCCGACCGCCACGGCGGTACAGACAAACAGCGCGGCAGTCACCACCAACCGACAGGCGGGAGACAATGCACCGCCCACAGTATCACAACCTACCAATCCGCCACCTTTTCCGGGGCGGATTTACCGCGGATAAAAACACGGCGGAAACAGCCATTTCAAAGTGAAAACGCTCATCTCTACACACTCCACGAGGAAGGAGGGCACCATGGAGCTGGAACTCCATATCCTGCCAGCGCTAGTCTTCCTGCTCATCTACAAGGAGCATCAACACTGGCGGCGAAGACCACGGTGAGTACTGCACCTACGACATAGGGGAGGGGGCAGGCAAAAACACAGGGACACACACAACCAACATCCCAACCCCCACCCGACCCTCACCCACTACAACACACACACCAATACATATCTATAGATTACAGAAACACCCCCAAACCCCCGGAAGAATGCAAAGACAAAAGGAAATGAGTGGAACTATTGTAATATATCAAAATACAGGAAGCAAAATATACATATATATATATATATATATATATATATATATATATATATATATACACAATAAACAAAATATACACCACGATTAGTAGTGCAGGTATTGCACCATTCATAGTCCATGGACCACTGGGCCCAAAATGCTTGGGCGAGGCCCACACAAGATACCTGATCAAAACGGAGAGAACACTGCAGGGGCATCATATCGAAATACAACAGGCACCTCAGGGGGAAGGGAAGGGGGCACCTCAGCCGGATGAGTGCACCACGCCAGATCCATGAGCGGGTTCCATGCCCATTGATGTATCCTGGGGAGTGCAAAGCCACAGTCTCTCAAGTCACTACAGTGGGTGGTTTGCCCACTGTTAAATCCTGGGGAGTGGAAAGCCACAGTCTCTCAAGTCGATAACAGTGGGTGGTTTGCCCACTGTTCAATCCTGGGGAGTGCAAAGCCACAGTCTCTCAAGTCTATAACAGTGGGTGGTTTGCCCACTGTTCAATCCTGGGGAGTGCAAAGCCACGGTCTCTCAAGTCGATAACAGTGGGTAGTTTGCCCACTGTTCAATCCTGGGGAGTGCAAGGCCACAGTCTCTCAAGTGGATGACAGTCTCCACTGGTTCTGGAGGGGGACTGGTGCCCAGAGTGCTTCATCCTGCCAAGGACAGACGGAGTGGATGCTGTTCTCCACTGGTTCTGGAGGGGGACTGGTGCCCAGAGTGCTTCATCCTGCCAAGGACAGACGGAATGGATGCAAGTCTCCACTGGTTCTGGATGGGGAATGGTGCCCAGAGTGCTTCATCCTGCCAAGGACAGGGGTAGTGGATGCTGTTCTCCACTGGTTCTGGAGGGGGACTGGTGCCCACAGTGCAGCACACACCCGTGACGGTCCAAGATGCGTCACTGCCACTGCCGCAAATGGGCTAGCGGTGCATTCCATGGCGGTCTTTGCCCTGTTCAGTGGTCCTTGGACTGTTCAGCGGTGCTTGAGTTGCCAGTGTCAGACCTGTTCAGCTGTGCATTCCATGGTGGTCTTTGTCCTGTTCAGCGGTCCTTGGCAAGTCGGTCCTTCATTGCCCAGCAGGGCTGTAGCTTGCGGGGCCCTCCTGGCCAGCTGGGCTGTGGCTGGCGGTGGCCTCCTGGGTAGTGACTCTGGCGGTGGCCTCCTGGTCAGTGACTCTGGCGGTGGCCTCCTGGCCAGTGACGATGGGGCTGGCGGTGGCCTCCTGGGCAGTGACTCTGGCGGTGGCCTCCTGGCCAGTGACGATGGGGCTGTGGGCTCCTGGCCAGTGACGATGGGGCTGGCGGTGGCCTCCTGGGCAGTGACGATGGGCCTAGCGGTGGCCTCCTGGGCAGTGACTCTGGCGGTGTCCTTCTGGCCAGTGACGATGGGGCTGGCGGTGACCTCCTGGGCAGCGGTGATGATGGCTGTCTTCTCCGCCGTGCTGCTCCTCCCAGACTTTGGAGATTTCCTCTGCCCCTTCCCCACCTTGTTAGGAGTCACAGCTGAGTCGACACTCCCCCCGGGACCCCTGTGGCTGGAGTCTTCCCCCTCTCCCGCTGGGCACTGTCCTACTTCTGGTGCTTCACAGAGGGGGGACTGGCTGTGCTGTGGCTCCGTGCCACACTGGCTGGACTGGTGGCCGGTGCACTCCACATACCTGTAACAACAGGCACCACTGGTCCCAGAGACTTGTTGGCTGAGGTGCTAGTACGGGACCTATGAGTTGGAGGGGGTGTGGGGGGAAATAGGTTAAGGGTGGACAGGAAAAGTTTTTGGGAGACACTGGGACGGGTAGCTGGAGGGGGTTTGGGAGTGGAGGAAGAGGTGGAGGTTGTAGGAGGTGTAACTTTTGTGGATTTGGGTGCAGGTGCATGGGCTGGAGGCTGTCGTGAGGTGGATGGCTGTTGGGTGTGTGTGTGCCCGCGTTTGTGTATCTTGGGAGGGGGCGTCACAGACACACTGGGAGAGGACACAGGGGACGTGGAAATGGTAGTGGGGTGGTGACTGCACGTGAGCGGGGTGTGGTGGTGGGTGTGCTGGTGCGGGACGTAGTGGCTGTAGTGGCAGTGCATGCAGGTGTGAGTGTAGACGAGACAGGGAGGGAGGAGGGAGACAAGGAGGAGGGGGACACAGTGGAGGCAGTGGATGTTGGTGTGTCTGTATGTGTGTGATGCTTGCGTGACTGCCTGTGGGATGTGTGGTGCTTATGATTGCCTGAGCTTCACTTGTGTGGTGAGGTGTGTGCAGGCTGGTCTGATGGTGTGCTTGGGATAGGCTGGGGTACAGGGGATTGGGTCTGGGTGGAGGAAGTTGGAGGGGGGAGGCTCGAGACAGGGACAATGGCTGCCATCAGTGCTGAGGCCAGAGTTTGCAGGGTTTGATAAAGGGCAGCCTGACCAGAATGAATGCCCTCCAGGAATGCATTTGTGTGTTGCAATTCCCTTTCTACACCCTGGATGGCATTCACAATGGTAGACTGCCCAACAGTGAGTGACCTGAGGAGGTCAATGGCCTCCTCACTGAGGGCAGCAGAGGTGACAGGGGCTGAGGTGCCTGGGGCGAAGGTGATGCCCACCCTCCTGGGTGAGCGGGCACAGGGCGAAGGCTGAGGGGATGCTGGGAGGGCAGTGCTGGTAGGGGGGTGGCGGCTGTACCTGTAGAAGTGGGCGTCACAGATTTTGCTGCCACCACAAGGGAGCTCCCATCGGAGGACGAGTCTGTGTCGCTAGTTGCAGATCCTGTGACCGCCGTGGTTCTCCCCTCGCCCTCCGTCCCACTGGTGTATTCTGAGTCCATGGTGTGGCCCTCCATGGCCATGTGGGATGCAGCTCCCTCGTGGTCCGGTGCCACTGTACCTCCGCCTGATGATGCTAATGCACACAAGAACAGGGAGACCACAAAAAGGGGGACGGCGACAGAAGAAAGACAGGTTGAGTGCATGGCTTACCGCTACTGTTGGCGGACAATACAGACACAGCAGCCCCCTGCACTACGTCGTGCTGTTGGGCTCTACAGATGCAATTCCTGGGATATGGGCTACATGGCTATGGATGACATCTGCACACATAGATGACACAGGGGCATTAATACCTGTACTTGGCACTCTACAGAGGTGGGGTGGGGTGCCACATGGCCTGCATTACGGAGGGGCCTAGCCTACAGAACTCACCCTGGCCTAGGGAAACCCACAGCCCTCCTTCCCCACCCAGACACCTTCACTGCACGCAAAGTCCGCTGAATGATAGTGTACTCACCCCCTTGTGTCTGCTGTGATGCCCTCAAGCGCCAATCCAAATCAGGGAAGGCCACCGCCAGGATCCGGAACATCAGGGGGGTCATGGTTCGCCGGGCACCCCTCCCACGTTGGGAGGCCATCCCCAGCTTAGCCTCCGCTGTCTTCTTGCTCCAGCGGCGAATATCCTCCCATCTTTTCCAGCAGTGGGTCTGTGGTGGACCCCCAGGGTCCGGACATCCTTGGCGATGGCTGGCCAAATATCCTTCTTCTGGTGGGTGCTGACCTACATGACATGTACAGGGGCAGAAGAGAAGTCATTACTAACTGCACCATCTAAGTGAGTGGCCCACATCCCTACCCTTGCCATGTGGCACATGCATTCACAGTCCTTCATGCACGCAGAGCTGTGCCCCCTTCACTCTTACAACCAGCCCTCTCCACACAGGCATAGCCCATACAACATGCTCCCTGTGTACTTACCTGTTGGTCTGGAGGACCGTAGAGTAGCGTGTACTGGGGGAGGACCCCGTCGACGAGCTTCTCCAACTCCCCTGCAGTGAAGGCAGGGGCCCTTTCCCCAGACGCACGAGCCATTGTCTCTTCCAGACCGAGGTCACAGCAGCACTTGCAGTGTAGGTCCTCTCCTGTCGAAGATCAGGTATCGAGTGATTAAACAGTTAGAAAATGGCGTACATCGTCATTGGCTCCTGGGACCCATAGGGACCAATGTTAACCAATGCAGCATATTCGACCGCCTACCGCGACTGTGTACAACGCCAGCGCAGTTACCTTACATCCCATTGTCCCAGTTTAGAGGTCAGGCAGCCGCCATTTCAGGGGCCCACATGGCCTAATTACCAACTTCGTCACACATACCTAGGCCTTGTCTCACAACACAAATACAGGCCACATTTTGTGTATGAATGGTGTTCTGTGTAGACTGTGGGTACATACCTCTGAGTTGTTTGACTCTGTGGTCGCTGTTGCCCTTCCTAGGCACCGTCTGCTGGGACATGTGAGGAGATGGTGGAATCCTCCGGTGTACCGACCGTTGTTGGACCTGTTGACAATGGAGGAAAGAAGTTTGATCATCACCTACAGGTTTGACCGTGCCACAATCCAGGAACTGTGTACCCAGTTGGAGCCTGACCTGATGTCAGCAATCCGCCATCCCACAGCAATCCCCCCTCAAGTGCAGGTGCTATCAGTGCTCCATTTCCTGGCAAGAAGGTCATTTCAAACAACAGTGGCCATGGCATCAGGGATGTCCCAGCCTATGTTTTCCAACGCGTTGTCCAGAGTGTTGTCTGCCTTTCTGAAACACATGCGGAGCTGTATCGTTTTCCCTCAGGTGGAGGACTTGCCTACAGTGAAAGGTGACTTCTATGCCATGGGACATATCCCCAACATCATAGGTGCCATTGATGGGACACATGTAGCTCTGGTCCCCCCCCCACAGGAGTGAACAGGTGTACAGGAACCGATGAATGTACAGATGGTATGTTTAGCAGACCAGTACATCTCCCAGGTAAATGCCATGTTCCCTGGCTCTGTGCATGACGCCTACATCCTGCTGAATAGCAGCATCCCTTATGTGATGGGTCAACTCCAGAGGCACCGGGTGTGGCTATTAGGGGACTCTGGATACCCCAACCTGTCATGGCGACTGACCCCAGTGAGGAATCCCAGGGCAGAGGAACGCTACAATGAGGCACATGGGCGGACTAGGAGGGTGATCGAACGCACCTTTGCCCTCCTGAAGGCCAGGTTCAGGTGCCTCCATATGACAGGTGGATCCCTATTCTACTCACCAAAGAAGGTGTGCCAGATCATCGTGGCCTGCTGTATGCTTCACAACATGGCTGTGCGACGACAGGTGCCCTTTCTGCAGGAGGATGGTCCAGATGGCGGTGTTGTGGCAGCTGTGGAGCCTGTGGACAGTGATGAGGAGGAAGCAGAAGAAGAAGACATTGACAACAGGGACCCAGTTATCCAGCAATATTTCCAGTGACACACAGGTGAGAAAACATTCCTGCCTACTACAAGTACTTTAACACTTCTACCTCTATCCTGTCTGTCGATTTCAACCACTATATGGTCACTGAGTAGTACATTTCCCTTACGGTTTCACAGCTGTGGTTTCCAACGTGTGTCATCTGCTTAGATTCCTCATGGACTTGAGATGTGTGACATAGGTATGTTCCCATTACATTTGAAAAAGCAATTTGTCACTGTCATTGCTAATACACATTATTGAAATCACAGACTGACTCCAGATTGTTTTGTGCTTCAAGGGTGTTTATTGAAGTGCTCAATATTGGAGGGGGTTGTAAAATGTTGAGAGGTGATGGTGGAGGAATGTCCATGGCAGAGTCCAGTCTATTAGTCTCACAGGTGCATTGCCATATGGGCATAGGAAGTGGAGCTGGGGCAGTTCCAATATGAACAGGGTTACAAAGTGGGACAGTGGTTTGACAATCAGGGTGGTCTCATTTCTTGGCGGGGGTCTTGGCATTGTGCTCTGTCTTGTTCCTGGATCTCAGGGACCGCTTGCGGGGTGGTTCTCCGTCTGCAGGGGGTGGGGTGCTGGTGTGGTGGTCCTGTGGCGGTGCCTCCTATCCACTAGCGCCAGCGGAGGTGGTGGGCAGTGTCAGGGGCCCCTTGGAGTGCCACAGTGTCCCTCCTGGTGTTAAGTATTTCCTTCAGCACCCCTACGATGGTGCCCAGGGTGGAGCTGATTGTTCTGAGTTCCTCCCTGAACCCCAAATACTGTTCCTCCTGCATGCACTGGGTCTCCTGAAACTTGGCCAGGACCGTTGCCATCGTCTCCTGGGAGTGGTGGTATGGTCCCATGATGGAGGAGAGGGCCTCTTGGAGAGTGGGTTCCCTTGGCCTGTCCGCCCCCTGTCGGACGGCAGCCCTCCCAGTTCCCCTGTGTTCCTGTGCCTCCGTCCCCTGGACCGTGTGCCCACTGCCACTGCCCCCAGATCCCTGTTGTTGTTGGGGTGGTGGGTTATCCTGGGTTCCCTGTAGTGGTGGACACACAGCTGAATGACGTGTCCTGGGGACGGAGGTATGGGCCCGCTGGGTGGGTGCTGTGCTGGTGTTACCAGAGGGTGGAAGGTCTGTGGTGGCCTGTGCCTGTGTGAGGGGGAACCGACTGTCCCGAGGCCCACGATGGCCCGGGCTGGTCATCTGGATCCAGTTGGACAGAGCTGCTGTCATCACTGTGGGCCTCTTCTGTTGGTGGGGTGGAGATGTCTGGACCCTCCTGTCTGGTGACATTGGGTAGTGGTCCTGCAGGGGTGTAAAAGCATGATTATTGCATCTGTGTGTGTCATTGTGTGCAATGGGTGGGTGACCGTGTACCCCAGTGCTAGCATTCCTGTGTGTGGGCTTGTGTGATGACGGTTGAGGGGTGTGTTATGGGTATGTGCAGTGGGCATGCTTTAGTGATGGGTGTCCATGCTTTGTTGTGTCATGCAGGGCTTGGTATTGGGATGTGTGGTTTGTGTTATTAGTACATTTGTGAGGAGTTGGAGTGATAGGGGAGGGGGCGAGAGTGGGGGTCTGTGATAGCATGCAGGTAGGGTGGGGGATATGATAGTTAAAGGTTTTACTTACCAGAGTCCATTCCTCCACCGACTCCTGTGAGCCCTCCGGATGCAGAATCGCCAAGACTTGTTAGTTGTGGGTGAGGTGGTGGGGGTCCGCTGCCAGTCCGCTGTACCGCCAGGTGGTGTCTGGAGACCACGGAACGCACCTTCCCCTGTAGGTCGATCACCTCTTCCTGATGTCGTCCCGATTTCTTGGGTGCTGTCCCACTGCATTGACCCTGTCGACTATTCTTTGCCATAGCTCCATCTTCCTAGCTATGGAGGTGTGCTGCACCTGTGCTCCAAATAACTGTGGCTCTACCCGGACGATTTCCTCCACCATGACCCTGAGCTCCTCCTCCGAGAACCTGGGGTGTCTTTGCCGTGCCATGGGGTGGTGTAGGTGATATGTGGGGTGGTTTGTGTGGTGATAAGTGTGGTGATATGTAGTGGTGTATGTTGTGGTGTTTTGTGCGTGGAAGTCGTGTGGGTGATGGTGTTGAGTGCCTGTGGCTGCTAGTTTGTGGATGGTGGTGTCTCTCTCTCTGGCCTTCTTTCGGGATATTTTTAGTAGTAGGGGTTTGTGGGTGATGTGGGTGTGTGTTTTATATTGTAATGGGTGTGTGGGAGTGGTGTGTGTATATGTATCAGGTGTGTGTCTTTCGAATTGTCCAATGTGGCGGTGTTTCGTATGTGTGTGTGTATTTTGAGCATGGCGGTGTGTACCGCCAATGGAATACCGCGGTTGAAAGACCGCCGTGTGGATTCGTGTGTCGTGATAGTGTGGGCGTATTTCTTTTGGCGTGACGGTGGAGGTTTTGTTTTCGCCAGTTTATCACTGACCTTTGGTGTGGCAGACTTGTGTGGGTGTCTGAATTTTGTCGGATTCCGAGATGTGGGTCATAATAGTTGTGGCGGAATTCCGCGGCGGCGGCGGCGTGTTGGCGGTCTTCTACACGGCGGTAAGCGGCTTTTACCGCCAATGTTGTAATGACCACCTATATCTGGTGCAGGCATAATGTAGTGCAAAGGGTTACAGAGTGGCGCAATGCATGCATTGCGCCACTCTGTAAATATGGCGTGGAGATTTCATCCTCGTTGGGCCACACTTTAATTTAAAAAATAATTATGTTAATGTGGTGCTAGGGCATTATGAATATTCCCCTTAGTTTTGGGAAAAAAAGCCACCGCCATCATTGTGTGGCTCAGGGAACCATACCTGATGATATTAAGCAGTAGGTGTTGAACACTACCCCAAACTCGTATGGCATACTGTGCACCAGTGGTTGCTCAGCGATGTCAGTTCTGTGGAGTTTTTGGGTTGAGCGCACAAGCACGTTGACCTGTTGTACGTATTGTGGGCTTTTAACCAGGTGCATATTTTTTTTTAGTTCCTGGGCTTGCCTTTAAAAAATAACTTGATGTCATTGGTAAATGCTTTATGTGTGTCCCGCCTTGAGGCTGTTGTTGTCACACCTTGCAGACTGCCTCTGTTACATGAATGATTGCACGATTGCCAATATACTTCAGTGTGAGTGAACAATTTTTTTCTATTGTCTCTCCCCTTCGTGCCTCATGCACAGTGCGAACATGGAACAACATTGTGCACTTAATCGACGGTAATGGATCGCTGGTCACATTGTTCACAGTTACCTAAGCAGAGTAATTTTTTGTGACTTTCCCCTTAAAACACCTGAAATTGATAAATGCTTTACGTAAAACAGAAATCCCTAAAGCGAAAGCGTCTCTCCTGGCACAGCGGGAGAACCTATACTACAATATTCACTGAACTCAGGAAACTCGCCCCATAATGCTTTGCAGTGCATTACTTTTACAAAACAGTTTTGCTCATAACTGAGCCTGTGGTGGTCCTAGGACAATGGGACCACCATCAAAACTTCAGCATGACACACTCTTTCGGTCTAGGTCATCTCTTGGCTCTCACACTAGTTTAGTGGGACCCCAAAATTATAACCCCTCCCATCATGCTGTGTCTTTTTAAGTGTTCTTAGGGTTGGAACTTTTTTATTTTATTTATTAATATAAGATGCAAATAGTTTGTCTTTTAAGGTCATTGTTTGTAATATCTTTGATATAGGTCTGCTCCTCTGAAAATGTGTAATGTACTGTGCCATTTAGGGGCTCGGTATATGGTTGCAGTGCATTGTTTATTGCCTTTTTCTTTTGGTGTGGTTTGTGCTTTATAGGGGCTAACTATTTAATTACATGACCATGTTTCTTACAAATACTATTTTCATTGTTGTGTCCTCTAGGGGCTGTTATAAGCATTACAGTCATATCAACATACTAAAATATTCATGGCACAGAAACTTGCCCCATAATGCCTTGCAGGACATTACTTTTACAAAATGTTTTTGCTCATAACTAGGACAATAGGACCACCTCATTAGATCATTGGCCACAATGTGCTCTTTCTATCTACATCATTTCTGGGTCCTACACTATGTTAGTGGGGAATCCAAATTAATAACCCCCTACAACCGTTCATTGTCTTTTTAAAGTTTTTTTTTTAAAGTTTTTCTTTTCAGTTTTTCTTTTGTTTTACAGTTGAGAGAAGTTATGTTTTGTGGGTTATGTTTGTAATATTTATCTGTCAGATTTGCTAGTTTTGAAAGTGTGTAGTGTACTATAGTCCAGATTTTTACTTTATTTAGGTCTTTTTTTACTTTGATACTAAACTTGTATAGTGTCATAGTTTAAGAGCTGAAGTAATTTTTTGCTAGTGAAATCTATTTTGTGTCAATGAGGTGCAAGGTAGGTGTCCCCATGCAAAAAATGTTGATTTTGCCTTAGTATCTATCCCCTGTGCTAAAATAAAGCCCAGGAGAAGGGGGCCTTAAATAATGGCGCTAAGCCATTATTTAACGCCTGGGTCAGGGCAGGCTCAGGGGACCTGTGGGCCTATTTCAATAGTCAAACACCATGGAAAGAGCCTACAGGTGCCCTTCTTAGCTCTAGGGACACCCCGGCCCACACCAGAGGCATGCCAGAGAATGGGGGGACTCCACCCTCTGGAGAGTATCATACGTGCAGGTAACTATTGTTTACTAAAATGTGCCAATGGGGCCTAACTTGGGTCTCCCTATATGGCACTGGGCCTAATGGCCATGCCGAAGAGACATATGTCCCCTGGGAATGGCTATTGAGGTTGTGGGTGTGTCTCCTGTCTTTACCAAGACAGGAGTCATGTCCATGGGGGTTGTGCATCAAAGGATGACGCTAGTCTGGTTAGAGGCATTTTTATGCCTCTGCCCATACTAGCGTCATCCATTGACGCACAACCTCCTGTTCCCCCTACAACTCCTTCACCCAGTTAGCATCCTTTTGTCTGACGCTAGCCGGGCCTTACCACCAGCTATCGTCATACCATAAATATGATGCCCGGCCGGCATCTTGGGATGGTGCTAACCGGCGGTATACTTTGTCACACAAAACTGCGTTAGCGCAGTTTTGCGTGGAGAAGTATAAATCGGGTCCTATGTTTTATAGATGTTACATATATGGTTATGTTACATTACTTTCTCTGATTCTTTTTTCATGTGTTTATGCTCTCTAAGGGCTGACAGTATGGTTACATGACCATGTTTCACCTTAATGCTGTTTTTATTGTGGTATCCTTTAGGGGCTGATCTGAGCATCTCAGTCAACATACTATAATATTAGCGGCACAAAAAAATGCCCCATAATGCTTTGCAGGGTATTACTTTTACAAAATATTTTTGCTCATAACTCAGCCTATGGTGGTTCTAGGACAATGGAACCACCTTCAAAATGCTCTTTCTGTCTACATCATCTCTGGGATCCCACACTAAGTTAGTGGGGACCCCAAAATAAAAATCCCTCCCACCATGCAGTGTCTTTTATGTTTTCTCAAGGCTAGAACATTTGTTTTGTAGGTAATAGAAGTGTTTTTTTGTGTTTTTTAAAAGGCCTTGCTTGTAGTCCTGTAGTAGTATTTCTCTTGTTTTTCTCATTGGTTTATGCTCTCTAATTGCTAAGAATATGGTTGCATGACCATGTAATGCGAAAACCTTTTTTCTGATAAAGGAATATATGATAATTGTATATGTTTTAATAATCTCTCCTCATTACAATTATGGCATTGGTTCAGGGAAACTTAACATTCTTATTTCACTATGCATGTTTGAATACTCTTGATATGTTTGGGCAACCAGTGCAGCACCACTTTCCTTGCACCCCTTAGCGCCTGACTACTGCCCCCACGTGTGCGACATCTTTAAAACATGATGCACCAAGGCGCAGATAAGAGGGCAATAGCTCCAGAATTTGTGAGGCTATTGAAGTACTGTTCACCCTGAACAGTACATAGGGGCCCAATGTAACCAATGGTGTGCCCCTTTTTAGCGCCAGCTCTGAGCAGGCATTTAAAATGGCAAAACAAATGACAGAAATAAATCTTTTAGATTTCTTTGTGCCTTTTTCAGCCCCCCTAACGGGGAAATGCCCCCTTTGCATATACTATGCCTGGCACAGGCATAATGTGGCGCAAGAGGTTACAAAGAGGTGCAATGCATGCATTGCAACACTTTATAAAACTGGCACAGCATTTTTGTCATAGTATCGCTTCATTAACGTCAAAGAAATGATACTAATGTGGCAATATATAGCGCAAGGAGCTCTTAAATCAGCCCCATAATTTCTTAACCTTGGGTAACTGAGAAAACTCCTTCAACAAGATTACCTCAACGTTTGTTCATGCATTTTAGTCTATCTTAATAGCAAGTGAGTCAGTTTTGTGAAAAAACCTTTTCAGAAAATAAATTTTAGCACTTGACTTCCATTATCAGTCAGCCAAGTACAGCTTTGATTACTCTATTAAAACATCTGTGATTAGGTATCTAAAAAGTCTCATCAAATTAGATATGTTTAAAGGTTTACCTCCTCGAAAAGAACATTTTCACCAATTGCAGATATGTGATTGTAATGTAATAGGTAGGTGCTGAGGCCGATAATGGTGTAGCAGAAGGAAAGGTATTTGTTTATATTATGTTATATTCCCAGGGATCTGAGCTGCTGATACATCATGCAGAGCTACTTATCTTCGAGGCAGAACAACTGTTCTATTTTGAACATTTTTCATTTACAGAACCTTGGGTAGGCCAATAATGCATTTAAGTAAGCCTGCTAAACAAATTACATTTATGATTTTTAGGGAAGCGTAATTCGTAATAGTCTGCAAATTGTATTGGTGTTAAATTTTCAAATGGTGGACTGGCTTTAGCTGAAAAATGCCTTGCGGAAGAATGAATCAAACCATAAGGGGAATATTTAAGAAAAGTGGCGCTGCACACAGTGCAGCGCCACTTTTCTTGCACCCTTTACGGCCCCTACCACTACCATGTGTACATCATATTTAAAATGTGGTGCACCATGGCACAGGGTAGCGAGCAATAGCATAATTTTTTATGACGCTATTGATGTACTCTGGAGGAGTGGCGCCAAAATGTAGTCACTACTGCTGCAGAGTACATAGAGGCCCATTGTAACCAATGGTGTTCCCCCTTTTAACTCCTGCTCTGAGAAGGCATTAAAAGTGACCGAAAAAAATGATGCAAGGAAATCTGTTAGATTTCCTTGCGCCATTGTTTCGCCTCCCCCCGCCTAACGAGGGAACACCCCTTTGCATACATTATGCCTGGGCAGCCATAATGCAGCTCAAAGTGCTACAAAGTGGTGCAGTACATTCATTGCGCAAGTTGTAAATATGGCGCAGGGATTTTGTACATCTAACGAAACATTAGTGTAAAAAAATGACCCTAATGTGTCAGTAGATGGTGGTAGGTGCTCTAACCTGAAACCGGGCCCAAGATGCTTGTTTCCGTTCCAAGGAGGACCTGGCCTGGCAGTTCGGGGTGGACTGTTCCCATGAGGCACAGGGTCAAGACTGATTTGCATGTGGCTGGGTCCAAACTGGGGTGGCATGGTGAGCAAAAGAACGATGGATTAAACCCAGATCTGTGACTTGGGGTGAGTGTTTGCATTGTTCAGCACTCCGTCCATCATCCTTTTGTGTTGCTCTTAAACACCTAAATATCTGAGAAGTTTCATTTTGGGCCGCTCCAGGTATTAGCAGCACTTAAGTGGAATATCTAACAAAAAAAAAGTCCCAAAGGCACCTACGCAAAATTTACATAAATTTCCTTGTGAAAATTATGCAAAATGTTTCAAACATAATGCAAAATTAAGCATAGGTCTGCCATTGTGCTCTATTTTGCAGTGCAAAATGAACTCATGGGTCTATTTTGTACATGATACACATTTAGGCCCAAATTTATGAGCTTTGTGGTGCATGATAGCACAGCAAGTTACCTTGCTGCGCAGCTCAGTGTCTCAGGAAGGGTAGGAATGCGTGGTTTTTAAAAGAATACAGCACATTCCTATCCTTTCCTTTGTGCTAGCTCCTTTTAGGCAGTCTAGCCCTAACTCAAGCACCCGTGTACCATGGTGTAAGGGTGCTGTGTAGCATGCAGAATTGCATTTGTGCAGGAAGGGGCACCTTACTGCACAAAAAAAATCTTTAAAGGCTTTTTTCACTTTCTGTTTGTGCTGCAGAATGCACAAAACTACGAGAAATAAACATAGCTCTCCTTGTTACCCCTCTCCTGGGGAGGAAATCTTTTGGAGCATGCCCAGGTTTTAAGTTCAGTCCATGGATGTCCTGTTTGAATACCCACACAACACCAATGAAAATGACTCTCTGGTGCAAAGCAATGCAATGTAGCACAGCGATTGCACTGTGTTACATTACTCGACAATTAGAAGCCACGCAGGGCCACTCACAGTGGCTTTGCGTGGCTTCATAATTCTCACTTACGGTTAAGTAGTGCAACAGCAATGCAAACTAGGTCATAAACATGGCTCTTAGTGCAAACAAATCAATGCAAAATAATGGATGGAGCAAACAAAAGCCTTTCACATTCTTAGATGACATAAAGGAGTATGGGGAGTGTTATATGAAATTGGATTCCACTTGCTTGTGGATTTAAATTGGAAAATTTATTTCCCCACAGAGTACCGAATATGCTGACGAACTAATGAGCAACTAACAGCACGATTTAATTAGCCTCCTGATCAGAGGACAGGTAGGGTTTTCTTTAGAATACGGGGACAGGGTGAACGTCCTGATGAAGGCCGCATGACACTTAAGGGCATTTAAAATAGGCCGAAATATGTTGACCCTTTTCAGATATTGGGGTGTATAGGTGATTAGTTCCTAAAACACCACCAACAATATTTTAATCCTGGCCAGGCTACACCAGAATAAATTAGTGAAGTTATTAGCCTGAGTCAGTTTTAGATGTTTTTTCTGTTGTTCGTCTGTGATCCCTGTACCATAATTGTTGGTCTTGTCTTTTGTGCTTATATGTCCCCCCACCCTTTCTGCTCCACTCCAAAGGGGATTAATTATTTGGAGTGTATTAGGAGGGCCCTATGATGAAGCATGCCACAATCTGTGGGTGAGGGCTGTCTTTTCTCACTTTTATATTTTTGTTGGAGTTTGACTATATTTCTTATCCTTTTTGTGTAAAGACTTATTGGTTTAGGGACATCGGACAGGGAATTCCTCTCACCCCTTCATAGTGTTTTGATGTTGTAGCATGGCTGCTGAGCTGTAGGGGACTATAGTGGACAATATTTCCAATTTTTGTTATAGTTGGTCAAATCCCATAGTAATAACACTTGGGACTATTAAGATGGATGAACAAGGTTTATCCAACAATGATGAAGCAGTGGCCTCAATTCTTGCAGGTCCCTCCTTACTAGGAGACACTACTATTACCCAGGTCATCACGCGGATAGAGGGTTGGGACACTCTTATCGATTTGAAAAAAACACAGGTAAAAACAATCCTTCATGGAGCAATCCTCACAGAATATCTAAGAGCGAATGCAGCTCCTAAAGGACTTTTGGTGATTAATGAACCTCTCATTTTTATAGAAGACCCCCAGTTCAGGCGAGATTGGTCATTCATAGCATGGAAATGTACTAGAGACTGGTTGATCTTGATTATCAACACAGCAAAAAAGATCTCTGATACATTACTCATACAAATCTAAGTGAGTGAACAATCATTTAAAACTCAAATTACAAGTTTTAAAAAGAAACTAGATGAAACAAATAAGGAAGTGGCTGAATATAAATAATTTCTTATGCAATCCTACAGCACCGATGAGTATGTAACACAGAAAGATTTGGAAAGTAGGACAGGTTCGAAACAACAGGATAGAGAGGATGACTTTTCGAGCTCTGGGAGTGAGGACAGTGACTGGGGTTTTAGACCTCGGCGGAGAGGTAGGGGAAGGGCAAGATTCCCTCAAAGGGGACATTTATACAACCATGGACACTTCCCCCTACAACAACTACAAACCCCGGGTCCTAACCAGAATTTCGGTTGGCCACCTTTCTTCCCAGTGGGTCATAGTTTCCTGCCATATCAATTCCAGCAAAGCAACCCTCCTTTTTTAGGTTAGGGCAGGTACAGAGCCAGGAACAGACAAAAAACAGGCCCAAGAGTACAGTGGGACAATATCAATCACTGGGTAACAAGAAGTATGTCCCGGGAATTCACACCCGGACCCAGCAGGGAACAGATTTGATTATGAATCTTTTTAAGATCACCCTCACAGAAGTCCAACAGATAGTCCTGAATAAAGGACTGGGGTATGTGCCGACCAATAAGATGGACAATTTCAAAATAAGACAGGAGTTATTGGAATTTTTCAGACGCATTTGTCTCAAGGTTTTTTTTTAGGGGAGTACAGAAACTTCGCAACGACCAGGAGACACTGGTTTCCGCCCCAAGTCTACCTTTACTCCTAACATAGCTCAACTACCACAGGAGATTGCGGTTTTTGAACGGGCAGTAATTAAAGAGATTGAAACCTTGGGAAGAGATGATCAACATGCATTCATGAATCTCACGAGATTGGAATATAAAGCCTTAGAAGAGTTCAATTCTAATCCAAACATCATTATAAAACCAGCTGATAAAGGTGGGGCTATAGTGATTCTTGATAAGGAGGTTTATCATCAGGAGTGTCTCCGACTCCTTTCTGATAGTCGTAACTATAAAACTTTGAAAACTGATCCTCCTCAGGATATTCAAAGGGAAATACAGATATTGGTAGAGGAAGCAATCAATAACGGGTGGATCACTGAGAAAGAAGCTAATTTTTTACACAATAAAAGACCTGTGACCCCCTATTTTTACATACTCCCCAAAGTGCATAAACCCAATAGACCACCTCCTGGTCATCCAATAGTATCTGGGATTGGGTCAATATTAGAAGCACTTTCACAATTCTGTGATTTCTTTTTTAAACCAATAGTTTGGAAGAGCTCCTCGTATGTGAAAGATACACAAGATATTCTGAATCTCATTAATAATTTGGATTTTCACGATGAACAGGACTTTCTAGTGGGTCTGGATATAGAATCCCTGTACACTAATATTTCCCAGTTAGAGACCTTGAGGGTGATTGAGGAGATTCTATATCAAGAGACCTGGCACTATAACACACCAAGGGCTTTCATCTTAGACCTGGCGGGTTTAGCCCTTACAAAAAACTTTTTTGAATATGAGGGCACTTTTTATTTACAGACACACGGAACATCAATGGGAAGTACTTTTGCCCCAAGTTTAGCGTGCCTATATGTATCAGATTTTGAACAGAAAAATATTTTTCAAAGTCACCATCCATGGCAGGAACATATCAGACTATGGCGCCGGTTTATTGATGATGTCCTTCTTGTTTGGAGAGGTGATAGACAATCTATTGACAGTTTTATCCTATGGCTGCATGAAAGTGATCCATTGTTGTTGTTCACTGCAACAATCACCAAAGAGAGACTACCCTTTCTTGATTTAGAGATTGTACCTGGGGAGGGTAGATTAAATACAAGAGTCCACCACAAACCTAAGGATAGGAACAGTCTAGTCTCTTTCAAATGTTTTCACCCCAAGACACTACGTGAGAACTTGCCTTATGGACAATTTCTCCGGATTCAGAGAAATTGTTCTGATATTAAAGATTATAAGAAGGAATCAGACATCCTAACAGAAAAACTTATACAATGAGACTACCCTTTAAGAATCATCCAACAAGCATAGAAAAGAGCCAGAAATTGCAACAGAGAAGTCCTTTTGGAAGAAAGAAAAAGAGCGCCTAGTCAACGACTAATTTGTGTTACCACTTTTAACACGCTCTCAAATCAAATAAAAGGGATTATCAATAAGAACTGGCGGATTTTGAATAGTGATGGTCTGGAGATTGATAGACCAATGTTTTCCTTTAGGAAGAGTGCAAATCTCCGTAACCTTCTTATACATACTCGACCAACACAGAGAATTGCCAACAATGGACGTACACAAGGCAATCTCTTATCAGTGGTTGGGCATACTAAATGTGGATCTTGCAGTGTTTGCCATCTCACTAAAAATACAAAGTCTATTGATGTGGGTCTGGAGAGACCGTGGGTTCAGACAAAACAAATGAATTGCAATTCGGAGAACATCATTTATGTAATATGGTGCGGACTCCTTTATATTGGAATGACCACTCGGAAAGCGAAGACCAGAATTATGGAACACAGAAGCAACATCAGGTGTAAAAAAACTAACACAAAGATGACAGCACATTATCTTGAAAATGCTCATGGACCAGATGATATGATATGGACTATATTAGACAAACCAACTCCGAAAACAATGGCACCAATATAGCAGACTACTTATTTTTCCATGAACAATGTTGGATCTATCGCACTAAGAGCAATAGCCAAGGATTGAATGATGATGTGCAATGGCTACAATTACTCAATCAATAATGGGGTTTATATCAGGAACCCCTGATTAGATAACATATATAAAGAGAGATTGTTTATATTTAGGTCACAATCAGTTAACATCTACAGTGGTCCGCCTTGATCTTTTTATAACTAGTAATTGACTAGTTTTAGCCCTCACTTTCCTTTTTTTGTTTCTTAGTTATTATTTTTTTTTTTAACAATATTCTTGTTTTAAATGAATGGTCATTTTTCAATTAGAAAATTGTCATTATTTGTTTAATTCTCTGGTGAGGAGTTTACTTACTTTTTGGAAAATCTTGTAGGTAGTTGTTTTTTATATTTTTCTCCACCCCTCTCTTTTCTGTCTATATTTACAGGCTCCCTTTGAATATATTATGGTTTACATTAAAAACGCACATTTTCAGAGTGTATTTCAGATGTGGACGGGTTCGATAAACTCGAACTCATCCAAGATGGCTGCCGCTTATAATGGAGGCGCCGGTCTAGTTTACCGGCAGGGTATGGGCACGTCATACCCGGAACTGGCCTCTTATTGTTGACCCGCTCTGCGTTTCTATCTCACCTCGGAACCGGGCTGAGGCAGACTGGCGGCAGCACTGGACCCTTGAAGAAGTAAGGCGGGGGGAGGGGGCCCGGATCACTTTACCTTCACTTTTCAGCATATTTACTATGCCGCTACCATTTGGCAAGCAGGTCGATAGACCGACGTTATTGCTACATGCACCCGGTTCACGGGTAGTTGCAAGCTTATTAGAACTACTAAAAACATTGTGGCAATTATATTCTAAGGGCCGGCGGGCGGATTATGAATTTATTGAATTTTGATATTTACCATACGGGCATTAGACAGTATTTTGAATACTTTTTTATGACCGATGTTTGAAAACTGTAAGAGGCCAGCGGGCGGTACCACGACATGAGACAAATTATTAGTCAAGGGCCGGCAGCCTTTATTAATCTTTGCGAGATTCAAACACCGACAAACATGAGAGAATAGAGATACACGCACCAGCCCGTATGGAAGTAAGAATGGGCTGGCGGTCGGAAACATAAGATGACATTATTTCCCTGTCAACAGAATTCCTTCCATGTCCCACAGCTCTGTGTTGATAGAACCGGAGGGTTAATACTTTGGTTTCAGAGTATATACAGCCACTTCCTTGTTTTAAATTCATAATGACTTGTTTTTATACAGTGTGTGACTACAGGGTGGTGCTCCCACCCGGTTCCGATGAAGATAGGTATTTATGAAACTCGGTAAGTGAACCAACTCCTGCTTGTTTGTTTTGGACCTGGGTATTTCACTTGGGTATACATATATTAGTATGAGTGAATTAACTTTAATTAAAATACATAGGTGCTATTTTTCTTACGATAATATGTACTATATTAAGGGATATGTTTAAGCACAATCTTAATTATTTTCCACTTATATACCTAAGGTAAAAAGTATGGGGAGTGTTATATGAAATTGGATTCCCCTTGCTTGTGGATTTAAATTGGAAAATTTCTTTCCCCACTGAATACCGAGTGTGCTGACGAACTAAGGAGCAACTAACAGCACGATTTAATTAGCCTCCTGATCAGAGGACAGGTAGGGTTTTCTTTAGAATACGGGGACAGGGCGAAGGTCCTGATGAAGGCCACGTGACCCTTAAGGGCATTTAAAATAGGCCGAAACATGTTGACCCTTTTCAGATATTGGGGTGTAAAGGTGATTAGTTCCTAAAACACCACCAACAATATTTTAATCCTGGCCAGGCTGCACCAGAATAAGTTAGTGAAGTGATTAACCTGAGTCAGTTTTAGATATTTTTTCTGTTGTTCGTCTGTGATCCCTGTACCATAGTTGTAGGTCTTGTCTTTTGTGCTTATATGTCCCCCCACCCTTTCTGCTCCACTCCAAAGGGGATTTATTTTTTGGAGTGTGTTAGCAGGGCCCTATGATGAAGCATGCCACAATCTGTGGGTGAGGGCCGTTTTTTCTAACATTTTTGATTTTTGTTGGAGTTTGACCATATTTCTTGTCCTTTTTGTGTAAAGACTTATTGGTTTAGGGAGGTTGGACAGGGAATTCCTCTCACCCCTTCATAGTGTTTTGATGATAAAGGAGTACTCTCTGCCTTTTGAGTAAAAAGCGTAATGCAAAATTCTGGGAATTAAGGGGCGTATTTATACTTTCTTTGTGCTAAATTAGCTTAATGGTTTTGTACGCTAATTAAGCACAAATTTAACTCCACATTTATATTTTCACGCTAGATCGGTCTAGCATCAAAATATTGGAATGAAAGTCATTTTTTGAATGTGTGAAACCACCTTGCGTCAATAAGATGCAAGGTAGATGTTCCCATCCAAAAAATGACTCAAAGCCCCTACGGACATATTTATACTAGGTTTGCGCTGAATTAGCGTCAAAATGAATTATTCTAATTCAACACACACTTAACTCCATATCTATTGTCTAGCGCCAAAGTTATGGAGTTAACGTCAATTTCTGGATGTGAAAATCTACTGTGCGTCAATGAGATGCAAGGTAGACGTTCCTGTGCAGAAAATGACGATATGGCCTTAACGCCATATTTATCCTCCATGCTAAAATCAAGCACAGGGGGATGGGGGCCTTAAATAATGGCGCTAAGCTTGTTTAGCACCATTATTTAACGCCTGGGTATGGGCAGGCATTAGGGGACCTGTGGACATGTTGCCATGGCCAGAGACCATGGAAAGATCCCACAGGTGCCCTTACCTGGCCCCAGGGACACCCACACTAGAGGGACACTACAGGATGGGGGACCCATCCCAAGTAAGTCTTGGTAAGTATTATACATTTTTTTCCCTCTCGGGGGCCCTAACTTGGAGCCCACTGCACAGCACTGGCCCCATGGCCCCTATGGCCATGCCCAGGGGACATTTGTTGCCTGGGCGTGGCCATTGGGGTGGTGGGCATGACTACTGTCTTTACTAGGACAGGAGCCATGTTCGTGGGGGCTGCGCGCCAGGAAATGGCGTTACTCTGCTTAGAGGCATGTTTTAGCTCTATACAGTATAACACCATAATTCTGCAAACAACTTCCAGTTCCCCTTACGTTACGTCTCCCCCAACAAGTTAGCATCATTTACAATGACGCTAACCGGGCATTACTGCCGGCTACCGCCATTCCATAAATATAGCACCCGGCCGGCATCCAGGAATGTAGCTAGCCTGCGGTATACTTTTACACGCAAAACTGCGCTAACGCAGTTTTGCGTGTAAAAGTATAAATATGGGCCTAGTGCCTTATTTATTCTCCCATGCAAAAATGGTGCACCGGAGGGAGGCAAGCCTAAATAATGGTGCTAAGCCTGTTTAGCGCCATTATTTAATGCCTAGGTTAGGGCAGGTGTTAGGGGACCTGTGGACCCATTTCATGGTCATCCACCATGGAAAGAGCCCACAGGTGGCCACCCCAAGATCCAGGAACACCCCATCCACACCAGACCGAAACCAGAGGATAGGGGGACCCTATCCCAGATAAGTAGAGTAAGTAGAGGTAAGTATTAAAAAAAATATTAAAGTGCCATTGAAGGCACTGAAATGGGGCCCCCTGCATGGCACTGGGTGCAATGGCCATTCCCAAGGGACCCTTGTCCCCTGTGCTGGTCATTGGGGTGGTGAGCATGACTCATGTCTTTTATAATATAGGAGTCATGTGGTATGGATGGTTTTGCATCAGAAAATGATGCTAGGCTGGTTAAAGGCATTTTTTTTGCCTCTAACCAGCCTAACATCATTTTTGGTGCAAAACCTCCTTCCCCCATACCGCCACCCCCACCTGGCTAATGTAATTTACCCAGACGTTAGCCCAGCCTTTGCGCCAGCTTGTGGGACTCCATAAATTTGGCACCCGGCTGGCACTTTGGAATGACGTAAGCAGGTGCTGTACTTTTTGATGCAAAACTGCGTTTGCTCAGTTTTAAATCAAGAAGCATTAATATGGGCCTAAGTAGATTACCAAAACCTAAACACAATTTAGCCAAGACCTATACTTTCTTCCAAACTCCAGGATGCAAAACAGGCCACCTAACCTTAGGATAGTATTCAAATAGCAGTTTAACATGTACCTCAGCTGGCCTGGCCTTTAACGGCGTTTGGACAAAATATTGAATTTTAAGCATCGAGTTACAGAGATATGGGAAAACAATGCTGTGATACAGAAATATTGTGTTGCAGAAATATGGTTGTCAATAATTTAGATTTTTTTTAGGTAAGTAATATTGTTTTTGAATGAATGAATGAATAGAACTTATAAAGCACACAGCTACTCAGAGGAGTGTCCCGGTGCTAGGTATATACAGAGATCCAAACAACGGCACCCAAACTACATACTAAGGGCAAGTTTATGGAAATTGGCACTGCACCAAGTGCAGCACCACTTTCCCTGCGCCCCTTAGCACCCCCCCTACTGCCACCATTTGTGTGCTGTATTTAAAATACGGCGCACCGTGGTGCAGGGTAGGGCACAATAGTGTCATTTTTTATGACGCTATTGATGTAGTCTGCAGGAGTAGTGCCAAAATATTGGTGCTACCCCTGCAGAGTACACAGGGGCCCATTTCAATGAATGGAAGCCACCTTTGAACGCCTGCTCTTGAGCAAGCATTAAAGTGCCATAATAAATGGCACAGGAAAATCTCATCGATTTCCTTGCACCATTTTACAGGGGAACACCCCCTTTGCATACATTATGCCTGGTGCAGACATAATGTAGTGCAATGGGTTACAGAGTGGCGCAATGCATGCAGTGCGCCACTCTGTAAATACGGCGCAGGGATTTTGGCCTTGTTGGGCCACATTAACATCAAAATAAATGACGTTATTGTGGCGCAAGGTGGCGTTAGGGGCCTTTAAATATTCCCTCATAATTCTAAACAGGTAGGTTTTCAGTTCTTTTTAAAAAAAAATCTTTAGTTACGATAGACCTTAAATAGGAGGGGAAGCCAATTCCCAGACGAGTCCTTTCAAAGCAAAGGAACCACCACAAAGTTTGAATTACAAGACCAGAGTGGGTACGCTGGAATATTTTCTGTCATCCTCTTATTGAGGAAGCTAGGACCCTTAATGTAGAAGGCCTGATGAACCAGAATTAGAGCTTTAAAAATGATATGTTGCCTCATTAGCAGCCAATGCAATTTTTCACAAAAGGAGGACACCGCAGCTGCTTTAGGCAGTTTGAACATAAGGAGGATAGCCACATTTTGAATCACCTGTAGCTGTTTAGTTAAATAAGCTGACACTCCCAAATAAAGGGCATTGACATAATCTAATCTTAAAATGATCAGACCCCTGACCACTGTCTCCTGGGCAAAGTGTGGTAAAAACTGCAAGAATTTTCTCAACATGCACAGGACCCAGTAGCAGGATTTAACTACAGTGGATACCTGTGTTCCAAATGAGAGCTTAGGATCAAATATCAGTCCCAGATTCCTTGCCTCAGATGTGGGTGGAGAGGGGGTAGTGGTGGTTAGAGGCCAAGCTCCCATCTAGCCTGGCAAGGGGTTACGCCCAGCCAGTAAAATCTCTGTCTTATTAGGATTACATTGGAGCTTATTGACTTTCAACTAATCAAGAACTACCTCCACACAGCTACCATAGGCCTCTTTTGTGTCGGATGAAAGAAAGCAGGAGTTGAGTGTCATCAGCGTACAATATGACACTGATATTAGGATTCCACCTGAAAGGCTAATTGCACCCTATAGATACTTAAAAGAGTGGGACAAAGGGAGGACCCCTGAAGGACTCCCCATCTTATAATCTTTGCATTAGAGGCATAAGGCTTCATCCAACAACCTGCACTTGAGCCAACAGAAAGGAATTGAACCTGTCTGAGGTCGAGCCAGTCACAAACAAGATGCTTAAACCTGCTTAACAAGATGCCATGATCGACCATGTGAAAACCCGCCGACAGGTCAAGAAGCACCAGGGCAACATTGAGTCCAGAGTCTAAGCTGAATCTAATAAACTCGGATATATCCAATAATGCTGCCTCAGTACTGTGATGTGCTCAAAACCCCCATTGGGAGGCATGCAGTAAATTGTTCTCTTACATGAAGGCGGTTAACTGTTGATTCACCAATTTGTTAAAGATTTTAGCAGCAGCAGGGAGTAACGAGATCAGTCTAAAGTTAGCCAGGGAATCTGGGTCTGCATTGGCCTTTTTAGGAATGGGCACAACATTTGCTCTTTCCACTCCCTGGGAACAGTCCCCATCTGAAGCGAAAAGCTGAACAGATCATGATAAACAGGGCAAATAATATCAGCAGTTGCCTTCAGCCATCAATTGTGAATGGGATTGCAAGAGGAGCTGGATATGCCTTTGGAGAAGGCCGATTCAACATCTTTCATGGTTGGGACTGAAAACTATGAAAATTTAGGCCCAGTGGGCAGCATAACTGTCTTTTTCAAATCCAGAAGGTCAAATGTGTGTTTTGAACTAGAAATATTAGTCTGCATTTCTGGAATCTTGTCCTTAAAAAATTTACTCAAGCGAGTAACTAGGTCTTGGCTAGGCTCAAAGGTAGGGGAAGATGTTTTAGGATCTGTAAACAAAATTTCAAAGATCTCCTTACTGTCATTGCTAGCTTGTTCAATGCAATTCATATAAATGTAGCAATGGGCTCGCTTAATAATTTCATGATATTTGCATATTGCATCTCTATAAATGGCCTTATCTACGCCCAGAGAGTGTTTGCGCCAATTTACCTCCAATTTCTAGCAGGCAGCTCTTTCCTGAGCTAGGTTCACTGAGAACCAATGTGCTGAACCGGCTTAGTGGTCTGCATATTTCTTCTTAAATGAGCAACCTGCTCAGTTGTCATCTCTAGCCATCTCTGAAGGATCATATTCAGCTCCTCAGTGGACCCCAACAAATCCAGTTTAAGTTCCAGCACAATACTTCTCAGGTCATCTAATGTAACTTTATCCCAAGCCCTATCCCCAGACCTAGGTAAGAGGGGGTGGGGTTCCTTAGCCAAACCAAACTTCCAGGAGAAGGACAAGATAAAATGGTCAGACCATAGCACTGGCAGTGGAGGCCCCAAGATCAGAGGAGCATTTGAGAATATCCCATC
This sequence comes from Pleurodeles waltl, assembly GCF_031143425.1. Classification (NCBI taxonomy): domain Eukaryota; kingdom Metazoa; phylum Chordata; class Amphibia; order Caudata; family Salamandridae; genus Pleurodeles; species Pleurodeles waltl. The sequence continues at coordinate 1,425,578,889 of NC_090440.1, read as the reverse complement.
TATAGCATGCCCAGCACTATGTATAGTACCCATAGAAATACAACCCAAATTAAAGAGTACACTATTTCCAAGGAACAGGACACCATAGGGTCCTCTGTCTTGTCTAAATCCAAATTAGAATCACTGAGCAGAGTAAAATGTGCATATGTAATGCATTTTGGGGCTAAGACAAGGTCTAGAGAAGCAAGAAAATCACCTGGGTACCCATGGGAATGATAGACCAATGCCCCAGAGAAGAACCATTGTCCTCCCCATGATAAACTAAAGACCAACGTTTCAGCTCCTAACACTTCATCCATTTTAAACATTTACATTTAAAAGTTTTCTTAAAAACAATTACAAGCCCTCCACCCCTATTCCCAAGCCTATCTAAGTGCATATATGAGTATGCCTCCTGCAGGGCAAGCTGCAGGTCTGGCAAGGAAACCTCATTTAGATAAGTCTCAGTGAGGAAAAGCAAATCAGTGCATTCATCTTTTAATAAATCAAAGATCTCAATAGCATGTTTCTGCAAAGACCGTACATTGACTAGGCATGCCCTCAATTCCCTTTGGGGTTTATTCAGACAGTTGTTCTGTTTAAGTGAGATGGGCTGAAATAAACTAGCCCTACAAATCAGGCAAGAGCTGGGGCCCACCCCATCTAGGAGAAAGGGGTAACAAATGATAGTATTATCATTTTCTCTCCTCGTACCTTTTAGCTCCAAGGCAGAATAATTTTTGTAAATATTGTTGTTAATATTGTTTCAAAAATGTAGTTGTAAAATATTGTTTTAAAACTGTCTTTGTGTTTTAGTTCATCTATTAATGTTATGTGTTATCATTGTTTGTATAATTGTTAGTCAACTTTTTTAATGCAGTTAGTAATATTAAGTGACTAATACTTTTTAATTTGATTGTTATTAGTAATTTAAAGTTTCATGCAGGTTTGTAGAGCTATGTATTGGAAAGTAAATTAAGTTTAATTAAACAATTAATCATGAATTTGTTATCAATTATTTAATGTATTATTAATTATGTACACTTTGTATTAATTGTATCATATTTTTATGTTACATATTAGGTGTGGACTGCTGGGTTTATGTGCCTGTAGACTGTGAAGTTATTTAAGTAATAACTATTGTACAATGAATTATTAAATTATTATTAATTATTTAATTGACCACTAATTATGTAAATTGTGTACTAATGATATTTTTAAGATATATATTAGATGTGGGGGCTGCTGGGTTTGTATAGTAAAGAGTGGCAGGTTAATTAAATAACAATTGATTAACAAGTATTTATCAGGGTATTATTAATTATGTAATGGATTTATAACTCTGCAAATTGTGTATTAATGATATTTTTAAGTGATATGTTAGGTGCTGTGTGCTGGGTTTCTAGAGGTATAGGGTGGAAAGTTGAATAAATGATAATTAATAACAATTACTTATTAATGTATTAATAGTTATTTATTTTACTGGGTGAATTGTGTAGTAATTATATTTTAAGTTATATATTAGGTTCAGGCCACTGGGTTTGTAGGGGCATAGGATCTGAAGTTATTTAAGTAATAATTAATTAAATAGTTAATTATTAATTTATGCATTCCTATTTGACTGATTATTAATTATGTTAATTCTGTTATATTGATTTTAGTTATATTTTAAGTATGGGCTTCTACTTTTGTGGAGATACAGTATAGAAAGCTAATTAAGAAGTAAATCTATAACAATTTCTTTTAAATTGATAATTAATCATTAAATTGTAATATTCATATAATTTAGTTGTTTTTTATATGCATATGATTTTTTATTTGGCTAGTTAATAATGTTTATATTAAGAGTTTTATATTTGTTATAAATTGATAGGCTTGCTCAAATATGTTATGTATGAAGTGAAGTACTTTTACTACTGTTGCACAGAATGGAATAGGAATAGTAAATTTAACCCCTCCAAAATCCAACTCTTTCCCTGCAGCCTAGAGTGGGAACAGTAAGTTTTAACGCTCCGAAGTTGGATCTTTCCCTCCTGTTACACAGACTGGAGTTGGAATAATACTTTTTTCTCCTCCCTCTGAAGTGCAACGCTTTTCTTACTGTTGCAAAGACTGGACTGGGAATAGTAAATTGAATCTCTCCGAAGTCCAACACTTTCCCTACTGTTGCACGGACTGGAGTGGGAATAGTAAATCTTATTGATCCAAAGTCCAGCGCTTTTTCTACTACTGCACAGACTGGAGTGGGAATAATAAATTTGACCTCAGTAAAAACTTACACTTTCCGTACTGTTGCACAATCATGAGTAAGAATAGTCTAACTACTGCCCGAGACTTCAATGTATTTTTTTAGATTGTTTAAAAATGATGAATCCTTTGGTCAGTTCATTGTTAAAACTTGTACAAAGAGTAGATTAAGGTGCACAAAGATTATTCATTGTTAAAACCTGTGCAAAGAATACATAAGGTGCGAGAAAATGTTTGTATGGGTTAGTCATTATGAAGACACAAAACTCAGCAAGGCTGAGCAAAAGAAGATCAACCTTGTGCCCAAATACCTTCCGTGGTTCCCAGCTAACCCCTCAATGTGACCATGTTCTACTGTTTAAAAACATGCAAATGAGCTGAGTAAAGTGCAAAATCCCCCACTTGCAAAAGAGCAAGCTGGGGGGAAAGTGTTCTAAGTAATTTGGTCATGTATTTAATTTTTGTCTTTGATGGGGCACAGAGGTGTAACTTCTTTCAGACAGGGTTTTGCCGCAAGCATAAATTTGGCAAACTTGGTCAGATCCTGGGGGTGGAGGGGGTGGTACTGGAAAAAAGACTGTCTCTGCTTCTAGACAGGTTCATACCTCCTTAGACAGAAAAATTGGTATTAGTAGGCTCCGTTGTTACTGTTGTAGAGTGGGGCAATAAGAAATGAGATGCAGTAAGGACTCGTTTCAGTAGTTGCGTAATCTGCATCCTATGTTGTGTGACAAAGATTTCTAGTTCATGTTTAATTCTTTTATCTGGAGAGGCATCAGTCACGCCCACAAGATCTCTGTTCAGGTATTTCTTTCCCTGAGTTTGACCCAGGTATGGCTGTTTTTATGGGCCTCAAAGGATAAAATAAGTGGTGTGTGCCTTTGTTTTTCCCTAAGACCAACGATAATGGTTTCCCATGATACTTGGTGCACTTGTTTATTTATTGCACTTTTTACAGACATATAATTTGTGCCTACGATTTTTCATTCCTAGATGGCCAGATTTAGGAGCATATTTATACTATGTTTGTGCCTAATTTGTGTCATTTTTATTTTTACACAAATTCAGCGCATATTTATATTTTGATATTAGACACATCTAGGGGCATATTTATACTCCGTTTGCGCCGAATTTGCGTCGTTTTTTTCGACGCAAATTCGACGCAAAACTAACTCCATATTTATACTTTGACGTTAGACGCGTCTAGCGCCAAAGTTCATGGAGTTAGCGTCATTTTTTGGCCTGAACACCTTCCTTGCGTTAATGAGATGCAAGGTAGGCGTTCCCGTCTTAAAAAATGACTCCCAGGCATGTGCGTGGTATTTATACTCCCGGGCAAAAATGATGCCCGGGAGTGGGCGGGGCAAAAAACCCCACATTTGCGCCTCTTTTTAACGCCTGGGTCAGGGCAGGCGTTAAGGGACCTGTGGGCTCAGAATGAGCCCAGAGGTGCCCTCCCCTGCCCCCAGGGACACCCCCTGCCACCCTTGCTCACCCCAGGAGGACACCCAAGGATGGAGGGACCCATCCCAGGGAAGGAAAGGTAAGTTGTGGTAAGTATTTTTTTTTTTAAAAAAATTGTGGCATAGGGGGGCCTGATTTGTGCCCCCCTACATGCCACTATGCCCAATGGCCATGCCCAGGGGACACAAGTCCCCTGGGCATGGCCATTGGGCAAGGGGGCATGACTCCTGTCTTTGCTAAGACAGGAGACATGTTAATGGCGTCTTGGCGCCCCAAAAAAATGGCGCAAATCGGGTTAAGCCTCAGACTGACTTGCCCCATTTTTGGACGCCCAAACGCCATTTTTCCCTACGCCGGCGCTGCCTGGTGTACGTGGTTTTTTTTCACGCACACCAGGCAGCGCCGGTCGGCTAACGGCGGCTAACGCCATTCAATAAACACGGCGCCCGCATGGCGCTTCAGAATGGCGTTAGCCGGCGCTAATTTTTTTGGCGCAAAACTGCGTTAGCGCAGTTTTGCGTCAAAAAGTATAAATATGGCCCGTAGTGTCAAAATATTGGAGTTAGCACCATTTGTTGAATGCGTGCACCTACCTTGCATCAGTGAGCTGGCAGGTAGGTGTTGCCATCTAAAAAATTGTGCTACCTTATAGCCCCACATTTATCCCTGTGCTAAAATGATGCACAGGTGGGAGGAGGGGCTAAATAATGGTGCAAAGCAGTCAACAGCCAACTCACCACATTTATAGAAGACCACTAAATCCTCAACATCGCCCAATCCGGATTCAGGTCAAACCACAGCACCGAAGCAGCCCTCCTGGCTGCAACAGACACAATCAGCTCCCTACTGGACAAGGGAGAGACAGCGGCACTCATCCTACTAGTCCTCTTGGCAGCTTTCAACACAGTGTCCCATCACACCCTGATAAGAGGACTCCACGAAGTCGGCATCAGAGACAAGGCCCTCGACTGGATCCAATCCTTCTTTGCCAGCGGAACGCAACGGTGGGACTTGCCCCCTTCCTCGCAGATCCCACACCCACCACCTGCAGAGTGCCTTTGGGATCCTCCCTCAGCCCCACACTGTTCAATGTCTACATGGCCCCACTAGCCACCCTCGTCAGAAGCTATGGAATAAACAGAATCTCCTACGCCGACGACACCCAACTCATCCTCTCCCTCTCCAACGAACCCGACAAGGCCAGACACAACTTTCACGAAGGAATGGAAGCAGTCACCAACTGGATGAGAAACAGCTGCCTTCAACTCAACACAGACAAGACAGATGTACTCATTATGGGCCCTCAACCCAACGCATGGAGTGACTCCTGGTGGTCACCCACCCTCGCAAACCTGCCAACCCCCGCAAACTCAGAATCATCTTGGACCCCGACCTCAGCATGAAACATCAAATCAACTCAGACACCTCCACTTGCTTCCGCACCCTCAGCCTTCTATGCAATACCTTCAAATGTATCCCCCTCGAACATAGAAAGACCGTCACACACGCCCTAATCACCAGCAGACTGGACTACAGCAATGCACTCTATGTCAGAATCAACAAAACCCTCACCTGCAAATTGCAAAACATCCAAAACTGTCAGCTGTCAGACTTGTCCTCGACCTACCCCGACACTGCCACATCTCGCAACACCTTCGTACACTGCACTGGCTCCCCATAGAGAAAATAATCACTTTCAAGATCCTCACCAATGCACACAAAGCCCTCCACAACACCGAACCTGCCTACCAGAACCAGCGACTCAACTTCCACGTACCCCACAGGGCCCTAAGCTCAGCCCAGCTCTCTCTCGCAAACGTTCTCCTACCTCATAGCCACCGCCTGGAATGCCCTACCCATCCACACCAGACAAACCACCTCCCTCCTCAGCTTCATGAAGGAACTGAAGACATGACTTTTCTAAACCACCTCACTGGTATACGCTACACTCCCCCCACTCCCCAGTGCCTTGAGAATGGGTGAGTAGCTGCACTTTAAAAACACTGATTGATTGATTGATCTTCAAGTCTGCCTTCCTTCTTTTTGTTTGCTGGGGGTGGGTAAATGAATCCTGGACAACAGGACCCTAGTTACATTATTGGCTGATTTACTTGTTCTAGGGGTTTGTGGTTCCCTACTCCCTATTTCCTGTGTTGATTCTCTTGCAGTGCTCTTTTTGCTTTAATGTTTTTCCAAATGATTCTTAGGACAATCTAAAGCCAGTTCTCTTGGTTTTGGATGGACATTGTCTGGGTTTTCTTTTTGTTGGGCTTGTATGTCTATCTGAGCCATTGGGATTGCCTCTGTGGCTAATTCACTGTGCCCTGTGCATTCCTGATCATTAGTTTGAGCCTTGTTTGTACAAAATATTGGATAGAGGTTGCTGTTCGGCTTGGATTCAACTTTCAGTATAGGGGCACCCATTTGTTCTGGTGCCTCATTTGGAAGCTGCCCCTATCTTCTTCACTGTTGGGCATTTTTTGTGTCTTTTTCTATTTCTTTAGCCTTTTCTTTGGCACTCCTTATTAGTGGTTTAGTGCCCAACTTTGCCACCTCATTTTAATTTGCTGTGGGCTTCAGATGTTCCTGTGTCAGCTCTATTTGATATTCCATGTTGCAGGCTCTATTTGTGGGGTTATCTTGGGCTTTCTCTGTTTTGATCCCCTTTTCTTCAGGCCCCCTTTCTTCTGAATTTAATGGTGAATAGGTGGCTGTATCTAACCTAACTCTTCAAAACTGGCCATCTCTATCTCTGTGAATGTTGCTACTGGCTTAAGACTTTTCAAATCTGTTACCATTGTTGTCAACACTTCAGGTAGAGTTGACAGTTTCCCCATGATCTCTGAGTAGTACCGTTCATTAGATATAACCCATTTGTCAATGTTTTCTAAATTCCTGGACTTGTTTGCAGTACTAAGGGTGATGGTTTGTATAGTTTTGATTTGAATATTGAGTTTGTGCAACTGCCATTTGAGTGCATTTATCAATGCCGACAAGGAAGAATTGGTGGACCTAAATGGTTTATCTTGATTAATTGTGAAGTCGCAATTCGGTGAGATGGTGCAATCATATGACTTTTCATATGAATTCCCCTCTGCGTATCCCTTATTAAGTTGGCCTTGAACTTGGTATTGAACTTCCACCCTCTCTGGCATTGGGCTTCCCAGTGATCTTTCTTGTTGGTAGTCCTGTTTTTCTGTTAGTTCTTTTTCCATCACTGTTTTCTCTAAGTGTTCCTTGTGGGCTTGCACAAATTTCACCCCCTTCGCTGGTGCAGGGTGGCCAGCTCTCTGCGATTGATGAACTGCCTCAGGCCCTCCTTGAGATTGATTCTGGTGACTGAAAAGCCTGAGCATTCCATTGAGGTAGGAGACAGTTCAATTATTGTGGACAATTCCCCACATGTTGTCCTTATGCTTATTATTTGAATATGTACAATATTCATGATGATTTGTGAATTTTTCCTATGTTGGAGCAATATGCTTCATTGCATGATGGTGAATGGGATATCACTGGGATTCTGTTATTTTGAAGTTATTTGTTTATTCTCACTTTTCTGTGTATGTACAAAGGGTGATAACCTCTGACTTGTACATGTGAGCAAGGCCAGTGTTTTTTATGAAACATGTCTTATTGGAAGTAAAGCTTTCCTCACGTCCACCTGAGAGAGCTTCTAATTTGTGAACATATAGATCTATATATTATCTATTGGAGGTTGCCACTAGGTAGCAACAGTTAGGACCTAGGCCCTCCTTACAACCATTGCGATCGGTGTTAAATCAGCGGTAACAAAAATGGAATCATGACCACGGCGGAAACTGCCAACAGATACAGCCACTTTAACACTCTGACTGCCATAGCGGTAGGAAAAAACACTGCGGCGGTAACCGCCAATAGCCAGACGGAAGACAATGTACCTCCCACCTCATTACAACCAGCTCATCCGCCAGCTTTTCCGGGGCGGTACCAATGCCATCAAAAGCACAGCAAAAATAGTACTTTGAAAAGAAACCACTCACCTCTTTACACTCAAGGAAGAACCAGGACACCATGCAGGACACCATGGAGCCAGAGCTACATGTCTTCTCCATGCTGGTGTATCTGCTCATATACCAGGAGTACCAACGGTGGTGACGACGACCACGATGAGTACAGCACCTGGCACATGGGAAGGGGGAAGAGAGTGACACACACACTCAACACGCAACACCCCCACCCCCACCCTCACCACAACACCATACACACAAACACATGCAACAACATTGCATATACACCCCGTAACCCTCAGGAATAACACAAGGACAAAAGTAATTGAGTCAAATGAGTGTTATATTAAAAATAGTTAGAAATACGTTAATAATTCAAAACCAGTTTTTACAAAATATACAATATTTACAAAAGGCGGGACAATGTCTACTCAAAATGTCTGTGGCCCACTGGGTCAAAACACATAGGCCAAGCCCACACTTGACTCCTGCCTCAACATGGAGAGAACACTCCAGGGGCATCAGGTCGAAAACGCACAGGCACCTCAGGGGCACAGGGAAGGGGGGGCACCTCAGCTGGAAGATGGTACAACGCATCTGCTCCTGGACGGGGCTCCATGCCCACTGTGATCTCCTGGGGAGTGCAAAGCCACAGTCTCTCAAGTCTCTCAAGTGGGTGGTTTACCCACTGCTTAGTCCTGGGCAGTGTAAAGCCACAGTCTCTCAAGTGGGTGATTTGCCCACTGCTTGGTCCTGGTGAGTGCAAAGCCACAGTCTCTCAATGGGTGGTTTGCCCACTGCTTGGTCATGGGGAGTGCAAAGCCACAGTTTCTCAAGTGGGTGGTTTGCCCACTGCTTGGTCCTGGGGAGTGCAAAGCCACAGTCTCTCAAGTCTCTCAAGTGGGTGGTTTGCCCACCGCTTGGTCCTGTGGAGTGCAAAGCCACAGCCTCTCAAGTGGGTGGTTTGCTCACTGCTTGGTCCTGGGGAGTGTAAAGCCACAGTCTCTCAAATGGGTGGTTTGCTCACTACTTGGTCATGGGGAGTGCAAAGACACAGTCTCTCAAGAGGGTGGTGTGCCCACTGCTTGGTCCTAAAACAAAACAAAATACAAATGATGGACGGAATGCGGAACCAATCAAACATTCACCCCCAGTCACAGATCTGGCTTTAATCCATCAATTCTTTTGCTCACCATGCCACCCCAGTTTGAACCCAGCGATATTCAAATCAGTCTTGACCCTGTTCCTCATGGGAGCAGTCCTGCCCAAACTGCCAAACCAGGTCCTCTCTGCACCGGAAACAAGCATTCTGAGACCGGTCCCCCCCTTCATCAGCCAGGCTATCTTAAATCCAGTGGTATAGTCAGCCCAGGGCCCATGTCTGGGCATACCCGGAACACTTATGGCGGCAAAAGAAAAACAAAATACAAATGATGGACGGAATGCAGAACCCATCAAACATTCACCCCCAGTCACAGATCTGGCTTTAATCCATCAATTCTTTTGCTCACCGTGCCACCCCAGTTTGAACCTAGCCATATGCAAATCAGTCTTGACCATTCCGTCCATCACTTATTCTTTTTGCATTTGTCGCCCTAAGTGGGAAGGGTATGCCCAGACGTGGGTCCCGTGCTTCCCATGCCACTGGATTCAAGGTAGGCTGGCTGATGAGGTGTGAAACCCCAAAACTGGTCACAGGATGCTTGTTTTCTGTCCAGGGAAGATCTGGCCTGGCAGTTCAGGCTGGCCTGTTCTCATGGAAAACAGGGTCAAGACTGATTTGTATATGGTTGGGTCTGAACTGGAATGGCATGGGCAGCAAAAAAACGATGGATTTAGGCCCAGATCTCTGTACTGGGGGTGAATGTTTGACATTGTTCAGCATTCCGTCCATCACTTATTCTTTTTGCATTTGTCACTCTAAGTGTGAAGGGTATGACAAGACGTGGGTCCTGTGCTTCCCATGCCACTGGATTCAAGCTAGGCTGGCTGATGAGGGGTGAAACCTTAAAACCAGTCCCAGGATGCATGTTTCCAGTGCAGGGAAGACCTGGCCTGGCAGTTTGGACGGGACTGTTCTCATGGGGAACAGGGCTCAAGACTGATTTGAATATGGCTGGGTCCAAACCGGAATGGCATGGGCAGCAAAAAAAACAATGGATTTAGACCTAGATCTCTGTACAGGGGTGAATGTTTGATATTGTTCAGCATTCCGTCCATCACTTATTATTTTTGAAGTTGTCACCCTAAGTGGGTAGGGTATGCCCAGATGTGGGTCCCGTGCTTCCCATGCCACTGGATTCAAGCTAAGCTGGTTGATGAGAGGTGAAACCCTGAAACGGGTTCCAGGATGCTTGTTTCTAGTCCAGGGAAGGCTTGGCCTGGCAGTTCGGGCTGGACTGTTCCCATGTGGAATAGGGTCAAAACTGATTTGCATATGGCTGGGTCCAAACTGGAATGGCATGACAGCAAAAAAATTATGGGCCATATTTATACTTTTTGACGCAAAACTGCGCTAACGCAGTTTTGCGCCAAAAAAATCAGCGCCGGCTAACGCCATTCTGAAGCACCATGCGGGCGCCGTATTTATTGAATGGCGTTAGCCGGCGTTAGCTGACCGGCGCTGCCAGGTGTGCGTGAAAAAAAACGACGTACACCAGGCAGCGCCGGCGTAGGGAAAAATTGCGTTTGGGAGTCCCAAAATGGGGCAAGTCAGGCTGAGGCAAAAAAATCGTCTTAACCTGATTTGCGACATTTTTTGGGGCGCCCAGACGCCATTAACATGACTCCTGTCTTAGCAAAGACAGGAGTCATGCCCCCTTGCCCAATGGCCATGCCCAGGTGACTTATGTCCCCTGGGCATGGTCATTGGGCATAGTGGCATGTAGGGGGGCACAAATCAGGCCCCCCTATGCCACAAAAAAAATGAAAAAAAATACTTACCACAACTTACCTTTTCTTCCCTGGGATGGGTCCCTCCATCCTTGGGTGTCCTCCTGGGGTGGGCTAGGGTGGCAGGGGGTGTCCCTGGGGGCAGGGAAGGGCACCTCTGGGCTCATTCTGAGCCCACAGGTCCCTTAACGCCTGCCCTGACCCAGGCGTTAAAAAGAGGCGCAAATGCGGGGTTTTTTGCCCCGCCCACTCCCGGGCGTCATTTTTGCCCGGGAGTATAAATACCACGCACATGCCTGGGAGTCATTTTTTAAGACGGGAACGCCTACCTTGCATCTCATTAACGCAAGGAAGGTGTTCACGCCAAAAAATTACGCTAACTCCATGAACTTTGGCGCTAGACGCGTCTAACGCCAAAGTATAAATATGGAGTTCGTTTTGCGTCGAATTTGCGTCGAAAAAAACGACTCAAATTCGGCGCAAACGGAGTATAAATATGCCCCTATGGATTTAGGCTCAGATCTCTGTACTCGGGGTGAATGTTTGACATTGTTCAGCATTCCGTCCATCACTTATTCTTTCTGCATTTGTTGTCCTAAGTGGGAAGGTTTGCCCAGATGTGAGTCCCGTGCTTCCCATGCCACTGGATTCAAGCTAGGCTGGCTGATAAGGGATGAAACCCCAAAACCGTGCCCAGGGTGCTTGTTTCCAGTCCCGGGAAGACCTGGCCTGGCAGTTCGGGCTGGGCTGTTCCCATGGGGGACAGGGTTAAGACTGATTTGCATATGGCTGGATCCAAACAGGAATGGCATGGATACCAAAAAAACGATGGATTTAGGCCCAGATCTCTGTACTGGGGGTGAATGTTTGACATTGTTCAGCATTCCGTCCATCACTTATTCGTTTTGCATTTGTCGCCCTAAGTGGGAAGGGTATGCCCAGACGTGGGTCCCGTGCTTCCCATACCACTGGATTCAAGCTAGCCTGGCTGATGAGGGGTGAAATCCTGAAATCGGTTCCAGGATGCTTGTTTTCAGTCCAGGGAAGACCTGGCCTGGCAGTTCGGGCTGAACTGTTCCCATGGGGAACGGGGTGAAGACTTATTTGCATATGGCTGGGTCCAAATTGAAATGGCATGGGCAGCAGCAAAAAACTGATTTAGGCTCGGATCTCTGTACTGGGGGTGAATGTTTGACATTGTTCAGTATTCTGTCCATCACTTATTCTTTTTGCATTTGTCGCCCTAAGTGGGAAGGGTATTCCCAGACATGGGTCCCGTGCTTCCCATGCCACTGGATTCAAGCTAGCCTGGCTGATGTGCGGTGAAACCCTGAAACCGGTCCCAGAATGCTTGTTTCTAGTTCAGGAAAGACCTGGCATGGCAGTTCGGGCTGGACTGTTCCCATGGGGAACAGGGTCAAGACTGATTTGCAAATAGCTGGGTCCAACCTGGAATGGCATCGGCAGCAAAAAACCAACGGATTTAGGCCCAGATCTCTGCACTGGGGGTGAATGTTTGACATTGTTCAGCGTTCCGTCCATCATTTTTTATTTTTGTATTTGTCACCCTAAAAGTGGAAAGGGTATCCTCAGAAGTGGGTCCTGTGTTTGCCATGCGACTGGATTCAAGCTAGCCTGGCTGATGAGGAGTGAAACCCCAAAACCGGTCCCAGGATGCGTGTTTTCAGTCCACGGAAGACCTGGCTTGGCAATTCGGGCTGGGATGCTCCCCTGGGAAACAGGGTCAAGACTGATTTGCATATGGCTGGGTTCAAACTGGAATGGCATGGGCAGCAACAGAAACTATGGATTTAGGCCCAGATCTCTGTACTGGGGGTGAATGTTTGACATTGTTCAGCATTCCGTCCATCACTTATTCTTTTTGCTGCTTGGTCCTGGGCAGTGCAAAGTCACAGTCTTTCAAGTCTCTCAAGTGGGTAGTTTGCCCACTGCTTGGTTCTGGGGAGTGCAAAGCCACAGTCTCTCAAGTGAGTGGCTTGCCCACTGCTTGGTCCTGAGGAGTGCAAAGCCACAGTCTCTCAAGTGGGTGCCAGTCTTCCACTGGTTCTGGGGGGGGCTTGGTGCCCAGTGAGCTTCATCCTGCCAAGGATAGGTTGAGTGGATGCCTTCTTCCACTGGTTCTGGAGGGGGATTGGTGCCCAGTGTGCTTCATCCTTTCAAGGATAGGGTGAGTGGATGCCTTCTTCCACTGGTTCTGGAGGGGGATTGGTGCCCAGTGTGCTTCATCCTTTCAAGGATAGGGTGAGTGGATGCCTTCTTCCACTGGTTCTGGAGGGGGCTTGGTGCCCACTGATGCAGCACATGGGGTGTGCAAGGTCACAGTCACTCACCTGGTTGTCAGATCCACATTTTCTGTGGGCAGGATACATGACACACCATGGATGCATGACTACAGTCCATCTGCCAACGGGGCGCGGCTGTACAGTGGTTGCAGTGCCGGTGCAGGTGGTGGTGCTGCCAGTGGTGGGGGGAAGCTCCAGCCCTTCCCCTGTAGCCTCGGACGGCTGCCCACTGGGGCTGCTGCTGCTGGGGGCAGTGCTACTTACGGCGGTGTTGCGCTGGTGCAGGTGGCGGTGATGCCAGTGGAGGGGGGAGGCTCCAGCCCGTCCCCTGGAGCCTCGGACGGCTGCCCACCGGGACTACTGCTGCTGGTGGCGGTGCTGCTGTACGTGGTGCAGGTGGCGGTGCTGGTAGTGGGGCAGGTGGCGGTGCTGGGTGCAGGGCAGGTGGCGGAGCTGGCCATGGTGCAGGTGGCGGTGCTGGCTGCTGTGCAGGTGGTGGTGCTGCCAGTGGAGGGGCAGGCTCCAGCCCTTCCCCTGCAGCCTCGGACGGCTGAAGTCCCCTGGCTGGTGTTCTGTGCCCCTTCCTGCCCTTGGCATATGGTGGTGCTTCCTTGCTTCTGCCAGCTGGAGTCTTTGCCTTGGCCTTGCTAGTTGGTTGTGCCTCCTTCTCCTTGCTGGATGCTCTCCCCTTTTTGCCCGTCCCTGGTGGCGGAACCTTCTTGTCCCCGGCAGGTGCTGGTGGCACACTGGATGGCCTGACGGGTGCCTCCTTAGAGCCTCTCAGAGCTACAGAAACCACAGCGGACGTGGATTTGGTGGCTGAGGTGCTGGGCTGGATTTGGGCCACCCAAGCCTGAGGTGAAGGACAGGGGGGAGGGGTAGGGAAAAGGTCAATGTTGGCGAGGAAAAGCTTCTTATATACACTTGGGTGTGAAGAGGGTGAAGGTTTGGGAGTGGAGGAAGAGGGAGTGGTTGTCAGTCTGCTGTCTTTGGGTGCTGGTGCATGAGCTGGATGTTGTTGTGAGGTGGATGGCTGTTGGGTGGGTGTGTGCTTGCATTTGTGTACTTTGGGAGGAGGTGTCACAGACACAGTGGGAGAGGACATAGGGGGTGTGTGCATGGATGTGGGGGTGGTGACTGCCAGTGAGGAGTGTGTAGTGATAGGTGTGCTAGTGATGGAGGTAGTGGAAGAGGATGTAGTGCAGGCAGGTGCGAGTGGAGATGCTACTGGGAGGGAGGTGGGCGAGGAGGATGAGGGGGGCACAGTGGAGGAAGTGGATGTTGGTGTGTCTGCTTCTAGATGGTGCTTGTGTGAGTGCCTGTGGAATGATTTGTGGTGCTTGTGTTTGCCTGAGCCACCTCTGTGTGTTGATTTGGCTGAATTCTGGTCTGAAGGTGTGCTTGGGATAGGTTGGGGTTGAGGGGATTGGGATTGGGTAGAGGAAGTTGAAGCGGGGAGGCTGGAGACAGGGACAATGACTGCCATCAGTACTGAGGGCAGAGCCTGAAATGCTCTCTTTTGGGCCACCACGCCAGAATGAATGCGCTCTAGGTATGCATTTGTTTGTTGCAAATGCCTCCCGACATCCTGGATGGCATTCAGAATGGTTGACTGCCCAACAGTGAGGGATCTCAGGAGGTCAATAGCCTCCTCACTGAGGGCAGCAGGGCTGACTGTGGCAGGGCCTGAGGTGCCTGGGGCGAAGGAGATGCCCACCCTCCTGGGTGAGTGGGCACGGGAAACAGGCTGAGGGGCTGCTGGGAGGGCGGTGCTGGTACGGGGGTGGCAGCTGTACCTGTTGTTGGGGTGGGCACAGAGATGTCTGCCACTGCCAGGGAGCTTCCATCGGAGGAGGAGTCGCTGTCTTTAGTGTCCCCTCCTGTCTCCATCTTGGTGCTCCCCTCACCCTCCGTCCCACTGGTGCCCTCACTGTCGGTGGATTCAGCCTCCAGGCCCATATGGGATGCAGCTCCCTCTGTCGCCGGTGCCTCTGCTCCTCCACCAGATGATGTTAATGCACACAAGGACAGGGTGACAAAACAAAAAAGGGGGGGGAGAGACAGAGGATACACTTGGTCAATGCCAGCAACAGCTCTACCGTTGGTGTACACAACACACAGGGATCAGCCCTATGCTCTAGGCCATGCACTACCAGTTACAAAGCTAGTCACCAGCCCATGGGGTACATTGCCTAATGCCATCAGCTGCACATCTGAAACCAACAGGACCCTGCCCAGTAGTAGATGCCCACTAACACTATTGGGGTTGGAGTGCTTCAGAGCTTCACCAACAAGGGACCTAACCCTGCCACTTCGCCTTGGCCTAGGGGCACCCTCAGCTCACATCCCCCACCCAGATACAACCATAACACATGCAAAGTAATTAATCTGATTCTGTACTCCCCCTTGTGGCTGCTGTGATGCCTTCAAGCGCCCATCCAACTCCAGATAGGCCACTGCCAGGATGCAGAACATCAGGGGGGTCAGGGTACGATGGGAACTCCTTCTGGTTGGGAGGCCAGCCCCAGCTGGGCCTCTGTCATCTTCCTTGCCCAGCGGCACAGGTCCTCCCACCGTTTGTGGCAGTGGGTGCTGCTCCTGTCAAAGCCCCCCAGGGTCCGTGCTTCCTTGGTGATAGCACGTCAAATACCCTTTTTCTGATGGGCGCTGACCTGCAGAAAAAATACAGCAGGAACGGTATTAGTCATACCGTCCGGACTGTTACACTCAAGTGCCACAATATACCTCCCATCCCCTTATACACAGACATTGACCACGAGACATGCAGCACTCTACCCAGGTCCCCTCAGCCCCCCCTTCAAGAAGCTTACACACACAGCACTGCTCACAGTGGTCCACGCATCATGCTAACAGTGTAATCACCTGTTTGTCTAGAGGACCATAGAGTGAATTATACTGGGGTAGGACCCCATCCACCAGTCTCTCCAACTCCTTCGAAGTGAAGGTGGGGCCCTTTCCTCAGACACTCGATACATTGTCGCTTCCAGACACAGGTCACAGCAGCACTTGCAGTATAGGTCCTCTCCTGTTGAAGGTCAGGTAGCAAGTGATTGAACAGATAGAAAAGGGCGGTCACGTCCACGGTGGTGCATACCGTCACCACCGGCGTACATCGCCATTGGCTCCTGGAACCCATGGGGCCCATGGATAACCAATGCGAAGCTGCACGGCGGTTATCGACCACCGACCGCAACGGCACACAACCCCAGCAGAATTACCTCATTTCCACTTGTCTCTCCTCAGAGCTCAGGCAGCCGCCATTTTAGGGGGGCACAGGCCATGGCACCAAACTGCATCACAGCAGACAATGGCTCATCAACTGACTTTCAAATTCACATACTGTTTCTCTAAAGGAAGAAATTTATTTTTATTGCAACATATGTGTGAATGTGACCCTCTGCTCACCGTATTTCACCCTAGAGTTCAACCACTGAGGATGAATAGGAGATGGAGACATCGCCCATGTACAGACCCCTTGTGGACCTGGTGACTATGGAGGACAGGCACATCATTTTTACCTACAGACTTGATCGGGCCACAATCCAAGAACTGTGGGCCCAATTGGAGCCAGACCTGATTTCAGCTATTCGCCACCCCACAGGTGTCCCCTTTCTAGTGCAGGTCCTGTCAGTGCTACGTATCCTGGCAAGTGCTTCCTTCCAAACAACAGTAGTCATGGCATCAGGGATGTCTCAGCCAATGTTCTCCAACATGTTGACCAGAGATTTGTCTGCCCTGCTGAAACACATGCGCAGCTACATTGTATTCCCCCAGGTGGAGGATTTGGTCACAGTGAAGGCTGACTTTTATGCCCTGGGACATATCCCAAACATCATTGGTGCCATTGATGGTATGCATGTAGCATTTTTCCCCCCTCCCCCCCCGGAGAAATGAACAAGTGGTCAAGAATCAAAAAAGCTATCACTCTCTGAATGTGCAGATGGTGTGTTCGGCTGACCACTACATCTCCCATGTGAATGCCAAGTATCCTGGCTCTGTGCATGATAATTGAGAGAACCATCGGCCTCCTGAAGGCCAGGTTCAGGTGCTTCCATCTGACTGTTGGATCCCTGTACTACTCACCCAAGAAGGTGTGCCAGAACATCGTTGCATGTTGCATGTTGCACAACCTGGCCTTGAGACACCAGGTGCCTTTTCTGCAGGAGGATGAGTCTGGAGATGATCATGTGGCAACGGTGGAGCCTGTGGACAGAGAGGAAGAGGAGGCAGAGGATGAAGATGTGGACAATCGAAGCTCTCTCATTCAGCAGTACTTCCAGTGACACACAGGTAAGACACTGTGGGGCATATTTATACTCTGTGCTGAATGTGCGTCAACAATTTTGACACACATTCGGTGCAAACCGTGCACCATATTTAATCTTTGACGCCCGAGCCAGCGAGTGCCAAAATTCCACCGTGTACATCATTTTCTGGATGCGGAAAACCGCCTTGCGCTTATGACATGCAAGGTAGGCGTTCCCGTCCAAAAATATGACTTAAACACCGTGTGCATTATTTATCCAATCGTGCAAAAATCCCGCACGGCCGGGAGGCATTGTCAGAAAATGACACACGTCCCGATTTGCATCAAAAATTAACGCCTGGGTCAGAGCAGGTGTTAAAATGGGGCAACCACACCAGTAATTAATGAAAACACACAGAAGCAATAGCAGAGCTCCATAAGGAAGAAATGGAGGTGCTTTTCATCCAGCATGCACGCAGACCACCGGACTAACAACCGCAGCTTCTATAACACCTGCAGGTACCACAAAGGCACTGCAGAAGGCAGGAGAGGATATTCCGCACCAGGACAACCCTTCTGGGACTCCGCCAGCAAGACATCATCCAGAGGTACAGGCTCAACTGGCATGCCATTCAGCAGCTTCTGTGCAACGTTGAGCCACAGTTGGCACCCAGCTTGCAGACACCCTGCACCATCCCACCAGAAACCAAGCTGCTAGCTGTACTCCACATGTTAGCAAGTGGCCCCTTTTAAACCACTGGTGCCCTGGTTGCCAGGATCTCACAGCCCTCATTCTCTGCCTTCCTACTTAAGGTACTGGATGCCATCATCTCCCTCACACCCTGCCACATCAGCTTCCCTAACACACAGCAGAAGCAGCAGGAGACAAAACAGGGCTTCTACCAAATCAACGGCTTCCCACACGTGCTTGGTGCCTTTGACTGCACACATGTACGCATTCTGCCACCTGCTGCAACCGAACATCTATACGGCAACAGGAAGCACACACACTCCATCAATGTGCAGGCCACTGTCAATCACCGGGGATTGATCACCAACATCGTGGCAAAGTATCCTGGGAGTGTACATGATTCATTCATCTTCCGCCACTGCACCATCAATCAAAACTTCCAGGATGGACGATATGAAAATGGCCTACTTGTTGGCAAGTACAGAAACCTACTTATATACACACAGCACAGCAACCCTGTAGGACACACAACACATACACCACTACATTGACACGTGGCCAGGAAGACACTGAGGTTGTGACAATGCTAGGCATGTGTGATATCCTGACCAATTTGGATATACACCATTGGACAAATTACAGAACCAAATAACAACAGATGCCACTCCACAGGCACAAGGGAACAATTTAAAACAACACAATGACAATGACATGGCCTCAACTGTCAGTACAACTTGGAAGATTAATCTTTCAATATCACATCAATAACACTCAATCAAACACCCTTCCAACCAATACGTACTGTGTAAGGGGTGTGTAATGTGTTTTGCTGCAGGTAAAAAACCATGGCACACATTGCATGATCATGACTACAATGAAGGTGACATGGAATCATTGAGGCTATACCAATATCTCACATCACTCCTGGGGTGACATTGCCCATTACCAATCAGCAAGTCGACTGTGCTAAGAACATATATTGATGTGACAATATTAAAAGTGAAAATTCCTACACATATGGATTGAGACAATTTCACACACACACAACAGATGTACAGGCATACTTACCTTCTGACACTCCAAATGACAACCCCACAACCAAGTTATCCAGCTGAACTAGAACATGTTCAGTAGAATAGGTACACGTTAGAACCGGAGTCGACTTGGCAAGGGCAGAGAAATAGGTCTGCAGAGAATTTGTCACACATGTGAAATTTGTGCATAGTCAATTGTCAACACGTCAGTGCTGACAATGTACGGAGATGTGTTGGACATTGTCACCTAGCCATATCTAAGGGTCTCACTGATGTTTAAATAATTCTGTTGCATATGTGAAATTGTATGGGATGTCCAGGGTATATAGATGCAACCGTGTTATCACCACTGTGGAGTTGATTCTGTGTATGGAAGTATCATGTCACCCCCAGTTAAGACACATGGACACCTCTTTCACATGACATAATACGAGGGAGTACACAATGTACTGCAACTCTACAAAAATACTGCTGACATCCGGTCAAACAGCCAAACACCCGTTCAAATAAGGAAACAACCCAATGCTGATGGTACATCCTAGAAGCCTAGGATTCCACGCAATTACACAAACACAGATAAGTCACAGACAACACAAGAGAACAACTGCCATGCAAAGTGACAATCATGGTGCAAGCTACATCAACATGTTCTCACTCATTTTCTCTTTCAGCTAATCAGGGCTATGGGATCCAGCCATGGATCATGACCCCATTTGCAAACCCAAGCACTGCAGCAGAGCGTGCCTATAATGAGGCACATCGGAGGACACGCACCATAGTCGAGAGGATCTTTGCCATCCTGAAGTCAAGATTCAGGTGCCTCGACATCACCGGAGGCAGCCTCCTATACTCACCTGAAATGGAGTGCAAAATCATTTTGACCTGTGCCATCCTGCACAAAATATGTGTACGATGGAATATTCCCCTATGTGAACCCGACCCACAAATGCCTGAAGAGGAGGAAGAGGAGGATGCTGTCCATCAACATGAGGGGGACTATCCAAACATAGCTGCAGGATTGCGTCGGAGACAACATATTGTCCAAAATGTCTTTTAACTCTACTCTTCCATCACCACTGTCTTACCATATGTCAATAAACACCTATACTATTCACTATATCATGGTCTGGGTAATCATTTTTGCATAACATTATCCCTAACAATCAGAATCAGAGTGTAGCCTCATGGAGCATTGCAGAAATACAGATTAGGATCAGAAAAATCTACATCATAATTGATGGGTATGATTGTACAGCCAACTTCACACACACTGTAAATGACATATATCCTGTCCATTTCACATTTGAAGGGCATTATCAGAGGACCACAGCTATTTCACACATACATGTTGGCAACATGGTTCATTTCAGCATATGGCACACAACTGAGACACCATCAGTCAATAAGGTAACAAAATGCCTCATACGCGAGTCAGTGGAGGTGCTATTGCATTGGTGACAGGAAGGTATGACCAGACCCTTGACATCAGTAAGACTTACATCAGCTATCTTTGCACGGAGTATGTGTGACAAGAATTCCATATAAGCAGCAAATGGATAGTACGAGTGCCCCAGGTATGACTATCATTGCTCACACGACATCCCCTGCACAAGCCAGCCCAGGTCTTAAGTCCTGCCACTGCCATGTTCCCTGTCTCACCCCACCCTTCTTCAGAGGGCCCTGGAAAGGGAACATGTGTACCCAGATAATCCCTCATCTACACACACACAGACACATTCTGCATCCAGTGTGCTTCCCTCTTTAGTATGGTATGCCATAGTCATTGTTCTTCTGTCTTCATGGAGTTCTGGTTGAATAATGTACTGCCTTGTAGTCTGTATGACCTGTAATCCCATTTGAAAGGTACTGTTGGCCCTTTGAACTTGATTCTCACCTACAGGACTTGTGAGAGACTGAAGCTGCACACACCTGTGAGCACCTCCATGCAAACCAGCCATTTGAACATGCACTGCCCTTGCAGCTGCCTGGAACAGCATAGAAGCTGCCATTTTATGACAAACACAGTTTTCATTTGACGCATAAGAATAAAAATGCCCCTCATTTGAGGCAGGAAGTGATGTAATAGGATATCCTGTATACAGAATTGGTACAGTGGGTGTACTTTCACTTTCACTTTGCAGTCTGTGATATTTCCTGACTGTGGCTGTGTTTTGACTTGTCTCTCAGTGCATTTTGTGATTTTTGGGGGTTATTCTAACTTTGGAGGAGGTGTTAATCCGTCCCAAAAGTGACGGAAAAGTGACGGATTTACCACCAGCCGTATTACGAGTCCATTATATCCTATGGAACTCGTAATACAGCTGGTGGTATATCCGTCACTTTACCGTCACTTTTGGGACGGATTAACACTCCTCCAAAGTTAGAATAACCCCCTTTGTCTCCTGTGGGGTCTTTAAATTGTCTTTTCGTGTTTCCTAAGTGTGTGTGGTATCCTGTGTAAGTGTATTTTTTGTCATTTCTGGTGCATACATTTGTCTTTGTACTGTTGGGTGTCTGTTATGTGTATTTGTTAGTTTGGGGATATTTGGGTTGTTTTCTGTTATTTTTTTTCATTTCCCTCTCCTACTTTCCCTTCATTCTCCTCTGTACCCTTTTATTCCCTTTTTTTGTGCAAGCTTCTTGGGTAGGCATTGTCTTGGCAGGATGGGAGAGGAGGAGCTTGGTGGATTTACTTGGCTGGTGTGCCACTTCCTACCCTTAATGATCGAAGCAGGTGGGCGTGTGATACAAGGGTATCACACAGAGGCAAGTAGACTCCGGTGGGCAAAGGTCCTGTACCATCTCAAGCGAATATACAACACACCGCGCAACGACCACCAGCTTAAACACCGTTGGGCTGACCTGGTTGCCTGTGAGCAAGACCTGCTGGACCACCTGGGGATTGTGATTGGTGGTCCTGTTGGTGAGTACAAATCAGAGTAATGTGCACATTTAAATGCTCTGTAGTGACAGTAGCATATTTGTTCATATGCTGCAGGCAATGTTTTTGGACATGTGGAATGCAAGTTAAACATACAGTTGCCTGTGAGTTATACAATAATTCCTACACATTACCGTCATTTCTTGATGCAACAGCTGCACTAACTTACAACACACAACAGGGGCCTGTAAATTAGTGCTGCCTTCACGTCAATAGATGATGCAAATGTGGCTCTAACATATGTTTTATGCATGGTCTGTGAGTGTACCAGGAAAGACATGTTATAAATCCAGATATTTTCAAAAAATAATGTGTCCCTCAATGTTTTCGGATACATGTCTGAACTGGATTCTGACACATACGTAACAAGTTATAGCTGACCTCAGGTAACATTTTACACTGATATTTGGACTTTGTTGTGCCACAATTAAATTAGGGATGGATGCCAAACATTATGCACATGGGTTCACATCTCAATGTTTGGAGCAACTTACCATAGCTGTGGCACATAAAATGAAGCAAATGATACAAAATGAGGGGTAACACCTGTCCCTGGCCCTCTGTACATTTACCTGTGTGTTTTACATTGGTCTTAGTCACAATAGCTGGGTGACTGGTATTGCAGTCCTCCAGGAAAGTGGCTTTGCATGTCTCTCATGGATACACAGGATGAGAGGAATACACTCCTTTAATGAGTCTGCTAACAAATGATGGAGCATGTTTGTCACCACATGATAGTTAGGGCCACTGCATGTGTGCAGAGATGTGTGTATCACTCACTGGAGTGCCTGGGTCTGTACATGTTTGCAGTGGCATGTCGAATGTAGTATCATCATGTCTGAGAGGCTTGACTTTCTGATTTAATATTACACATAGTATTTGTATTTTGAAGTATTGTACAGTGCACAGACATTGAGCTCATTTCTCCCTTCCATGCTTTATAGGGGGACCTGCCCCCTACACTATCGGAGAGGTGGCTCGATTTGTGGACCCAAACATCTCCAGTAAGTGTTGATATTTCTGTTCTGTGTTGTGTTTTCTGCTATTGTGTCATTGACTCCTGTGTGTTGGACACATAGCAAGGTGTGATGCGCTGGTCAATGATCAGATATGTTCCATGAGTGGAGTATCATTTTTTTCCATCTTTGAGTTGGCCAATCATTAGTGTATAGTCATAATTTGGGATTTTAGGTCAGTCCTGTATGCACGGATATGTGAATAGGGATGACTTTTGTGGATAAAACTTAAATTCAGAAAATGTAGCAGCGGACCATATTTGTGATTTAGTCAGCAAGTCAGACCCTGATTCTCACAGAATAGGGATGCCAAAGTCTTACCCACAGACGTCAGCTTCCCTGTTCACTAATGAACATATTTGACTGTATGTTTGACTTCCTAGCAGCATGTAGCTCCACATGTTGTGCTATAAGTATGAGGCACATGAGTACAATGGCCTAGGTGTGCATGCAGCTCATGGCCAGATGTGTGCTTACATCTATCTGCTTGTTGTAAGTCATGTGTTGCTGGTAGAAAATCTTTTGACAATTGTCTTCATTTCTGAACATAAGTGTGGATGGGATTGTCCAAGGTTTGGGTGTATACTAGTTGGACATCCTCCTCACCTGTGGTGGGCTGTCCAAACCCATGTACAGCTGTCCAAAGCTTTCTGGGTGTCCTCGATGTTTGAAAGTATTTGTTGCCTGTCCCCCCCCCACCTCAGGCACAGGCGTAGGGTTGTGAAAAGTGTACCTAGGACTGATGATCCAAGTTTAGTATACACACATGTAAATTTGTAAGTCACTTGTCCAAACCTAGGATACCGATTCATGATTAGCAACGGCATTCTGTCCTGGCAATTCCATTTACAACTCGCAGATCTTGATTGTCATCAAGAAGATAGTCATTAGTTGGCCTGTCACTGGTGGAGGACTTGCAGCATTTTTTTTACATGACAAATGGCTGACCAATGATGCACAGGTCATTCAAGTCGTTACCCATCTTTTAGAGTATTGCTGTGCTGTTTGATAGGACATATGTAGTGATCTGTACGATGGTATGGGCTGTTTCTGGTACATTAGATGTATTGTCTGATTAACTTCTGGAGCCACATCACACAATGAAGTACCTAATATTTAGTTTTCTATTTGTTTTAACAGCTGCCCATATGAATCTCATCCAGATTCGGGAGTTTCAGCGCAGGGCGATGCGTTGCCGCCATATTCTGGATGTGGATTTGGGTTCCGCAACATGGCAAGGCATTATGGCCATGAAAGAGCCTCCGGAGTGTGGAGGGCATTTGTCCGAGGGGCCCTTCCGTGTCCACCACCACCAGCACCACCACTACCACCCAGGTGGGACCAACCTTAGCAGGCACCTTTGCAATACTGTCAACCTCCACTGCTGCAGAACCTGTCACCACACCACCTGCACCTCCTCCTACAGGCATGGCACCGACAAGGGGACATACTTCTTCAACTGGCACCTAGACCACCCCTGCTGCAGTTTTTGACCCATCAGATTTTCAGCAGATGCAATGGAACTTGGACCGTATGTTGAGGAAAATGACCAGGCTGCAGCAGGAGGTGGCACAAGTAAATAGGAGGGTGCGTGCCATAAAAAAGACCCTGCAGAGGGTGAACTTGTAGACAATATACTCTCAACCATGATTCCCTCCCCTCCTTCCTCTTTCCTGGTTCTTTTAATTAGTGGGTATAGGGGGCTTAGTATTAGGTTAGTATAGGCTGTTTGTTTAGTTAGAAGTAGTGGGTGGGGGGTGGATGGTATGATACTTTTTATATCTGTTTTTTATTATGTGTGTGGGTAGGGGATGATGTTGGGGTTTTGGTGTTTAAAAAAAAATATAAAATATAAAAATATATATATTTGTTCATTATGAGATAGTATGTGTTTAGGTTAGTATGTGATGTCCCGTCTTATAGGGGGGGGGGGTAGAGGGTTGGTGTTTAGATTGTTTTGTTAAATGTGATAAGTAAGTTTAGCTTAGGTTAGTTAGGGCCAGTTGGGGGTAATCCGTAGTTAGGATAGGTTATGTTAGGTAAGGAGTTACCCCTGCTTTTAGCTTCTGTTTTTTACTGTTTAATAAATATTTAGGTAACCCTTTACAGTATGTGTCACATGCTTGGTATGAGTGAACAGTGTCTCTTTTGTATTAGGTTTTGTGTCCCATGCTGCAACTAAATCCCAACTGAGCCATTACATTGGCGGCTGTACCAAAGCTACTTTGCTAAGATTGTGCCATCCATTGCACCCACCACTCACGGTTACTATGGATCCCAAAGTGTTGTTAATTTTTGATGTATGTTTTCAATGTCACATACTTCGCTACCAGAATTTGTTTTGAGGACACTGTGTTAAGTCTACCTGCAGCCTGATGTCTAAGCGAATCCTTATAAGGTGAGAGGTAGTATGCTCTCATGTAGTATGGTATACATAACTCACACCTATCATTTGTTACAATATTCAGCCGGTTACATATTTGTATGTAAACTCATACACATCCATTCATGCAGTATGGTGTGTGTTAGGTAAAATTTGGGTCAAATGTCACATACGTAAGTTTTGGCTTGAAGAAAAATTTGAAGGCAATAATTTTTGGCTTAGACATCCCTTGAGGAAGCGTTATTCTGTCCAACACAGCATTATGGTCTATAGTTTCTATTTTCCTCAGAAATAAACTTCAGGAAGGGCAGATGATGGTACAATCCAGACCACTGTGCATAGGTTGAATAACTTTATTCGGCAATTGCCATAAAAGTGCAAACCAGAACACATATTACCGATCTATAAATAATATAAAACACAATTAAAAACTATAAAACAATTTCTAAGAACACCATATAAACATCCAATCTAAAACCCCTTGACATATAGCAGATAAATATACTAAACATGATTAAAAATCACAAAAGCACAAAAAATACAAATATTATCTCAAAATAGTAGACTTTACAAACATATAAGAATTTAAAATAGAGTAGACCTTTTCCTAATACTTAAAGAAGCTGTAACAAAATCTAGTACATGGCGACACGTTTGGACATCTGGCAGTGTCTGGAAATATAATAGAGCTTCCTTGTAGTGGATAGGTCTAAGGTGATGTAAAATGGGTAGGATAAAAGCCTTTCTGGGAGCAGCATACAGAGGGCAAAAAAGAAGAAAATGCGAGGTACTCTGATTTGATTTAGAATCACAGGGGCAGAGTGGTAGATCATTTTTACAAAAACATAGTTCGGGAAAGGCTACCTTAAAGTGAATTAGATTAAATCTAAAAAGTGTTAAAAGAGAAATTATTCTAAAACTTGAAAACCAGATCAAATAGGGTTCAAGGCATGGAGCAGTCACAATCCGAGTGTAGGGATCAAAGGATTTCAGTTTCAGGGAGCTATAAAATCTCAGCTCTGATACATGCTCAGAATGAGTTGACTTCAAAACAGTCCTAGAGTTTGTAGTTAACAAATGGGGTTCGTCAAACACGTACCTAAGCCATAGCTTCTCAAAAGAGTTTTGCAGAAACACAAGCCAGGGAATCCTATGGGTTTAGCCAGCATCTAATCCAGAGCAGTAGAGGAGCAATGGAGACCCTGTCCTCCAAAAAACGCTGCCCGATTTCTTCATGGCAGATGATGTTTGCTATACATTTTGGAACCATCAGTAATCTACGCAGGAATTTATTTTCAGCGCTCTGGAGAGAGGGTATTTTGTTCTAGCCCCAAACACCTGCCCCGTATAGGACTGCTGCAGCGCACTTTGAGTTATAAAGTGTTTTCATCTGTGCAGGGGGTCTGTGGCCTAATTTACTAGAAAAGTGAAAAATCGCTCCGTTATTCCTTGTCAACTGTTGGAGTTTGAAGTTAATGTGTGTCTTCCAGGACAGAGAGGAACTCTGTGCATAGTTATCAGCCAACATTCTTTCAGGTCAGGTGTATTGACAATCTATAATCATTGACCTGAGGTAAACATCACTGATCTACCTCACGGTTGATGTGTCACATTACACAGAGACAAAATTGTTGTCTAAGTGCTATTTATTAGAAAGTGCAGTAGTGCTATATGTACATTGTCCATGATTGTGAGTCCATTAGTGTGACACCTTCCATTGTGATCCTACACAAGTCCAAAAGGATATGTCATTGGACATGCTGGGGTGAAGACGTGGATTCAGACATCCCGGTAGCTGCAAACTGTGGGGCTATTAATGGCAGTACTGCAGCAAGGAGGAGCTGCTGGTTCTTAAGAATAGCAGCTACATTGCTGTGGTAGGCAGCCAGGTCGGCCCTGAAGGGTTCAATATTGCATTTGTGCACACGTTGACATGAATTTGGTTATAGTTGTTGTGTCTACTCTCTTACAGCTGTGCTGATTTGCTTCAACCTTTTTTCAAGTTCCTGCAAGATTGTTGTTCGTCTTTGCATGGCTGCTGCCTGTTCTGCAGTTGACATCATGCATGAACGCGCCCCCTCTAGGCTGGCTGCCATATTTTCCATCCCCACCCGCACCTCCTTCGCCAGTTTCCGCTGTACTCCAACTACAGTTCTGTCAAAGCTGGTGCCAGTGTCGTCAGCGTCCTCAGCTGTGTTGGAGCTGGCAGGTCGTACAATTGGGATGGTGGCTATTTCTGTGCTCCTCCTTGTGACTGAAGTTGGGGTCTGGAGGGTTCCAAGGACATCTTGGAGGGTCTGCTGGCTGATGTTTGTCAGCTCGTCATGCATGTCATCAGGGTAGTCCTGGACAGGCATATCTGCAGGAGAGCCATCGTCCTCTGCAATGAGATATGGTACAATTAGTGTGGCTGTGCTATGGGATTTGTAGTGTGACATGCCTGCCTTACTATTAGTTTCACATTGTGATCGTGGTTCCTGTTCATTGTTCCTGTCTTTCATATTAGCATTCTCCCAGGCCTATGCCCCACCTGCATGTCACATGTATTGTGGTCAGTTTGTGGACTTGTCAGCATCACATCATCTAGGTGTTGGTTCTGGCCAAATTGTGAATTGCTACCTTCTTGTCCTGATCAACCCTCCGTCTACTTCCATTCTCATGGTGAGGCCTTTCGCTGGATGTGGGTATTCTGATGGAACTTGCACCACACTTAACATTCTGGAACTTCCCCAGTCTCTGATATTTCACATTCACCTATATGTTGGTGAGACCTAGCATATACTATGCATTGCATTGGCATGGCACAATACGGATGTCAGCATTGGTAGTGTGTACTGCTGATGTTGGGAAATGTGTGCTACTTTGGATTGCACTGATGGTCCTAGCAGTGTTCCATTTCCTCCTCTGACTGTGTGGGTGTATTTCTGTAGCCAGTTGCCTATGTCCTAACCCTCAATGCTGTTGTCTGAGCAGTATGCCATTTTGGATGTTGCATGGTGTCATTGGAGCTATTGTGACCCAGGCATAGGGTGGACACTGACATATGCAGCATGGGTATGACATTAGTGCTGTGTACCTCATAATGTTTATGACAATGGCTGATGTTTGTAGCAACTACGGACAATCACATTTGACAGGATTGGAACATTTGTATTGATTTGAGGGGATTGATAACGTTGTCATCCTGAGCCCTCTAATTTGGGTGTGTTTTATCCATGGGGACGTTACTGCCATTAGCCACTTGACCTGCACACACAGCAGAGGTGGTAATGGCAACTGTTGTCAATGTTAAATTCCACCTGCAGATATGGCCTGGGGTTGTTAATTGGTCCTTAGTTCATGTAGGGAGAATACTGGCTGACGTGTGACAGCATGCCAGTTTTACATTGTACCCTACCCTCCTGGCTTGGCTTTACCTTTTCAAAATCCTTGGCATGGCAGCATACCCCCATGCAAAGGTTGTTGGTGTAGGGTAGTACTGTGCCCCAGGTTTCCTCTGAACGGGCCATGTCCCCGTACTGTGCCCCTTTAACCATGCCACTCCCTAATTATCATGACTTACAACCATCATGTAGTAGGTATGTCCCCTCCTTGCTTGCAGTTAACATTTGTGCATTTTAATTCACCATGCGACTTACCCTGCATCTGTGTTGCCGCATGGTAGTCTGCGCTGTCCTGTCCTTGAATCCCTGTGACGATCTCCTCAGGGATGATGGCTGCCACTATCTCCTCCATGTGGTCCAGGGCCTGCTGCGGTGCTGGACTCCCACCTCCAGTCTGCAGTGCTGCCTTCCTGTTCCTGGCCATCTTTTCCTTGGTCCTGCGCTTGCAGTCATGCCAGCGTTTCTTGCACTCAATGACTGTTCTCCGTACTTCTGCCACACTGTTGATCTTGTCAACAATTTGTTGCCATATTGCCTCTCTCCTACTAATTGGCAACTTTGAGGTGACAAACAGTTGGTGCTGGTGTTCCGTCACCTTTCACCAGAATTTCCTGCTCCTCTGCACTGAAGTGACACTTTCTTTTCTTCTTCTCCCTGTCCTGGGTCTTTTGTGGGCCCTCCTGGCTGGTTCCCGGTCTGTTGTCATATTGCTGGGGTCTGTGCAAGCATCTGGGATCCATTTTGGCTCTCCTTAGCACATTTTTCTGTATTTGCACCGCTTTTTGATGCAATTGCATAAAAAAACGGCGCTTTTCTAGTTTGCAACGTCGTAAACCAGCTCACAGTCATTTTCGCTGCGTTAACGTCATTTTTCTTTACAACGTGACGCATTGGTTTGAGTTAAAAAAAAATGACTCACACCTGTGGTTTGCACTGCTGTGCGTCAAAGTATAAATTTGATGCCCGCACGGCGCAAAGAAATGGCGTTAGCCGGCAGTAACATTTTTGATGCAAAACTGCATCAGCCAAGTTTGGCGTCAAAAAGTATAAATATGGGCCTGTAACTTCACTTTACATTGCAGTTTTGTGTAGGACATTGGACATGGCATCATGATTTCCCTATGTCTGTGGCCACTTACTGTACCCTTTGGCATCTCTATTTTCAGATCTCTGTGCCCCACTCTGGCTCCTGGTGTGTTTACTGCTGCCCACTACAGGTCATACCAATGTATATATAACTGTACATATGAAATGCAATGTTTACAGATTGTTGAACTAATACATATTTCAATCAATTGACAGACTCCAGACTTATATTTGTTCCAATGGTGTTTATTTAAGTGCTAAGAGGTGGAGGGGGATGTGCAATGGGTTGGGGTGATGGTTGAGGAATGTCCAGTTAGAGTCCAGTCTTTTTGTATCACAGGTGCATTGTCCAAAGGGGCATAGGAAGGGGAGTAATGGCAGTTCAAGGTGGACAGGGTGACATAGTGGGACACAAGGGTGACATTCAGGAGAGTCTTAATTCCTGGTGTGGGTCTTGGCAATGTTCTCTGGCTTCTGCCTGGATTGTAGGGTCCGTTTGTGGAGTGGTTCTCTTTCTGCAGAGAGTGGGGTGCTGGTGGGCTGTTGTTCCAGTGGCGGAGCTTCCTGTCCACTAGTGCTGGCGGATATGGAGGGCTGTTCTTCAGTGTGGCTAGTATCAGGGGCCCGTTGGTGTGACACTGCCTCCCTTATGGTGCTGCCATGTCAGCCAGCACCTCTGCAATGGTGACCAGGATGATGTGGATGTGTTTGAGTGCCTCCCTGATCCCCAGGTACTGTCCCTCCTGCAGCCGCTGGTTCTCCTGCAACTTGGCCAGTATCTGGCCCAAGGTCTCCTGGGAATGGTGGTATGCTCCCAGGATCCCTGCAAGTGCCTCGTGGAGAGTGGGTTCCCTGGGCCTGTACTCCCCCTGTCACACAGCAGTCCTTCCAGCTTCCCTCTTGTCCTGTGCCTCTGTCCCCTGAACCGTGTGCCCACTGCCACTGACCCCAGGTCCCTGATTGTCTTGGGTTTGTCGGGTTGCCTAGGGTCACTGTAGTGGTGGACACACTGACGATTGAAGTGTCCTGGGAATAGTGGTATGGCCCCGCTGGGTTGGTATTGTGCTGGTGTTTCCTGAGGAGGGAGGCTCTGTGGTGGTATGGGACTGTGGCAGGGTAACCAACTGTCCAGAGGTCCCTGATGGGCCAGGTTGGTCATAGTGATCCAGACGTGCAGAGCTGCTGTCATCACTGTTGGCCTCTTCTGTGGCGTGACTGGATGTTGGTGGCACCTCCTCTCCTGTGATGTTGAGTGGGGGTCCTGTGGGGGATGTAAATGCAGTGTTATTGTATCTGTGTTTGCCATCTTGTGCATGGGTGTGTTTCCCTGTATGGTTGTGATAGCCCTGTCAGCTTTGCCTTGTGTGCGTGGTAATTTTGCGGGCTAGGTGATTCTCTCTAATGGGCATACTTTAGCGATGAGTGTCCATGCAGGTCTGTGATGGGTATCTATGCATTGGTGTTGCATGCAGGGCTTGGTATTGGGATGGGTGGGTTGTGATAGTGGGGTATATGTGAGGTGGTGGAGTGATGGGGGTGAGGGTAGGGGTAGGAGTTGGTGATGGCATGCAGGTAGGGTAGGGGCTATAGTAGTAAAGATTTGACTTACCAGAGTCCAGTCCTCCTGCTACTCCTGCGAGGCCCTTAGGATGCATGATCGCCAAGACTTGCTCCTCCCATGTTGTTATTTGTGGGGGAGGAGGTGGGGGTCCACCACCAGTCCTCTGTACGGCTACCTAGTGTCTTGCAATCACGGAACGCACCTTCCCCTGTAGGTTGTCCCACCTCTTCCTGATGTCATCCCTTGTTCTGGGGTGCTGTCCCACGGCATTGACCCTGTCCACAACTCTCCGCCATAGTTCCATCTTCCTAGCAATGGAAGTCTGCTGAACCTGTGATCTGAATAGCTGTGGCACTGCCCGGATGATTTCCTGTATAGTGGCAGATTTCTCTGTGTGGATCGTAATATCCGTAGCAGTATTCTTTAGGGATTTCAAACATGACTACATCCTTCCGAACTGCTGGAAGGAATGAATTCAAATTTGTCAGAAAGGTAGTTCTTGGTCCACGAAGAGCCCTTTTTGTTATTTGGTGTAAATCCATTCAATAGCTTTTGAGATTTTCAAGAAAATCTAAATTTGTATATAACAGGATGCAAAGTTCTCTCCAAACACTCTTGATCCCATGCTGAGATCTGATTGTCTGTCAACAAGGAAGGGGTGGCAGCCATCTAGGGATCTGCTTTCAGCAGATTAACTGAAAAAAAGATTTTAAAAAAGGGATCAGGGTAGGGACTCTTACCCTTTAGCTCTCTGGGGCAAATACAACATGGAATGGGGGCCATGCAGCCCTCCTTGAGGAGCCATAGATGGCTTTGGGGACTGCCAACCCCACAGGGCCTGCTCCTGCTATGTCCTAAGGTGCCAAGTCCCAGGACACAGCTGTTTCTCTGACTTGGTGGCAGCTTTGACAGCTCCTGCCAAGTCAGAGCAATTCTCTGCTCCAAGCAAGCGATAGCTGTCAAACAGCTCTCACTTTCTGGAAGCAGAGATTTCCTCTTTTTCCCTGGTTGCAGAGATGCAGGCAGGAAAACAGAGGGAAAAAATGCTCTCATAGGCAGGGAGCAGCATCTTTAGCAGCTCCTTGTCTCTGACAGCAATGCCAGTCCCGTTAAGATGGGGGGGAGTTGGCTGGGACTGCGTGGCCTTGAGCCTGCCCCCACAGTCTCATTGCATACTGATGACCAGGCCCAAGGGGATGGGTCCATGGGGCCGAAATTGGCCAGGTGAGTAGGGCCAATCAGCCCCCCTCCTCTGTTCAATGGAGGCCCGGGGTGGGGTTCTCAGGGCCAAGATTGGCCTGTGTAGGGGGGCCATGTGGCCCCCCTCCCCTACAAAACAATAATTTAGAAAGCTAAGCCCCAGGGGATGGGGTTCCTGGGGTCGAAATCGGCCAGGTGTGGTGGGGCCACACCCCCCCCATTGAGTTGTAGTGGGCCCTAGGGATGGGGTCCCTGTGGCTGTATTTGGCTAGGTGAGGGGGGCAACGAGGTAGCACTTGCTAACTAACCATTAGAAAGTGCTCTAGTTTGATAGACATTTTGTGGTAAACTGTGGACTCATGTTGGATAAATAAGCAGGTGCGTTTCAGTTCTGGCCATGATGTTCATTTCACAGAAATTAAACCTCAACAGGAATCATTTCCAAATATAAATACTATATAAATGTAGCAGGTGCCCCAGTTGAAGCTCCACTTTTGGTAAGGACAAATGATCCCACCTCCTGTGTCAGGAACTGTTGGGGGTTGCTGGTAAGACCGGGGGCAGGGAAGAAGAAGGAGTCAGAATACTGTTACAGAGCTGCCCAAGACCACACTGAGAGTCAGAGGAAAGAGGGGATTCAAAGGGGATGCTCTATTCAAAGGAATAAGAGAGACAGGACTCAGAAAAGACAGCCATTCAATAGGCAGTGTGGCACCCAGACTAACACCCTTGGACAAACAGGCAAGACATATATAAATATATATATAACAGCATAAACAATAAAGGGAATGTGGAGTAAAGCACTCAGGAGCTCCACACGATGAGACTGAAGCTCAGTAAGTT
Organism: Pleurodeles waltl; assembly: GCF_031143425.1. Taxonomy (NCBI): domain Eukaryota; kingdom Metazoa; phylum Chordata; class Amphibia; order Caudata; family Salamandridae; genus Pleurodeles; species Pleurodeles waltl. The sequence continues at coordinate 1,425,545,613 of NC_090440.1, read as the reverse complement.
CCTCACCCACAATTGCTTTTACAGATTCTGACTGCTACTACCCATACATTGGATATACATGCAAAGGCAGTGTCTGTGGAACTGACACCTATGGTCAGGTAACTGAAAGACAATACTCACAGTGGACAAGAATCATCATCTAGGTTGTCATTTGAGGCCAAGGATCCTGGCAATCAAACTGGAACACGCAAGGCGGTAACAGCTAGGATGTCGAACTAAATACAGCCACACTAGACAAGAAGCTAGCAAGGAGAAGTGCTGAGCAGTAAAGAAGGGAAGAGAAAGGGCCCACTTGGCAGAAAGCAAGTAACAAACATACAAGGGAACTAGAAGCAAAATAGCAAGAAAACAATAAACTATATTCACTAAAAAAACAAAGGATACAGGGACGTCATAGTTAGGTTCTAAATGTACTCATACAAAAACATAGAAATTCAGCAGTTATAGCTAGAGTTCTTTCATGTAACTATAACTTGTGCCATAAGGCAACTATAAATTGCGTCCTGTCATGCACAGTTTTTTCTTCAATAATTTAGAGTAATTTGGGACAATTAGCAGTGCATGGCGAGGGCATGAGTTTTAGTTACCTTAAGGCACAACCATTCAAATGATGAGCTATTTCAGTTGGTTTTTAGGACTACTAAATATAATTGTCCTCATCCTCCTAACCACCATGTGATGTGGAATCTCCAGTTCTGTTTTTGAAGTGGAGTCCTTTTGCCTTAGTGGTCCGAGGAGAGTCTGGACCCATCACTTAGGGCCATCTCTACCCTCTCCCCGTAGTTCCTGTCGGAAAAGGTGGAGTTTCATTAGAAGATGGTGCGGCTTGAAACCTGAATCCTCCTACTGTCAGAGGGCATTGGAGGTGGCACGCTCTGTTTGGCAAGGCACAAGCCTGGCAGAAGCTACCACTCCGGTCGTGGGTGGGGGATTACATTCACTATATAATCTGTGCTCACCCTGGCTTTGCTTGGCACTGAGCTGTCAGGCTCATCCTAGGGGCAATGTGTAAAGCATTGGCTCAGCACTTTCACACACAAATATATTGAGTTTCACAAAAGAGACCTCACGCAAGGTGTATATAATTAATGGTTGTATTCATCACACAGCATGAACATCATGTATCTCTGGGCATAAATCACATTATGAAATATCACTAGCAGTACTAGGACCAACCGAGTTAAAATGACATCAGTAATATGTACACTTTGAAAAAGATCCTACTTTACCCCAAGCACCCTCATGTGGTGCAAAATGTAGGCGGCACCAGACCCACCACAGAAATTATACTAATTCAATCCCACACTGCTATAGGGTGAACTCTGATTCACAATGATAGTGGTAATGTGTACACATAGGCAATTGTAGCACTTTTAAATAGCCCCCTGAGCCAGGGTCGCACAGGTAAAACTAATGCTAAACGTAATACACTCTTGCCTAGAAACAATGTGTAGCGCAACACCACCATGCAGTGTTGTTAATTACTGGCAGTCACTCCCATGCACTCATTCAACAAGGATAGCCAGGCCCTGATTTGTACTTTTTGGTGCAAAACTGAACTAATGCAATTTTTCATCAAAAAGTTTAGCATCAGCTTGCATCATTTCTGTGCACCAGCCGGGCATCATATTTATGGAATGGTGCAAGCCGGTGCAAAGGGTAGGCAAGCGTAAAATAAAAAATGACTTCAGTCGGGTGGGGCTGGCGGTACGGAAGAAGGGGGTTTTGCACCAAAAAATGACAGGTTAGAGTCAAAAAAAATATTCTAACATGCTTAGTCATTTTCTTATGCAAAACAATCCATACCACATGACTCCTGTCTTAGAAAAGACAGGAGTCATGCTGACCACCCCAATGACCATCTCAGGGGACCCTGCACCCACTGCCATGTAGGGGGCCCCATTTCAGGGCTCCCATTGGCACTTTAAACAAAATACTTACCTGTACTTACCTATACTTAGTTGGGATGGGGTCCCCCATCCTCCGCTGTCTCTCTAGTGTGGGTGGAGGTGTCCCTGGGGCATGGGAAAAGCACGTGAGGGCTTATTCCATGGTGTTCCACCATGGAAATAGGCCCACTGGTCCCCAAATGTCTGCCCTGACCCAGCTGTTAAAAAATGATGGAAAGCAAGCTTTGCACCATTTTTTGACCCCTCCCCATCTGTGCATTATTTTTTTACAGGGGATAAATAAGGCGCTAGGGCCTTAGAGTCATTTTTTGCACAGAAATGCCTAACTTGCATCTCATTGACGCAAGGTTGTTTTCCCCAGGCAAAAAATTACTTTCACTCCAATATTTTACAACTAGACATGTCTAGCGCCAAAATATAAATATGGAGTTAAGTTTGGACCTGATTTGCGTAAAAAAAATGACGCACATCTGGAGCTAACAGAATATAAATATGCCCCCCAGAGCTACCGATATCGGGCATGTTTGTATGGCATGTACTCACACACACAAGCACACACCACCCTAATGCGGTGCACTGATATTCAGTAGGTCAGTGGATATTGCACTCGCAGTCCCCATGTCCGGAAAGGGGAACACCACGTCTTGGGACCTGCTTCCTATCACGCTCAGAAGCATCTGTAGCCCTCTTACTTACTCTCTCCACCTAGGCCTGTTCCGTCAATACAATCTGGTCACAAGATGTTGGGTTGGGTGAGAGGCTGGCAAATGGACTTCCGCACTGAGGACATAAAAAGGAGAACCTGATGAGTAAGAGATGAAGCAGGGTAGTCTTTCAAAAGGAGCAGGGGCCCTGTAGGACACACATTAAACAAAGTTGCACCAAAGCAATCTGGGCACTCAGGAACACAAATTTGCTCCCTCGTGCCTCCCTGGAAATGAGGCACAATGCTGAGTGTGGAGTGGTAGGAGTCGCACCAGACACAGTGCAGAGCAGCAAATTCAGCACCTCCTTGGGAATGAGGCGCAACGTCTGGGGGCATGATGGTACGAGCTCTACCAGGCTTTTCTGGTCACACTCAAATCAAGATGTACCAATTCCGCACCTCCTGGTATTGAGACACAACATCTGGTGCGGGTGACTTGGGTCGCACCAGACAACTCCCATCACACAAATGAAGAGTTACCAATTCCGTACCTTCCTGAAAATGAGTCACAAAGTCTGATGCACGGTGACTTGAAGCACACCAGACCATTCAAGTGAAACACACAAGCTCATGTTTGGAAGTGCCACACAAGGTAAAATGTGGCACTGCTATGGGTACACTCCCACCTCTGAGGGTCTCAACCTTGAAACGGACACTGCACACAAGAGCATCCATTCGGCATTTTGCACAAAAGAAATTTGGCACGATCAACGAAGAGGGTCACTTGGGGTCCCGCAATGGGTGAATCCACTCACCAGCAGCAAAATGCTATTATGTGTTGATGCCCCACGATGCAGGGCCGCACTCCTTGAATGCAGGCAGCTGCTATGGGGCTCTTCACCAGGCAATCCACTATCCAGGCACAATACTTGGCTCCAGGCTAACACTGCTGCTACCAGGTGGGATCCAGCAGACAATGTGGGCACTTAAGATGGCACTGCTCTCCAGGTGGCACAGGTAGAAGCTATAGATCCCTCACAAGAGGTATTTAATGCCCCTGAGACTTCCACCAGAGAACAGGGGCAAGCCAACAAGCCCTTGGAGAACACACTTGAGGGTACCACATAGCAGTTGTCAGTCAGGCCAGGCCAGCCACTATTCAGGAAGAGTGTGCAGTCCATTCCAATGGCAATATTTCCTCCTCATGCACAACAGATTTCTCTGGCATTGTGCAACATGCAGTCCAATATCTCCGGCCCTGTGTCTTCACAAGCATGTCTCTCCTTTGCTGCAATGTGGCACAATCAGTTATACTGTAGTGTGCATTTGGAACAGGGAGTGGTTCACAGGGTTCCCCTTTAACCCACAGATGTTTCCCCTAAAATTTAGTACTATCTGCCATGGGGTCATGAAATGAAGATCTATGGGCCCTATTATGAGTGATGGTCTGAGGACTGCCGAACCTGCTGTGGCGGTCGGACTCCTGCTCTCCGAGAGGTCCGACTGCCATATTACAACCCTGGACGTCGAACTGCCAGGGGACAGCCACCCCTTCCAGGATCATGGATTCCAGTGGGCTGACGGCACTCTGGCTTGAAGCCAGCCATGGCAGCACTGAACTCAGCACCACCTGGTTGACTACAACCCCACTTTCCGCCACCCTTTTCATGGAGGGACCCTGCCATGAAATGGTAGTGGGAAGCCAGTGTCAATGAATGGCCTCCCTGCCCAGAAGCATGGGGCCTCTAGCACCATCGCAGGCCGTGCGCATTCTGATGGTGGTAGGGGGCCCCTTGTGCAACGACAATACCCTTTGCTCCATGTGGAGCTGTGACCAATGCCGTTGCACAGTTTCCACTGGGCTGACAGTCAGCTCAGTGGAAACCTTGTAATGGGTCTGGTGGGAAGACTGACAACTCTGCAGTGGTCTCCTCACGGTGAGTCTGGGGGTTGGCTTTTCCCACTTCCAGACTCGTAATGAACTATCATTCATGTTAACCCATGGACAGAGCAACTCTCATCAGTAGTGAAAACACACATGGGTATTCCTCACTCCCTGGGCATAGGTTCCCTTGTACACACATAATCCTGCAATGGCAGATGGGGCACACGTTTCTGAAAATCACTTCATCACCAGGAGATCTTCCAGCATTCTTAAATAATCATTACACACATTCAATTGATACACAGGACCCATCAAACTGATACTACTTAGACTATGTAGGGGTCTCGGCTCTTTTTTCACTTATTAGCCCTATTTGTTCCTCCATATATTTTCACAAGCCATTCTAGAATTTGTTATCCTTGTATATATGCTTTAAAAGCAACCCTCCCAATGTGACAAGTCCAAACTAGATATGCACTTATCTGGGGAGGAAATTCTAACATCTATTAATTCACTCAAATCTCAAAAATTCCCAGGACCAAATGGCATTGCTGACTAATTTTATAAAGTATTTTCTAATGTGTTTACTCCCCATCTGCAGCACTTATTTACTGATTTCAGTAAATCAGTAATTTTTGTGTAATCTTTTACTGAAACCTTAATAATATTATTACCTAAACCAGATAAAGATCAGACTAAAGTCTCTAACTATCGCCCTATCTCATTCATATATCAAGATTGTAAAATGTTTGCAAAAGTTCTGTCCCTTAGACTATCCAAAATTGTATCTTCACTCATAAATATAGATAAAGCAAGTTTCGTGAAAAAGAGATTCCCAGTCAGTCAGTCAGTCAAAATAACTTTATTCGGCGATTAGCCATAAAAGTAAACATGCATACATAAAAATCATCATAAAATACAGTACTTATGACATTCATTAAAAGTAAGTTTATTAAATCTAAGCTTACCACCCAAGCTTACTAAAACAGTAAGATAATAAATACTTATAAAAACATATATAATAATAAGACAATATAGTAATAGGACAATGCCTAATTTCTCTTAATAAATAGTCACATTACCAGTTCATATCGATTTCTAATGGTGATAGCGGATTTAATAAAACTAAGAATAGAAATGCAGATTTGTTTGGATGAGAGGATTTGGATGCCAATCAATCCTTCTTTCTAGGAAGAAGTGTGCAAGTTGCGCAAAATGGGTAATAAGAAGGATTTCCTGGGAACTGAACAAAGTTAACAAAATAAAATAAAGTGGCAAGTGCTTTGTTTTGAAAAGTTATCACAAGAGCATGGGGGTAGTGTTTTTTCCCACACACATTTTATCGGGAACGCCACTCTAAAATGGATCAAATTAAATCTAAAAGATACAAGTAAAGAGTATAAAGAAGGGGTCGGGAACCAAACAAAATAAAATTCTAACAAGTCTGATGATAGAATTTGTATATATGAATTAAAAGAGCTCAATTTCTCTGCCACTTGGTATCTAAGATTCATAACATGCTCTTTATGTCGAAGTTTAACAATTTCTTTCGCATTAGCTGGCAGGAGCTCTGGTTTAAAATACATATACTCCAAATCCAAGTTTCGGAAGCCATTGTGAACAAAATTTAGCCATGGAATTTTGTTACAGTTTGATAATGAGAAACAATCTTTTACACAATCATGTGTTAAAGTAGCCGCCGGATTTGATCATACTTTTATCCATAGCAAAAGTGGGGCAATATCTATCAAATCTGTAATGTAGCGGATTTCCAGTTCCTCATGGCATAAAATGTTCGCTATGTTCTTAGGTACCCTAAGTAACCGATGAAGGAATTTATTCTCTGCAAGCTGTAAAGTGCTTGGACTGGTATATCCCCAAAGACCACCCCCATAAGTCGTCACCGAAACACATTTAGAGTTGTAGAGCGTGAGGATCTGGTGGACCGGTCTATGCCCTAATCTGCGGGCAAAGCGAAAGATTGCCTCAACATTTCTTGACAGTTGTTGAAGCTTAAAATTCAAATGGGATTTCCAAGACAGAGTGGAACTTAGATACAGACCTAGATAGCAAAAGTCTTTTACCTTTGTCAGGGTATTCCCCCCATTCTAAAACATCTGGTACGAGTATTTTTAGGACCGCAGGTCATAACATGTGATTTTTTAAAATTGACTTTCAAATCCAGCTCTCGTGTGTGTGTTAAAAAAAGATCCAAGAGAGTCTGTAGACCATTGGCCGTGCGGGCAATTAAAACAGCATCATCGGCATATAAGAAAATTGGCAATTGTCTAAAACTCATCCTTGGGAAATCCTTACCATTTTGGACCAAACAATTATGCAAGCCATTTATGTACACTAAAAACAGGAAAGGTGCCAGTGTGCAGCCCTGTCTAACACCTCGAGTGGAAACAAGGGGATGGGACCTTTCACCGTGTTGTCCAAACTGAATTAAAATATGGAGGTCAGAGTATAAGCGTTTGATCAAAATTAACAAATTTTGCTCAATCCCCATTGTATCCATTATGTCCCACAGTTTTGCTCTGTTCACCATATCAAATGCACTAAACAGATGTATGAATGCTAAATGGATAGGTTCCCTTTTGGCAATTACATATTTACTGAGGATAAGATGTAAATTTAGGGCCTGGTCCACTGTGCCTAATCCAGGCCTAAACCCATATTGAATTGGCAATAAAATGTTTGACCTTACAACCCAATCCTCGAGCCGGGTCAGGATGACACTCCCCAGTATCTTTGCCGTGGAGTCTATTAAAGAAATGGGTCTGTAGCAGAAGGGGTCAAGCCTGTTACCCTTTTTGAAAATCGGAACGATAATTGCCATTAACCATGAGGAGGGAATAGCGCTTTGAATAGCACTGTTCAGAACGTTTGTGATTAATGGAACCCACAGATCAGGTAGAGTTTTAAATAGATCCACCGGTATCCCATCAGGGCCAGGAGCTTTCCTTAGTTTCATTTTAGTTATTGCTGCACTGACCTCATGTGCCTCAAGTAAAATGGCGCTCTTAACTGGAATTGGAGTAGCCAAACGTTGGGGGCCACATACCTCCCCTCCGTCATTGGGATTATTTGCAGATTGAAATACAGATGAAAAATGGTCTACCCAAACCCCCTCTGGTATCAAACAGTCATCTTCCCTGTTTTCCTTTCCTGAAAAATATGGGTGATTAACCACCTTCCAAAATTGAGAGGGATCCCGTAGTTCCGTTGCTGCCATAAGGTCTTCCCAAGCGCTAGTGCGTATTTCATTCTTTCTCTCTTCTAGGACTGATTTATATCGGCCAATGGCCTGTTTAATTAAATCCCGATTACATGGAATGGTTTTGATCGCTAACTTTAGATCTCTATGGGCAGCCGTACAGGTAGAGTTGAACCACCGTCGAGGTTTTACACCTTTGGGATGTTGGGCACACAACAGTGCCTGAGAAATAGCACAGCTTAAAGATTCAAAGGCATTTATAAGGTGGAATGGAGTGGGTTGCAGGGACAAGCAAGTGTTTATGTCAGCCTTGTTTTGAGTAATAAGGTTCGTATGGAAAGTGTTAGAGTTTACTCTCTCCCACCTTATGCGAGGGCCAGAATTTCTTTTGAACACCTCTTTCCCTTTATATGCAATCCTAGGTAAGATTACTCTAGTTTTAAAGGATAATTTTATACTCAAAGGGTTATGGTCACTAGCACAGTGAGATTTAATTTTAAAATCCACTATTGAACGTGAAAGTGAGGAGTTAATCAGAATAAAATCAATAATACTGCCGTTAATACTTCCAGTATAGGTGGGTGTTTCTCTTATCTGACTGTTTGCCATATCCCTTGCAAAAGCAAGATCAAATTTATAAATGAGAGTGTTCAAGGCATTTCCTAAATTAGAGTGAATAAAATGAGTGAGTGACTCTCTGCCTTCTATAGCGGCACCACATAAATGAGGTAATTCATACTTGCATAACTGAACATTAAAATCTCCAACCCAGATCGTATCAAATTCCCTGTCCTGAAGTTTCCCGGCTGAGTCTAGTTGGTCTGTAAGCTCTTCGAGACTTCCTGGCAGAGCAGCACTTGGAATGTTATTATAAAAGTTTAAGAGTAAAATATCTTTTCGTCCGGATATTGATAATAAAACTACCAAAAAAAAAGCAGAAGACCAAATCAATGAAACCTCAATTTTTGGGAGTAATAATGACACAAGTACCAGAAGGCCGCCACTTGCTCTGCCTGCTCTAGATGGAGTAGCTGGCTGAGATACGGAGTAGTAGCCGTCTAAATGGAAGGGTGCCGTAAGCCAAGTTTCTTGAAAACAAATGATGTCAAATGTGGATATAAATTCCAGCCATTCCAAATTTTCAACTTTAGAACGCAACCCAGCAATATTCCAACTAATTAAGGATAACAATGCGTTACTTTGCTGGGGCTTTTTCCCAGACTCCTCGATTATGGCCGTGTCTGTTGTAAGATGTGGAAAGCTAACTAACTCGTCAGGCCCTATGGGTGATTGCAAAAGTGTATGCACTCCTATCAGCTCTGGTTCCTGTAAATATTCATTTGGGAGCGCCGAACCCTCCAATTGTCAATCAATTGCGTCAAGGGAAGAGTGATTTTGAGTAACCCCAGAGTCAAGAGTGGGGTTCTGTACAGGTGCCTTTGTTAGAATATTTTTACCATGGAAAGCCCTCGTAGGAGGAAGTGGTAAAGTGGGCGGCCTGTAGAAAAAGCTTAATTGATAGACTTTAATTCCACCTTCCCCTTTTGGACTCGATGGTAGAGACGCCAACAAATGATTAACACAATGAGAATTTGCTAAATTAATCACTATGCAATCGCCTTCATATGCTTTTAGACAAGCCTAACCACTTCACCCTTCTAGCCATAATTATTCTATTATTTAAATCATCTTGATGTCTACGTTTTTGGCTCATCCAATGTGCACATTTCCTTATTAGCGCATGAGTATCTTCCTTCTGAGCGCAATCAAGAGGTGGAACATTTGCTAAAACTAAAACATATGGCAAGCTATCCGGAGGAAGCTGTAGAACCTCCTTTGTGCTAGTGGAAGATCTAGGTTTAGAAGCAGTTTCAGGCCTTGGTAAGTCAATTGCGCCACCAGCCAGAGTAGACAGGGAATCAGTTAATAAGTCATCATGGGGATTGCGGGTAGGTATGCGATGGGACGGGAGTTGGTTACAGTTCATTAGACGGTTAGCCTGCTGAGAAGCATTGAGATCAGACACCAATTTCGGAGTAGAGGGAGGGGAGTTTGAACTAGATTTTAGAGTGGGCTGCTGAGGCAGATATTTAAAAATAGTTTCTTGTAACTGCTCAAATTTGGAATCAATAAGTAATGTTAGCTTCTCCTCTAAAGCCGATAAAAAAAGGTTTGAGGATTGAGTCTAAATTGGTCGAATGATTATCTCTTAGAATCCTGCGGTCTGAGCCTAGATCGCCCAATATTGAGATTTCCTTTGGAAAAGGGTCGGCCGGGATATCCGTTGGTGTGGAAATACGTTCCTTAACCTTCGTTGGGTGTTTGAGTAACTTATTACACTTACGGAATCCTCCAGCTTTCCTTTTTTTTGGGGGAGGGGGAGTGTCAGCTAAATGTTCGTTGTTAGCTATGTTAAAGGGCTGTAAAGAATGCGAAGCATTAACGTCATCTTCAGGCAGAGGCAAAATAAACTCACGGGGAGCAATTGGAAAGACTGCGGACTGTATATAAGTCGTAGGTTCTAAAGAGGTTCTTTGGGTCAAATTATTTGCCACCCCAATTCTTTCTTCCACTTGGACAATTTCAGTTTCAATGGCCCCAATAACTGAAGATAAGTAGCTAGCTATTGATGATTGGACGGGCATAGCGTGTGCTCCATCGGCCCCAGGTGTGGTGGTCTTTCTTTTACCCATCGTCTTGCAAGTAATAATGGGGCAAAACGCCAATTTAAGCCGATATGAGTAAAATACAGGGAAGTAGTGGCAGTGTGAAAATAGTAATTAGATAAATGGAACTGCTCTCTTAGCGGATCTTGCTTAGATGCCAGTTACTTAGGACCTCCTGAGCCGTGAAACCCAAATAAGGGGGGTTATGAAAGAGCAATCACAGGAGAGAAAAATGCAGTACCTCTTAAGAGTCCGATGAGCCTGATCCAGAAGTCCCAAGTGAGTTCTCAGGGGGGTGGCCCAGCCCAGCCTCTTCCGGGCGCTGACGGGCGAAGGACGGGCCCGCACTTGGCCCGGGCGCGTCCCGCGACAGCGGGAGCGCGATCCAAGTTTAAAGGGCTCCTGCCCTATGGTCCGCCTCCTGCCTCCTTCCGAAAACGTGCTTCCCGCAACAGCGGGAGCGCGATCCAAGTTTAAAGAGCTCCTGCCCTATGGTCCGCCTCCTGCCTCCTCCAAAAACGCACTTCCCGCGACAGCGGGAGCGCGATCCAAGTTTAAAGGGCTCCTGCCCTATGGTCCGCCTCCTGCCTCCTTCCGAAAACGCGCTTCCCGCGACAGCGCGATCCAAGTTTAAAGGGCTCCTGCCCTATGGTCCGCCTCCTGCCTCCTCCGAAAACGCGCTTCCCAGTCAATAACACACAATTTCTGTTTCATGTAATAGACCCCATTGCTACATTTATCTGAGCTACAGAACTTCGTCCTCTAGATGCTGAAAAAGCTTTTGATAAAGATACTTGGCAATTCTTATTTCATACACTATCTTTTAATTTTGGAAATTAATTTATTAAAATGATATTGTGTTATATTGATTCCCTTCTGCAAGGCTTTTTATTAATGGGCAATCCTCTGACTCTTTTTTCTTTATAGAAGCACCCAACAAAGATGTTCATTGTCACCCCATCTTTTTTTGTTAGCCATCAAACCCTTACTTTCTAATATCTGAATTACAATGAAATTACAGGAATTCACATTGCAAATATTACGCTAAAAATGTCTGCCTATGCAGATGATGTCTTACTATGCAGTAGTAACCAAGCTACCTCTCTAACTGCAGTACTCAGTCTCATACACAAATACTCCCATGTTTCAGGTACACCTTGAATACTAGTAAAATATATTGTTTTCCCCTGAATGTTCATTGCACTCCGGGTGTGTTAGACAATACTGAAATCAATTGGCAAAATGAGAAATAAAATATTTGGAAATCCAAATTCTGCACTCTCTTAAACAATCAAGTAGGTTAAATTGTGATTCTTTGATTATTATATTTACAGATAAAATGTGTAATTGCTCTTCATTGTACTCGTCATTGTGAGGTAAACTCAAAACTATTCCAATGGTACTATCTCCTCTTATTTTTACACTTCATCAATACTTCCATTACAATTACCTCTCACATTCTACAAAAAACTAAGGGGCATATTTATACTCCAGTTGTGCAGAATTTTCCTCATTTTCTTACGCAAATTTGACGCAAAACTAACTCCATATTTATATTTTGTCGTTAGACACGTCTAACGTCAAAACATTGGAGTTTGCACTATTTTTTAGATGCATGAACTTACCTTGCGTCTATGAGATGCAAGGTAGGCATTCCCATCTAAAAATTGGTGCTAACCCCATAGCCCCATATTTATCCCCCTGTGCTAAAATGACTGACGGGTGGGAGAAGGGGGCTAATGTCTGGCTCAGATCAGGCGTTAGGGGACCTGAGGAGCCATTTCCATGGTTAAACACCATGGAATGGGTCCACGGGTGCCCTCCTCAAGCCCCAGGAACACCCCCACCCACACCAAAGGGACACCGGAGGATGGGGACCCTATCCCAGGTAAGTAGGGTAAGTATAGGTAAGTATTTTATTTTTAAACTTGGGGCCCCCGGCATGGCACAGGGTGCAATGGCCATGCCCAAGGGAAACTCATCCCCTGTGCTGGCCATTGGGGTGGTGGGCAAGAGTCCTGTCTTTTCTAAAATAGGAGTCATGTGGTGTGGTTGGTTTTGCATCAGAAAATGATGCTAGGCTGGCTAGAGGCATGTTTTTGCCTCTATCCAGCCTAACATAATTTTTTGGTGCAAAACCCCTTCTTCCATACTGCCATCCCCACCCGGCGAATGTTATTTTTTTATATGCTAGGCCACCCTTTGAACCGGCTTGCGTCATTCCATAAATATGGTGCCCGGCGGGTGCTCAGGAATGGTGCAAGCGGTGCTAAAAGTTTTCTTAAAGCATTTATTTTAAAACAAGGTTCTCTTTGGTTTTCGGTTTTCATGCATTGGCACTGTTCATTCACCTAAATCGCTCCAAGTAGAACAACATTTGGGGCCTCATTTCTAGTTTGGCAGTCCAACCGCCAGACCGCTGTGTTAGCAGTCCTAAAAAACTTGCCATGTTGGCAGTCTTCCAGACCATCTTATTATGAATCAAACAGGCAGGACTGCCGACCTCCAACGACAAAAGGCATATAGGCAACGGTGCGGGGGCCTGGAAATAGGCGGTCCGACCTCCAGTGCGACAGCTCCGCGGCCAACCACTGACCATATTACAAGTCCAAAGTCATTGTGGTGGATACCCATGGCAGCCAGCCAATGGCAGTCCGAACCAACAGCATGTTGAATGGATTTGAAAACAACTGGACACACCTGCAAAGGACACCATAAAACACACCCCTCACACACCACAATCGCTTGCATTTACACAGAAAAATACTGAAGCGAGAGCGAATGATTTACCACACAGCACAGATACTAGGCATCACTATTTTCTCACCATCTCTTTTTACACTCAGCACGGACTTTTGCCAATTCACACGCTTTTGCACCAACCCTCTTCAGTAAGGACCATATATACGAACACATTTTCCCATTCACACAGAATGGGAAAAACCCTTTGCTACATCTGGCCCTAAGTCACATGCTTTTTGTTCTTTTCAACCATGTCCCGGTCTAAAAAATTTTGTTTTTCTGAGGATGAATTTAGAGTCATGGTGGATGAAATCATAAGAGTAGAGCCACATTTGTTTGGAACACAAGTCAAGCACACTTCTCTCAGTAGGAAAATAGAAATGTGGGACAGGATCATCAACAGAGTGAATGATGTAGGCACCATCCTGTGGACAAAGAAGGACATTAGGAAAAGGTGGAAGAACCTCAGCTGCAAGGTCTGTTCCCTGGTCTCCAGGCACCGGCTGCTGGCCAAGAAGACTGATGGTAGCCCTCCCAGTGCCCCATTGCATATCTTTCCCTTGGAGAAAAAGGTCTTGGCCACCCTGCATCCTGAGGGCTTGACAGTAATACCTGGGGGAGTGGAGTCTGGTAAGTCACAACATTAAAAGTGTCACCAACATGCAATGTCATGTATACTCATAGCTCATCTTTTGCCACTTTTACCGATACTCCACTCACCATGTCAGGGTTCACCTGTCCAAAGACGCCTGTTTGGCAACTCACAATTGAAGTGTACTCAACTGGGGGGATAACATTTGTATAGTGTGTTTAGTCCAGGGACTGACATGACTACAACTCCCAGGAGCTACAGTTACTGTTACCCAAAACACCAGTCCAGTGTTTCCTTCACCCAATACCCTTGTTTGTTAACTCTCAATTGAAATGTACTCACCTGGGATGATAGCATTTGTCAAGTGTATGTAGTACAGGGACTGACATGACTACAACCCCCAGGAACAACTGTTATAATGAATCCTACTACCATAACAGTGTCCCCTATTCCAAATACTCTTGTTTATGAACTCATAATTGAAGTATACTCACATGGGAGCATACCTTAAGCTAACTGTTGAGAAGTAGAGGGATTGACATGACTGTAAAGACTGTAAAGCCCTATAGCCCCTGTTTCTACAAAACAAAACACCAGCCCAGTGTCCACTTGTCCAAATGCACCTGTTAGTGAACTCTCAAATGATGTTTACACACCTAGGAGAATACTATTTCTCAAGTGTGTGTAGTAGGGAGTGACATAACTGCAAAGGCCAACAGACACTATTTCTGTAATTCCAAACACCAGCACAGTGTTCACTTTCCCAGATACACTTGTTTGTCAAATCCCAAATGAGGTTTACTCACCTGGGGGGGGGGTGACATAGGTATAGTGTGTGTAGCAGAGGGAGTGGCATTAATGCAAATACCAGGAGGCACTGTTTCCATAACTCCAAGCAGCAGCATAGTGTTCCCTTGTCCAATTACCCCTGTTTCTCAACTCACAAATTAAGTTTACTCACCAGGGCTTATAACATATGCATAGTATGTGTAGTAGAGGGGGTGGCATGTCTGCAAATCTCAGGAGGCACTGTTTCCTTAACCCCAAACACCAGCATAGTTTTACCTTGTCCAAATGCCCATGTTTCTGAACTCCCAAATGAAAATTACTCACATGGGGGATGACATTGGTCAAGTGTATGAAGTAGATAGAATAACCTGACTGCAACTCACAGGAGGCCTTGTTTCTCTGACTCCGAACATCAGAACAGTGTACATTAGATCAAAGAGTTCAGTAAGGAAAATCAAAACATAAGTTTAATCAGATGTGAAGATACCATTTGTAAAGTGTGTGTAGTATAGGAAGTGACCTGACTGCTAAGGCCAGGAGGCTCTGGATCCCTCACTCCAGACATAAGCCCAGCGTCCATATGCCCATATAGCCATGTCCTTGAAATCCCAATTGATGTTCACTGCCCTGGGAGGATACTGTATGGAAAATGGTGGGACGTAGAGGGAGTGGCCAGAATGCAAATCTTAATTGGCCCTGTTTGCCTAGCTCCAACAACAAAACCAGTTTCACTTGCTCAAATCCATCTAGTAGAGAACTCCCAAATGAACCCCACACACCTGGGAGGATGAGAATTGTTAAGTGTGTGCAGTAGAGAGAATGACATGACTGTAACTCCCAGGAGGCACTATTTCCCACCAGTGATCTTATGATCAAATACCCTTGCCTGCTAAGTCACATTTGAGGTTTACTCATCTGGGAGTGACCAGGATACAGATCATCCCCAACTCTGAGATTTCTCAGGCTACCTAGCTGTAGCTTGACCTGCTAACCCAAGATGTAACTACTGAGGACAGGAAGGACACCCAACCCAGAGTGCAAAACAATGATTCAAATGTCCTCAAGATGCATCACCAGAATAGGTTTTGCAGCAGACACATTAGCACTGCAGTAACCGCATACTGACTCCTGTCACCTTTACAACATACTCCTGGCTCTGCCTGCATCACATTTGACTAGCCCTCAAAGTGGGCCAAAATCCTAGCTTTTCTAGCCACTGTTTAGCCTGCACTGGTGGCAAGATGACATTCTCAGGCTACCCCCCCAAGGGACAATGTTTTGCACATCTCTGCAGCTGTTTCAGGCAAGGAGATCTGGCATGCTCCACAAATCTCATGTCAATAAAACCAATACCTTTTGTAGCTATCACAATAGGATTACTCCAAAATCAAATATGTACAAAGTGTTTGTGAAATGTCACAGTAAATATTTGGAGGTAGATGTCACAATACAACCAGTAACATTGTATCTTTCACATTAACAGGTTGAGCTGCTACTGAGCACACAGAGGACACTGAAGAGACTGACCCTATCTCCATGGATAAAGCCCTCAGTGATGGAGACACTCCTGGACATCTGGATGTGGAGGATGGTTCTAGCTCATCTGGGTAACCTGGTCAGACACCAGCAGTGAGCCTCTCTGTGGCCACATCAACACCTCCCTGCCCGTTTGCCTTTACATTACGGGCAACCATGTGCCTCCAACCTGTGTCTCTAGCACAGTTTCAACCATCTCGTGCCCCTCAGTCAAGGACCCTGAGCTGCAACACAACACCTCTGACAATGATGGTTCAGAGGCCAGTGGGAGAGGGCACCCTGCAGCACCCCGTGGCAAGGGGACAGGGCCGTGGGGCGGTGGGGGTAGGGTGCATGGGAGGGATGCTTAGGGCCAGCAGTGTAAGGCCTCTAGGACTGCTCTTGGCCAGGACACCATCAGCCACTTCTTGGGGGGTCTATCAGGAGTCCCAAGGCGTGATGGGCCAGGTACTTTCTGAACTTTGGGAAAGGAAGCAGCTGCAGCGGGACTTCTATCAGGAAATGCGTGCTCAGTGAGAGGCTCACAATACCAACATGGTATCCCTAACAGGGGTTCTGAGGGAAATTAACACCACCCTGAGCAGGGATGAACAATAACACTCTACTCCTTACTTTGGCCAATCTACACCAGGCCCTTCATCAGTGCTAGCCACTAGAAGAGAGGCCCTGTCAGGGGAAGCACCCACCCCAGACACCCCTGCCTCTGTAGCAGCAGATCCCCCCAAATACGCAAGTGGGGACATCCAGCTAAGAACCCAGGAGGTGCAGATGGCAAGACACCGACCACTGCCAGCAAGCGACCTCTTTCAAAATGACATTCTTTGTGTGCCACATATTAACTTTGTTGACTGTTCTTAAACCACCTTCCATTTCCAATGGGAGGAGTACACTGGACTTTGGCATTGCAATGATGTGGCATCTACTCCAATGATTTCAACCACCATGACTGACCCCCTTCACTTTTCTGTTCCATCATGCCCCAATTTATATTTTGCACAAATTTAAAATACATTCACCTATCACAAAGCAATGCTTGCTTCTGTTCCACATTTTGCTATGTAGAGATGTAGGACCATATAAAGCAAATGAGGAAGACACAATAATTTTATTCCACTGTACAGCACATGGGCTGTTGAAACGTCTGGACTATGATAGTCAAGGTACACATACCAAGGTACAGCCCCCAGACCATGAAAGGAAGGGCTCTGTCAGACATTGTCCTGTAGAATAGGCAAACAGAAAAGTGGATATTTCACCAGCTCGAGCCTTGCCACATACCACACCAGAGTAATCCACCATCACATAAACAAAGGTACAGATGCAGGGCAGTGCAAAATTCCCTGACCACAGGTCCATCATTATCCAATGACCGTGCATCTGTTGTTATGGCACAAACATATGTCAGTGTTGTGCTACAGACACTGTGGCCTGCAATGATGGAACACATCTTTAGCTACATACAGGTCATACAAGAAGAGTGTTTAGCCAATGTGAAGGATGAATGACTTGCTTGCAATTGATTACTACAGAGTTCATGCCCACATGATGACACACATGTTGCCATTGGACCAGCACAGCACACTAAACAAGTACAATGTGCACTTCAGACGTTCCACCCAAACACTGCTCAAGCTGCCTTGGCACAGGGCTCATACACCCCAAAGTCTATGACCTACATTACCTGAGACAATTGATGTCCACTTCTTATGTCAGAACAGCATCAGACACCGGCCAGTGTCAAAGCTCTGAAATGCCCACATGTGGATGTCCTGATGAAGGTACCTGTACAAGGACAAAACAAGGAGTATGGACTTGCAAACATACCTATTACATAAGGAATACATTGCAAAGAGACTGTCACAAACAAAGCAGCAGCATCAAAGTGGTGATATATCAAAGGCTAACTCATCAAGCACCCTTTGGCTGAATATTGCAGAGTATCAGCTCCCTAAATGTTGCCAAAACACTCAACTCCACACATTCTTAGACCTTCAGTACATTGTACAGTCACAGTCATGGCATCACATGACATACACTCATGAAAAGAAGCTGTTGATGAAATCTTTCTGCAAGTCAGCTCCTTCCACTTCACCAGTGTCATCCTCACTTGGCATTTCAGGATTCTCACCCGGTGGCACTGCAGGCTGCCACTCCTCTGGGATATACAGGATACTCCTCCACAGGGTGATGTTCTCGAGCATGCAGTATGTCACAGTGATCTGCCACACTTTTTCCCGATGAGTCGAGAAGGGCTCCACCAGTCCGGTCCAGATAGCCAAATATGGCCTTCGGGTGCCTGAAAGCGTGCTCCACTACTCACCTTCTTCTTCCATGGGCCTAATTGAAGTGGACTTTCCCTGGCCTTATTGGCATCAACAACTAAGGATGTTTTGGATATGCTGAATCTCTTGTTAAAGCATGGGACATATGTGCAACAAAGAGTCACTCACTTCATGATTGGATCACCAGACATTCAACATACACACTCAGGACAGATGTGACTTACCAACCAGGCAGGCCCTCTCTGGGTACAGTTGTGACATCAGCTAGGGTATGGTGCTGTTCTGCATTATGAAGGAATCATGGGCTGAACCCGGATAATGGCACAGACCTGTGAAATATAGATATCTGCCAAACATAAAACTTGTACATTGTTGGAATGGAAGTTCTTTCTGCTGCAAAAGGCTTGTTCATTAGCCTGCGGTAGGACCAAACCAACATGTTTCACATCAATGGCCCCACCATAAGAATGATGTGTGCAAAACCATAAAAGTCAGCCTTCACATGGGCTAAATCCTCATGTCGGGGAAACTGGATATAGCTGTCTAGGTGTTTTAGCACTGTTGAGAGGACATCTGTTGGAAATGGCCTTTCTGCAGGGTCATCCCCAGACTTTTTGCCTTCCTCCTTCTCTTTTTCTGACCTATTTTTTGCTGGCTTTAGGACTCTGTGCACTTTCCCAGTGCTAAAGTGCATATTCTCTCTCTTTAAAACATGGTAACATTAGATCATACCCAATTGGACTACTTAATTTACTTATAAGTCCCTGGTAGAGTGCACTATATGTGCCCAGGGCCAGTAGATTAAATGCTACTAGTGGGCCTGAAAGCACTGGTTGTGCCACCCACGTAAGTAGCCCCTTAACTTTGTCTCAGGCCTGCCATTGCAAGGCCTGTGTGTGCAGTTTCACTGCCAATTCAACTTGGCATTTAAAAATACTTGCCAATCCTAAAACCCCTCTTTTTCTACATATTAGACACCCCTAAAGTATGCCCTAGGTAACCCATAGGGCAGGGTGCTGTGTAGGCAAAAGACAGGATATGCGCCTATGTAGTTTACATGTCCTAGTAGTGTAAAACTCCTAAATTCGTTTTTACACTGCTGAGGCCTGCTCCCTTCATAGGCTAACATTGGGGCTGCCTTCATACATTGTTTGGATCTGAAAGGAGTAGGAAGGTCATATTTAGTATGACTAGAATGGTGATATAAAATCCTGCTGACTGGTGAAGTTGGATTTAATATTACTATTTAAGAAATGCCACTTTTAGAAATTGAGCATTTCTGTGTACTTAAATCTTTCTGTGCCTTACAATCCACGTCTGGCTGGGTTTAGTTGACAGCTCCTTGTGCATACACTCAGACACTTTTTGGGGTAGACACTCTACCTCATAGACACTTCCTGGAGAAGAAACTTGTAACCAGAACCTGCATCCTGCCAAGAAGAACTTCCTGGCTACCCAAAGGACTCACCTGACTTCTTTATGTGAAGGACTGCTGCCTTGCTGCTCTCTGGCTGAGGTGAAGAAGTGCCCTCCAAGGGCTTGGATAGAGCTTGCCTCCTGTTCCCTGAAGTATCTGGACCAAAAAGAATTCATCTCTTCAAGAAGGACTCCTTCTGTGGCGAAATTCGATGCACAGCATGCACAGCAGTGAAAATGTCACCGAACGCCAATCCGGAACGCCGCAACCTGACTTTCCAATGAGAAGATCAATGCAGCACCAGCATATCCATCGGAAAGTTGACGCACGGCCCACCGGAATAATGCACAGCAGAAACGGAACTACGCAGCCCGACTTTCAGAGAGGAATCGATGCAGAGCCTACTGTGGGGTTGAAAATTCGACACAACGCCCACAGAATCGATGCAGCTCCTGTGACTTCATCCTGCCAGCACAGGAAATCCACGCACCATCCCCGGGGATGTGGGGGTCTTGTATGTTGTGTGGGTGCATGGGGGTGTGCAACTGTGTATGTAGAGGGGGTGTGTGAGTGCGTGTATGCCTGCGGGGGTGTTGCGTGTTTTGGGAATGAGTGCATGTATGTCTGTATGGATGTGTGCGTGTAAGTGTATGTGGGTGTGCGTGTCTGACTGTGTGTGTGGATGTTGGCATGTATGTCGGTGTGTGTGCGTGCGTGTGTGTTGGTGGTGCCTGCGTGCGTGTCATGTGTGTGTGAGTTATGTGATGTTGGGGGTCGGGGTGGGGAGGGGGGCCCTGCCACCTTTGGGGGGTGGCAGAGGTGGTGGGGGGGTGTAGAGGAGGGAGTCGGGGTGGGGGGTGGGGAGGACCCCTATCAGTGCCAGGGAAAGAATTCCCTGGCACTGATAGTGCTTACCATCATGGATTTCATGGCAGTTTCAAACCGCATGAAATCCATAGCGGTCAGCCGGGTCAAAATACCGCCGGCGGTATAGTGATGGCCAAAGGGCTGGAGACCCAGGTCTGCAGCCCGGCGGGCGGAACGGAGAACCGGCGGATGACCATGGCGGTAACCGCCATGGTCATAATACCAAAAAAAAGACCGCCAGCCTGTTGGCGGTCTTACCGCCGCTTCTCTGCCTTCCGCCAGGGTCATAATGACCCCCTTTGTTTGCTTTTAAAATACTTAAGACACTTTGACCCTCATTACAACCCTGGCGGTTGGTGGTAAAGCGGCGGTAAAACCGCCAACAGGCCGGCGGTAAAAAAAATTGAATTATGACCATGGCGGAAACCGCAAACATAGACAGCCACTTTAACACTCCGACCGCCACGGCGGTACAAACAAACAGCATGGCGGTCACCGCCAACAGGCAGACGGAAGACAATGTACCTCCCACACTATTATGACAGGCCAATCCGCCACCTTTTCCGGGGCGGATTCAATGCGAACAAAAACACGGCGGAAACAGGATTTGGAAGTGGAAACACTCACCTCTACACACCCCACGAGGAACCAGGACGCCATGGAGCCTGAACTCCAAATACTCCCTGCAATAGTCTTCCTGCTCCTCTACCAGGAGCACGACCGACGGCGGTGACGACCACGGTGGGTACTGCACCTACAACACAGGGGAGGGTGGAGGGAAAAGAGAGTGACACACACACGCAACACGCAACACCCCTACCCTCACCCACAACAACACACACACCAACACATGCTGAAACATTACATTAACAACCCCCAAGCCCCCTGGAAGAATGCAAGGACAAAAGGAAATGATTGTAACCGTTGTAATCAATAAACATCCATTGGCCCAAAATTTAAATACACTATAAACAAATATGTACACCAAGAATTCAAGTCCAGTTACTGCACCTATATAGTACATGGACCACTGGGCCCAAAATGCATGGGCGAGGCCCTCACAAGATACCCGATCGAAATGGAGAGAACACTGCAGGGGCATCAGATCGAAATAAAACAGGCACCTCAGGTGGAAGGGAAGGGGGGGCACCTCAGCCGGATGAGTGCACGATGCCAGCTCCACGAGGGCGCTCCATGCCCATTGATGTATCCTGGGGAGTGCAAAGCCACAGTCTCTCAAGTCTCTCCAGTGCGTGGTTTGCCCGCTGCTTTATCCTGGGGAGTGCAAAGCCACAGTTTCTCAAGTCTCTCCAGTGGGTGGGTTGCCCACTGCTTTATCCTGTGGAGTGCAAAGCCACCGTCTCTCAAGTCTCTCCAGTGAGTGGTTTGCCCACTGCTTTATCCTGGGGAGTGCAAAGCCACAGACTCTCAGGTTTCTCCAGTGGGTGGTTTGCTCACTGCTTTATCCTGGGGAGTGCAAAGCCATAGTCTCTCAAGTCTCTCCAGTGGGTGGTTTGCCCACTGCTTTATCCTGGGGAGTGCAAAGCCACAGTCTCTAAAGTGTCTCCAGTCGGTGGTTTGCCCACTGCTTTATTCTTGGGAGTGCAAAGACACAGGGGGTCATTCTGACCCTGGCGGCCGGTGACCGCCAGGGTCACCGACCACGGGAGCACCGCCAACAGGCTGGCGGTGCTCCCAAGGGCATTCTGACCGCGGCGGTTCAGCCGCGGTCAGAAAGGGTAAACCGGCGGTCTCCCGCCGGTTTACCGCTGCCCCATTGAATCCTCCATGGCGGCGGAGCGCGCTCTGCCGCCATGGGGATTCAGACACCCCCTACCGCCATCCTGTTCAACAGGATGGCGGTAAGGGGTGCCGCGGGGCCCCTGGGGGCCCCTGCAGTGCCCATGCCAATGGCATGGGCACTGCAGGGTCCCCCGTAAAAGGGCCCCACAAAGTATTTCAGTGTCTGCTTTGCAGACACTGAAATACACGACGGGTTCAACTGCACCCGTCGCACCCCTGCAACTACGCCGGCTCAATTCTGAGCCGGCGTCCACGTTGCAGGGGCATTTCCGCTGGGCCGGCGGGCGCTCTTTTGGAGAGCGCCCGCCGGCCCACCGGAAATGTTTGAATGGCCGCCGCGGTCTTTTGACCGCGGTGCGGTCATTTGTCGGCGGTACCTTGGTGGACAGCCTCCGCCGTCCGCCAAGGTCAGAATGACCCCCACAGTCTCTCAAGTCTCTCCAGTGGGTGGGTTGCAGACTGGTTTATCCTGGGGAGTGCAAGCCACAGTCTCTCCAGTGGGTGGGTTACCCACTGCTTTGTCTTGGGGAGTGCAAAGCCACAGTCTCTCAAGTGGATAACAGTCTCCACTGGTTCTGAAGGAGGCTTTGTGCCCAGAGTGCTTCATCCTGCCAAGGACTGAGATAGTGGATGCCTTTCTCCACTGGTTCTGAAGGGGGCTTTGTGCCCAGGGTGCTTCATCCTGCCAAGGAGTGAGGTAGTGGATGCCTTTCTCCACTGGTTCTGCAGGGGGCTTTGTGCCCAGGGTGCTTCATCCTGCCAAGGACTGAGGTAGTGGATGCCTTTCTCCACTGGTTCTGAAGGGGGCTTTGTGCCCAGGGTGCTTCATCCTGCCAAGGACTGAGGTAGTGGATGCCTTTCTCCACTGGTTCTGCAGGGGGCTTTGTGCCCAGGGTGCTTCATCCTGCCAAGGACTGAGGTAGTGGATGCCTTTCTTCACTGGTTCTGGAGGGGGCATTGTGCCCAGAGTGCTTCATCCTGCCAAGGACTGAGGTAGTGGATGCCTTTCTCCACTGGTTCTGGAGGGGACTTTTGGCCCAGAGTGCTTCATCCTGCCAAGGATTGAGGTAGTGGATGCCTTTCTCCACTGGTTCTGGAGGGGGCTTTGTGCCCCGAACGCTTCATCCTGCCAAGGTCTGAGGTAGCGGATGCCTTTCTCCACTGGTTCTGGAGGGGGCTTTGTGCCCAGAGTGCTTCATCCTGCCAAGGACTAAGGTAGTGGATGCCTTTCTCCACTGGTTCTGGAGAGGGCTTTGTGCCCAGAGTGCTTCATCCTGCCAAGGACCGAGGTAGTGGACGTGAGAGTCCACTGACGGTGGGGCAACATGGAAGATGTCCAGGCCCCTGGAACTGACCACCAGCCACGTACGGATGACCACTGGGGATAGCATGACATGTCTGCGGTGGTGCCACTGGCTCAGGTTGTCGCGGGTCCGCTTGCGGGGCTGGCGGCGGTGTCATTAGTGGCGGTGCTTGCGGTGGTCATTGTGGCGGCGTTGCTGGTGGCGGCCTCACTGACTGCGGTGCTGGTGGCTGGCTCAAGGACTGCGGTGCTGGTGGCTGGCTCATTGACTGCCGTGCTGGTGGTTGACTCACTGACCGCGCTGCTGGCGGCGGTGTCAGTAGCGGCGGTGCTGGTGGTGGGCTCACTGACTGTGGTGCTGGCGCCGGTGTCAGTAGCGGCGGTGCTGGTGGTGGGCTCACTGACCGCAGTGCTGGTGGTGGTGTCAGTAGCTGTGGTGCTGGTGGCGGGAAACTGACTGCGGTGGTGCTGAAGGGCACAGTATCTGTGGTGCTGGTGAAGGGCTCAGTATCTGGGCTGCTGGCGGCAGTGTCCATGGTGGCGGTGCATGTGGCAGTCTTGTCTGTCGTGCAGGTTGGTGGCGACGTTGACTTGCCTTTCTTCTTCAGGCCCTTCCCCACCTTGGATGGTGGCACAGCTGTCTTGCCACTCCCCACAATTGTCTTGCCTGAGCCCTTGGTGGCAGGTGTTTTGGCCTTCTCCCTCTGGGATGTGGGCAACTTTTTCTGTTTTGGAGGTGGGGGAATGTCCTTGACTTCGCTCCTTGGGACACTGGCAGCCCTGTTGATTGGCGCACTCCTAAAATCCGGGTATTGCTGGCACCACTGTGCCCGGTGATGTGGTGGCTGAGGTGCTGGGTTGGGACCTGGAAAGGTGGGCCGTAGGGGACGGACTGGGGGGGAGGTGTAGGGAAGAGGTGAACATTTAAGAGGAAAAGTTTTTAAGACACACTGGGATGGGTAGATGGAGGTGGTTTGGGAGTGGAGGAAGAGGTAGTGGTTGTAGGAGGTGTTCGTTTGCTGACTTTGGGTGAAGGTGCATGGGCTGGAGGCTGTTGTGAGGTGGGTGACTGTTGGGTGGGTGTGTGACTCGTTTGTGTAGTTTGGGAGGAGGGCTCACAGACACACTTGTAGAGGACACAGGGGATGTGTGAATGGTAGTGGGGGTGGTGAGTGCACATGAGAGGTGTGTGGTGATGGGCGTGCTGGTGATGGAGGTAGTGGCTTAAGATGTAGTGCATGCAGGTGTGAGTGGAGACATGACAGGGAGGGAGGAGGGAGACGTGGAGGAGGGGGACACAGTGGAGGCAGTGTATGTGGGTATTTGTGCATGGGTATGATGTTTGTGTGAGTGGGATGTGTGGTGCTTATGTTTGCCAGAGCCGCCCTTGTATTTTGAGGTGTCTGCCTGCTGGTCTGATGGTGTGCTTGGGATAGGCTGAGGTACTGGGAATTCGGTCTGGGTGGAGGAAGTTGGAGGGGGAGGCTGGACACAGGGACAATGGCTGCCATCAGTGCAGAGGCCAGAGCCTGAAATACTTGCTGTTGGGCTGCCTGGCCAGAATGAATGCCCTCCAGGTATGCATTTGTCTGTTGCAACTGCCTCTCTACACCCTGGATGGCATTGGGAATAGTAGACTACCCAGCAGTGAGGATCTCAGGAGGTCAATAGCCTCCTCACTGAGGGCAGCTGGACTGACTGGGGCAGAGCCTGAGGTGCCTAGGGCGAAGGAAATACCCACCCTCCTGGGTGAGCGGCCATGCGACACACTCTGAGGGGCTGCTCGGAGGGTGGTGCTGGTGGAGGGGGGCGGCAGCTGTACCTGTAGATGTGGTGGGCACAGAGGGGCCTGCCACTGCAAGGGAGCTCCCATCAGAGGAGGAGTCGGTGTCGCTGGTCTCTGCTCCTGTCCCCACAGTGGAGCTCCCCTCGCCCTCCGTCCCACTGGTGACTTCTGACTCCGTTGTCTCGGCCTCCAGGGCCATGTGGGATGCAGCTCTCTCCTGCTCTGGCGGCACAGCTCCTCCGCCTGATGATGCTAATACACACAAGAACAGGGACACCACAAAAAGGGGGGGAAGAAAGAAGAAAGACATGTTCAGTGCATGCAATACTGCTACCGTTGGCGGACACTACAGACACAGCAGCCCTCTGCACTACGCCATGCACTTAGAGTTCCTAGATTAATCACAGGGACATGGGGTACATGGCCTATGCCCGATTGCTGCACACCTGGAAGTCACAGGAGCCTGACTAGGTGTTGATGGCTTTTACCACTGGTGGGGTTGGGGTGCCACTTAGCCTGCCTCACAAAGGGTCCCTGCCTACAAAGATCGCCCTAGTTTAGGGGAACCCACTGCCCAGCTCCCCCACCCAGACACCTCCAATGGATGTGACGGTATTTACCCCCTTGTGGCTGCTGTGATGCCCTCAAGCGCCCATCCAACTCCGGATATGCCACCGCCAGGATCCGGAACATCAGGGGGGTCATGGTGCGACAGGCACCCCTCCCACGTTGGGAGGCCATCCCCAGCTGGGCCTCCGCCGTCTTCTTGCTCCAGCGGCGAATGTCCTCCCATCTTTTAAGGCAGTTTGTGCTCCGTCTGTGGTGGACCCCCAGGGTCCCGACGTCCTTGGCGATGGCACGCCAAATATCCTTCTTGTGGGCGCTGACCTAGAGGAATAGAACAGGGGAAAGGAAAAACTGTAACCGTCCGGACCGTCACAGTCATTGGCCCACGTTCCCACCCTTGCCCTGACGCACATACACTCACCGTCCGATCATGCAGGCCCCATCCTCCCCCGGTAACTTCCATCCACTCCACTCCAAACAGGCATTGCCCATACAGCATGCTCACAAAGTACTCACCTGTTTGTCTGGGGTACCGTAGAGTAGCATGTACTGGGGGAGAACCCCATCCACTAGTTTCTCCAACTCCTCCGATGTGAAGGCAGGGGCCCTTTTCTCAGACACATGAGCCATCGTCGCTTCCCGACTGAGATCACAGCAGCACTTGCAGTGTAGGTCCTCTCCTGTCGAAGATCAGGTATCAAGTGAGTGAAGAGACAGAAAATGGTGGTCACGTCCGCGCCGGTGCGTACCGTCACCACCGGTGTACATCATCATTGGCTCCTGGGACCCATAGGGCCCAATGGTACCCAATGCAGGATTGCGCTGCGGTCTTCGACCGCCTACTGCGATGGTGTATAACGCCAGCGCAGTTACCTCATTTACCCTTGTCCCACATTACAGGTCAGGCAGCCGCCATTTCAGGGGGCCACATGGCATTACTTTTAAATGTGTCACACATATCTAGGCCTTTCATACACACAGAGACAGGCACATAGCGTATTGGCAAAAATGTGTGCAAAAAATTAGTATTTTTACTACTTCAGTGTTGGCTGACTCTGTGCTCGCTGTTCTCGTCCATAGGGCACGTCCGCTGGGGCAGGTGAGGAGATGGTGGCATACTCCGGTGTACAGACCGCTGGTGGACCTGTCGACAATGGAAGAGAGACATGTAGTAGTCACCTACAGACTTGACCGTGCCACAATCCAGGGACTGTGTGCACAGTTGGAGCCAGACCTGATGTAAGCTATCCGCCATCCCACAGGAATCCCCCCTCTAGTGCAGGTCGTGTCAGTACTCCATTTCCTGGCAAGTGGGTCTTTTCAAACAACGGTGACCATAGCATCAGGGATGTCCCAGCCTATGTTCTCCAACGTGTTGTCCAGAGTGTTGTCTGTCCAGCTGAAACACATGGACAGCTACATCGTGTTCCCTCAGGTGGAGGATTTGCCTACAGTGAAAGGTGACTTCTATGCCCTGGGACATATCCCCAACATCAAAGGTGCCAATGATGGGGCACATGTGGCCTTGGTCCCCCCCGTGGGAGTGAACAGATGTACAGAAACCGGAAGAGCTACCATTCAATGAATGTGCAGATGGTGTGTTTGGCCGACCAGTACATCTCCCATGTGAACGCCAGGCTTCCTGGCTCAGTGCATGACGTTTACATTCTGAGGAAAAGCAGCATCCCTTATGTGATGGGGCAACTCCAGAGGCACCATGTGTGGCTAATAGGTGAGGACAAGGACCCTATACCCTGTGAATAGTTGCCTGGGTCTGGGGTTGTCCCTAAGGGTTAGTGTGTGTCTAAGAGATTTCTCTCAACATTTGCAGGTGACTCCGATTACCCCAACCTGTCATGGCTACTGACCCCAGTGAGAAATCCCAGGACAAGGGCAGGGGAACGCTACAATGAGGCACATGGCTGAACTAGGAGAGTGATAGAAAGGACCTTCGGCCTCCTGAAGGCCAGGTTCCAGTGCCTCCATATGACAGGTGGTTCCCTATACTACTCACCAAAGAAGGTGTGCCAGATCATCGTGGCCTGCTGTATGCTTCACAACTTGGCTTTGCGACGACAGGTGCCTTTTCTGCAGGAGGATGGGCCAGAAGGAGGTCTTGTGGCAGCTGTGGAGCCTGTGCACAGTGAAGAAGAGGAGGCAGAAGAAGAGGACATAGACAACCGAAACACCGTGATCCAGCAATACTTCCAGTGAGACACAGGTAAGAAGACATCACTGCCTCCTACATCTGATAAAATTGTTAGACCTAGCATCTGTCTGTCACTTCCACCCAGTGTATGGACCCTGAATTGTCACTTTGCCTTTCCATTTCACAGATGTGGGTCCCATTGTGTGACCTCTGCTATATTACCTCATGGACTAGAGCTGTGTGACATAGTTATGTTGACAATACAATGGACATTGCTATTTTCCTCAATTTTTGCAAATACACATTTGTGAAAGCACAGACTGACTCCAGATTGTTTTTTGATTCAAGGGTGTTTATTTAAGTGCTAAATGGTGGAGCGGGTTGTAAAATGGTCAGGGTTGATGGTGGAGTAATGTCCATGGCAGAGTCCAGTTATTTGTCTCACAGGTGCATTGTCCAAAGGGGCATAGGAAGTGGAGCAATGGCAGTTTAAGGATGGACAGGGTGACAAAGTGGGACAGAAGGATGACATTCAGGGTGGTCTCATTTATTGGCAGGGGTCTTGGCATTGTTCTCTGTCTTTGTCCTGGATCTCAGGGACCACTTGCGAGCGGTTCTCCATCTGCAGGGGGTGGGGTGCTGGTGTCGTGGTCCTGTGGCGGTGCCTCCTGTCCACTAGCGTTGGCGGAGGTGGTGGGCAGTTCATCGTCCAGGTTAGTGTCAGGGGCCCCTTGTTGTGCCACAGTGTCCCTCCTGGTGTTCACAAGGTCCTTCAGTACCCCTACAATGGTGCCCAAGGTGGTGTTGATGGAACTGAGTTCCTCCCTGAACCCCAAATACTGTTCCTCCTGCAGCCGCTGGGTCTCCTGAAACTTGGCCAGTACTGTTGTCATCGTCTCCTGGGAATGATAGTACGCTCCCATGATGTTGGAGAGGGCCTCGTGGAGAGTGGGTTCCCTGGGCCTGTTCTCCCCCTGTCGCACAGCAGCCCTCCCAGTTCCCCGGTTTTCCTGGGCCTCTGTCCCCTGAACCGTGTGCCCACTGCCCCCAGGTCCCTGCTGTTCTTAGGGTGGTGGGTTTGCCTGGGGTCCCTGTAGTGGTGGACACACTGCTGCTTGACGTGTCCTGGGTACAGAGGTATGGGCCCGCTGGGTGGGTGTTGTGCTGGTGTTTCCTAAGGGGGGAGGCTTTGTGGTGGCCTGTGACTGTGTCAGGGGAACCGACTGTCCCGAGGTCCCAGATGGGCCGGGCTGGTCATCTAGATCCAGTTGGACAGAGCTGCTGTCATCACTGTGGGCCTCTTCTGTGGGGGATGTGGACATGTCTGGAACCTCCTGTCCAGTGACGTTGGGTAGGGGTCCTGCTGGGGAGTAAAGGCATGATTATTGCATCTGTGTGTGCCATGGTGTGCAATGAGTGTGTGACCCTGTACCCCAGTGCTTACATTCTTGTGTAGGACCTTGTGTGATAATTGTTTTGGGGTCTGAATAATATAAATATTATATATTTATAAATAAATATGATATATTTTTCTAAACATTGTGTGGTGTATTTTTGTGGTGCTATATGGTGGTATTGTATGATTTATTTCACAAATAATTTACACACTGCCTTCTAAGTTAAGCCTGACTGCTCAGTGCCAATCTACCAGCGGGTGGGCACAAGTTAATTTAGATTGTGTGTTACTTACCCTGACTAGAGTGAGGGTCCTTGCTTGGACAGGGGGTAACCTGATTGCCAACCAAAGACCCCATTTCTAACATTGGTGATCAGCGGTGAGGATAGGGCTTGTATTTGTGCAGTGACATTCAGTAGCTAAGTATTTCACTACCTACCCACAGTTGAAGGTGAACATGATTTTGATCTCTTTTTGCAATTTCAATTTATTCCTGACACTTTTTTTAACTAAAATCCTCACTTAACATGCCTCAGGCTGGATCTCAAGCAGGAGATTTTAACCTGGCCCTGTTGGAGACATGTACTGTAAAACAGCTGAAAGGGTTCTGCAGGGATATGGGAGTACCCACCCAAGGTGCCTCCAGAATTTCAAATGGCGCTGAGGGTCTGGGCAGAAGCCCATCCAGAGGAGAATACTGAGGAGGAGGATCCAGAGGAGGGTCCCTCAGAGGATTTTTTGCCATCAGTGGATGATGTTTCCACTGCAATTGAGAGGAGAGAGGAGAGAGAGTTTCAATTGCAGATGGCAAGGTTAAAAATTGAGGCTCAACAGGAGGAAAGGAGAGCAGAGAGAGAAGCCAAACAAGCTGAGGCTGAAAGAGCAGCCAAACAGATTGAAGCTGAGAGAGCCTTGGCTGAGAAAAAACTTTTGTTGGCTCATGAACTGAGTCTCAAAGAGCTGGAGATCAAGGCGAGACAGTCTGAGTCCAGCAGTATTGTTGGCAGCATACATAGAGAGTCTGCTGGAGAATGAAAGGTTTGTATACCTAAAAATGTTGTGCCCAGTTATGTGATGGGAGATGACATTGATAAGTGGCTGGCTGCGTACAAAGTTTCACTAAGGGCTCATGGGGTTCCTGTAGAGCAATGGGGGGCAGGCTTGTGGTGGTATGTTCCAGCTGTGGGGAGGGACACACTTCTTACACTGGATCCTACGGATCAAAACATATATGCACCCATGAAGACCGCTTTACTTGCCAAGTTTGGGCTGACTCCTGAAAAATACCATCAGAGGTTCAGGGACAACACCAAACTGTCCACACAAACTTGGGTAGACTGTTTTGATTTCTCTGGTAAGGCACTGAATAGATGGGTGTGAGGCAGCAAAGTAGCTGATTACACAGGGTTATTTAATTTAATTCTGAGAGAGCGTATGCTCAGTCTTTGTTCTACAGAGTTTCGCCAGCACTTGGTTGACAGTAAGCTGACTGATCCCAGGAAGCTTGCTGAGGAGGCGGACTTTTGGAC
This sequence comes from Pleurodeles waltl, assembly GCF_031143425.1. Taxonomy (NCBI): domain Eukaryota; kingdom Metazoa; phylum Chordata; class Amphibia; order Caudata; family Salamandridae; genus Pleurodeles; species Pleurodeles waltl. Next base: position 1,425,514,528 of record NC_090440.1, on the reverse strand, counting down.
TAGTACCAGAGTGTCCAAAAAGGTATCTGGGAGGGACCCAAAGAAGGGTGGTTCTGGTTCCCCCTAACAGAGTGAGGCGGGAGGTTAGCGATGGCCCAGATAAGTCCCAGAGTAATGGGGGAGGAAAGGGTTCCCATGCCCCATCTGAGAAACAGGGTGGTGGTTTTGGTGGGCAGTGGCCCAAAGCATCCCATTCCCAACCCCGCTGCTTTGAGTGTTCCCAGCTAGGACACAGGAAAGGGGACTCTGTCCAAATAAATCACCCCCTGGTGGGACCTCTACAGGGGTGGCCAATGTGGCCTTAGGGGAAAGTAGTCCCCAGGGGCCGGTCGTAGACTATGCCTTCATCTCCTTAGTTGGGATGTGGATTCAGAGAGTAAGCTGATGATCCCTGAGGGTGGAAGTCATCATTTCCACCAGGTGGGAGAGAATGGGGTCCCAGTCACCACTCTGAGGGACACAGGGGCTAGACTTACAATGATGGTGGAAAGAGTAGTGTCACCAGAGCAGTACACCAGCCAGGTGTGTAGAATGACTCCAGCCATTAGGAAGGATTTCTTCCACCCCATGGTGCTGGTGTCCCTAGAGTGGGGTGGGGAGGTGATGAGAGGCGGGTCAAAGTTAGTCCCCAGCTGCCCATTGACTGCATTCTGGGGAATGAGTATCCCTAGTGTCAGGAGAACTGAGAGGGTTAACCCCTAAGGGCGCCCTGACAGTTCAGCTGTCTGGCAGTACCACTCCCCAGAGGAGAGTACGCAAGCCTAGATGTGGAGGCAAAGTGAGGAAGGACTCACTCTTGTCCCCTGTCCAGCCTCAGGATACTGACCTTGGGCTGAGTGACCAGTGTCAGGGACCCACCCTTGAACTGGTAAGAATAGAGAAGGGGTACAAGGCCCCTGGGACTACTGTCCCTCAGTCTGAGATGCTTCAGGAGCCCCTTCGGAGCTCCCTACCAGTGCCCTAGATGGAGGAGAAGCTCATCCAAAGACCCAGTGGAGGGACTCCACTTAGCAGTGGATGGTTTGGGGCCTGGCTCTTGACACTGACAGCTGTCAGTAGCGTCTGTTGGTTTCGGTCCTTGTGGACAGAGTTTTCCCTGGGTTGGGGACAGGGACATTAGTGAGACCGAATGAATGGAACGGGCCACCTCACTTTGTTGGCCATGTTGATACTGTCTGCATACTGGGATGCATCTGTGAGCAAATTAAAGTTAGGAGCTTCACAGATGGGGTCCTCAGGTGATGAGAAGGGTACCCCATGGGTCAGTTCAGTGGCCCCAGAGAGTATAGACATAGAAGCCTCACTGAGTTCAGAAAGGCGTAGAACTGGCAAGTACCCCTACAGTAGTGGGCCGTTGTCCATATTCTATCACCTAAAACATGGAAGTCCATCACAGTGTTGATTAGTCTATCCTGGCTTTGGGCTGGAAGGGGTATGTGTTGGAAATGACCTTTCTGCAGGGTCATCCCCAGACTTTTTGTCCTCCTCCTTCTCTTTTTCTGACCTCATTTTTGCTGGCTTTAGGACTCTGCGCACTTCCCCACTGCTAATCAGTGCTAAAGTGTATATGCTCTCTTTCCTTAAAACATGATAACATTGGATCATACCCAATTGGACTATTTAATTTACTTATAAGTCCCTGGTAGAGTGCACTATATGTGCCCTGGGCCTGTAGATTAAATGCCACTAGTGGGCCTGCAGCACTGGTTGTGCCACCCACTTAAGTATCCCCTTAACCTTGTCTCAGGCCTGCCATTGCAAGGCCTGTGTGTGCAGTTTCACTGCCAATTCGACTTGGCATTTAAAAGTACTTGCCAATCCTAAAACTCCTCTTTTTCTACATATAAGACACCCCTCAGGTATGCTCTAGGTAACCCATAGGCCAGGGTGCTGTGTAGGCAAAAGGCAGGACATGTACCTATGTAGTTTACATGTCCTGGTAGAGTAAAACTCCTAAATTTGTTTTTATACGGCTGTGAGACCTGCTCCCTTCATAGGCTAACATTGGGGCTGCCCTCATACATTATTTGAGTGGTAGCTGCTGATCTCAAAAGAGTAGGAACTTCATATTTAGTATGGCCAGAATGGTGATATAAAATCCTTCTGACAGGTGAAGTTGTATTTAATATACTTAATAATACTATTTTAGAAATGCCACTTTTAGAAAGTGAGCATTTCTCTGCACTGAAATCTTTCTGTGCCTTACAATCGACGTCTGGCTGGGTTTAGTTGACAGCTCCTAGTGCATTCCCTCATACACTTTTTGGGGTAGACACTCTACCTCACAGACACTTCCTGGAGAAGAAACTTGTAACCAGAGCCTGCATCCTGCCAAGAAGAACTGCCTGGCTACCCAAAGGACTCACCTGACTGCTTTCTGTGAAGGACTGGTGCCTTGCTGTCGCCCTGCTGCCTTGCTGCTTTCTGGCTGAGGTGAAGAAGTGCTCTCCAAGGGCTTGGATAGAGCTTGCCTCCTGTTCCGTGAAGTCTCAGGACCAAAAAGACTTAGGGGGTCATTACAACATTGGCGGTAAAAGCCGCTTACTGCCGTGCAGAAGACCGCCAATACACCGCCGCGGCCGTGGAATTCCGCCACAGCTATTATGACACACATTCTGTAAACCGCCGAAATTCAGACACCCACACAACTCCGCCACACCAAAGGTCAGTGTTAAACTGGCGGAAACAAAACCTCCACCTCCACGCCAACAGAAACACACCCATGCTATTACGACCCACGAATCCACGCGGCGGTCTTTCAACCGCGGTATTCCATTGGCGGTACACACCGCAGCGATCAAAATACACACACATCTCCAAAACTCCGCCACATTTGACAATTCCAAATACACACACCTGATACACATACAAGCACCACTCCCACACACCCATTACAATATCAAACACACACCCACAAACCCCTACGACCAAAAATCCGAGACAAAGGCCAGAGAGATAGCACAGATTGGACAATCCCACCACACAGAGGCACACAACACCATCACCCACACCACATCCACGCACAAAACACCACACACCACTACACATCACCACACACATCAACACTCACACCGCCCTACACATCACACATACCACCCCATTTCACGCCAAAGACACCCCCGCTTCTCCGAGGAGGATCTCAGGGTCATGGTGGAGGAAATCATCCGGGTAGAGCCACAGCTATTTGGCTCACAGGTACAGCACACCTCCATAGCCAGGAAGATGGAGCTATGGTGCAGAATCGTGGACAGGGTCAACGCTGTGGGACAGCACCCAAGAAATAGGGAGGACATCAGGAAGAGGTGGAACGACCTACGGGGGAATGTGCGTTCCACGGTATCCAGGCACCACATCGCGGTACAGCGGACTGGCGGCGGACCCCCACCTCCTCCCCCACAACTAACAACATGGGTGGAGCAGGTCTTGACCATCATGCATCCAGAGGGCCTCGGAGGAGTCGGTGGAGGATGGGACAATGGTAAGTCAAATCTTAACTAACATATTCCCCACCCTACCTGCATGCTATCACACACCCCCCCCTCACCCCCTCCCCTATCACTCCAAATCCTCACTAATGTACTAATAACACAAACCACCCATCCCAACACCAAGCCCTGCATGACACAACTAAGCATGGACACCCAGCACTAAAGCATGCCCACTGCACATACCCATAACACCAACCAACCATCATCACACAAGCCCCCACAAAGGAATGCCTGCACTGGGGTACACAGACACCCACCCATTGCACACCATCACACACACAAATGCATTAATCATGCTATTATGCCCCTGCAGGAACCCGAAGGACCGTCACCACACCAGAGGGTCCAGACAACACCACTCCACCCCCAGAAGAGGCCCACAATGACGATAGCAGCTCTGCCCTACTGGATCCTGATGACCAGCCCCGACCATTGTGGGCCTTGGGACAGTCGGTTACCCTTGCACAGGCACAGCCCAACACTGACCTTCCACCCTCTGATAACACCAGCACAGCACCCACCCAGCGAGCCCAAACCTCTGTACCCAGGACAGGTCAATCAGCGGTGTGTCCACCACTGCAGGGAACCCAGGGTAACCCACCACCCCAACAACAACAGGGACCTGGGGGCAGTAGTAGTGGGCATACGGTCCAGGGGACGGAGGCACAGGAACACAGGGGAACTGGGAGGGCTGCTGTGCGACAGGGGGCGGACAGGCCAAGGGAACCCACTCTCCACGAGGCCCTATCCTCCATCATAGGAGCATACCACCACTCCCAGGAGACGATGGCGACGGTCCTGGACAAGTTGCAGGAGACCCTGCGCCTGCAGGAGGAACAGTATTTGGGGTTCAGGGAGGAGCTCAGGACCATCAGCTCCGCCCTGGGCACCATCGTAGGGGTGCTGAAGGACATACAGCAGACCTTGATGGACACCGTGGCACTCCAAGGGGCCCCTGACACTAGCCAGGACGATGAAATGCCCACCACCTCCGCCGGCGCTAGTGGACAGGACGCCCCGCCACAGGACCACCACACCAGCACCCCACCCGATGCAGACGGACAACCACCACGCAAGCGGTCCTTGAGATCCAGGAACAGTACAGAACAAGATGCAAGACCCCCACCAGGAAATGAGACCACCCTGATTGTCCTCCCACTGTCCCACTTTGTTACCCTGTCCATACTTAAACTGCCCCAGCTCCACTTCCTATGCTCAGATGGGCAGTGCACCTGTGAGACTAATAGACTGGACTCTGCCATGGACATTCCCCCGCCATCACCCTTCCTCATTGTACAACCCCCTCCCATTTCTGAGCACTTCAATAAACACCCTTGAAACACAAAACAATCTGGAGTCAGTCTGTGATTTAGTAAATATGTATTATCAATGACAGTGTCATAATCCGTTTCCTATTGTAAAGCCAACATACCTATGTCACACATCACAAGTCCTTGAAGGATGCAAGCAGAAGACACGTTGGTAACCACACCTGTGAAACCGTAATGGAAAGGTACAACTCAGTTACCAAATACTGGTTGAAATCGACAGACAGGATAGAGGTAGAAGTGTGAAAGTTAATGTAAATATTGCTGTATGACTGACTCCCTGTTGTCGTTGTCTTCTTCCTCAGCTTCCTCCTCATCACTGTCCACAGGCTCCACAGCTGCTACAACACCGTCATCTGGACCATCCTCCTGCAGAAAAGGCACCTGGCGTCGCAAAGCCAAATTATGAAGCATCGAGCAGGCGATGATGATCTCGCACACCTTCTTCGGTGAGTAGAATAGGGAACCACCTGTCATATGGAGGCACCTGAACCTGGCCTTCAGGAGGCCGAAGGTGCGTTCGATCACCCTCCTAGTCCGCCCATGGGCCTCATTGTACCGTTCCTCTGCCCTTGTCCTGGGATTCCTCACTGGGGTCAGTAGCCAGGACAGGTTGGGGTAACCAGAGTCCCCCAATAGCCATACATGGTGCCTCTGGAGTTGAGCCATCATATCAGGGATGCTGCTATTCCGCAGGATATAGGCGTCATGCACTGAGCCAGGGAACATAGCATTTACCTGGGAGATGTACTGGTCTGCCAAACAGACCATCTGAAAATTCATAGAATGATAACTCTTCCTGTTCCTGTACACCTGTTCACTCCTGTGGGGGGGGACCAGAGCTACATGGGTCCCATCAATGGCACCTATGACGTTGGGGATATGTCCAAGGGCATAGAAGTCACCTTTAACTGTAGGCAAATCTTCCACCTCAGGGAAAATGATGTATCTCCTCACGTGTTTCAGCAGGGCAGACAGCACTCTGGACAAAACGTTGGAAAACTTAGGCTGGAACATCCCTGATGCCATAGCCACTGTTGTCTGAAAAGACCCACTAGCAAGGAAATGGAGCACTGACAGCGCCTGCACGTCACGGGGGATTCCAGTCGGATGGCGGATTGGTGACATCAGGTCTGGCTCCAACTGGGTACATAGTTCCTGGATTGTGGCACGGTCAAACCGGTATGTGACGATGACATGTCCCTCTTCCATTGTCAACAGGTCCACCAGCGGTCGGTACACCGGAGGATTCCGCCATCTTCTCACGTGTCCCAGCTGACGGTGCCTATGAAGGACAACAGAGACAAATCAGTCATTTTTCATCCAGGTATGTACCCACACTTGCACACAAGACTACACCACTCACAAAACTCTTCCTGTATGTGTGTTGAGTGGAGGCCTAGCTATGTGTGACACAGAGGTAAATATAGCCATGTGGACCCCTGAAATGACGGCTGCCTGACCTCTAAACTGGGACAATGGGATTGTGGGGTAACTGTGCTGGCGTTGCACACCGTCGCGGTCGTAGACCGCGGCGCAATGCTGCATAGGTTAACATAGGACCCTATGGGTCCCAGGAGCCAATGAACAGGTGCGCCGGCGGTGATGATGCGCAACGCCGTGCACATCACCGCCGCGGACGTCACCGCCATTTTCTATCTGTTTCATCACTAGATACCTGACCTTCGACAGGAGAGGACCTACACTGCAAGTGCTGCTGTGACCTCGGTCTGGAAGCGGCGATGGCTGCTGCGTCTGGGGAAAGGGCCCCTGCCTTCACTGCTCAGGAGTTGGAGAAACTGGTAGACGGGGTCCTCCCCCAGTACACGCTGCTCTACGGTCCTCTAGACCAACAGGTTAGTACACAGGGCGCACGTTGTATGGGCTAGGCCTGGGTGGAGAGGGCTGGTTGGAAGAGGGAAGGGGGCAGAGTTCATAGAACATTAATGCATGTGAATGAATGGGCCACATGGCCAGAGTAGGGAGGGGGCCACTCACATCGACGGTGCAGTTGGTAATGACTGTTCCTCTTCCCTTGTGCATGTCATGTAGGTCAGCGCCCACCAGAAGAGGGACATCTGGCGTGCCATCGCCAAGGAGGTCCGGACCCTGGGGGCCCACCGGAGACGGGGCACCCACTGCTGGAAAAGATGGGAGGACATTCGCCGCTGCAGCAAGAAGACGGCGGAGGCTCAGCTGGGGATGGCCTCCCAACGTGGGAGGGGTGCCCGTCGCACCATGACCCCCCTGATGTTCCGGATCCTGCTGGTGACCTACCCGGAGTTGGATGGGCACTTGAGGGCATCACAGCAGACACAAGGGGGTGAGTACAACCTCATTCTGCGGACTTTGCGCGCAGTAGAGGGGTCTGGGTGGGGGAGGAGGCCTGTGGGTGTACCTAGGCCAGCCAGAAACACGAAGACTAGGCCCCTCTGTAATGCAGCCCATGTGGCACTCTACCCCACCTCAGTAGAGTGGCAAGTACAGGTATAGTTGCCTCTGTGGCATCCATGTGTGCAGATGCCCACCATTGCCATGTAGGCCATTTCCCAGAAATTGCATATGCAGAGGGCAGGAGCACAGCATAATGCAGGGGGCTGCTGTGTCTGTCTTGTCCGCCAACGGTAGCGGTATGCCATGCATTCAAACTGTCTTTCTTCTGTCCCCCCCCCCTTTTTTTTGCTCTCCCTGTTCTTTTGTACATCAGCATCATCAGGCGGAGGTACACTGGCCACCGGAGCACGAGGGAGCTGCATCCCACATGGCCATGGAGGACCACACCACAGACTCTGAATACACCAATGGGACGGAGGGCGAGGGGAGCTTCACGTCGGCCACCGGATCACCAACCAGCGACACAGACTCGTCTGCCGATGGGGGCTCCCTTGTGGTGGCGGCACCATCTGTGCGCCCCACTTCTACAAGTATAGCCGCCACCTCCCCTTCCAGCACTGCCCTCCCAGCAGCCCCTCAGCGTTCACCCCATGCCCGCTCACCCAGGAGAATGGGCATCACCTTCACCCCAGGCACCTCAGGCCCTGCCCCAGTCACCCCTGCTGCCCTCGGTGAGGAGGCCATTGACCTCCTCAGGTCACTCACTGTTGGGCAGTCTACCATTGTGAATGCCATCCAGGGTGTAGAACGAGAGTTGCAACATGGTAATGCATTCCTGGAGGGCATTCATTCTGGTCAGGCTGTCCTTCAGCGAACCCTGCAGTCTCTGGCCTCAGCACTGATGGCAGCCATTGTCCCTGTGTCTAGCCTCCCCCCTCCAACCTCCTCCACCCAGACCCAATCCCCTGTACCCCAGCCCATCCCAAGCACACCTACAGACCAGCATGCACACAAGTCAGCACACACAAGTAGCTCAAACAAACATAGGCACCACACAACCCACAGGCACTCACGCAAGCCTCACCCACGTACAGACACAGCAACATCCACTGCCACCACTGTGTCCCCCTCCTCCTATTCTCCCTCCTCCCTCCCAGTCCCGTCTATACACACACCTGCATGCACCACATCTACAGGCACTACGTCCCGCACCAGCACACCCACCACCACACCCCGCTCACGTGCACTCACCACCCCACTACCATTTACACGTCCCCTGTGTCCTCTCCCAGTGTGTCTGTGACACCCCCTCCCAAGATACACAAACACAGGCACACACTCACCCAACAGCCATCCACCTCACGACAGCCTGCAGCCCATGCACCTGCACCCAAAACCACAAAACTTAGACCTCCTACAACCACCACCTCTTCCTCCACTCCCAAACCCCCTCCAGCTACCCGTCCCAGTGTCTCCCAAAAACTTTTCGTGTCCACCCTTAACCTATTTCCCCCCGTCCAACTCATAGGTCCCGTACTAGCACCTCAGCCCAAAAATCTCCGGGACCAGTTGTGCCTGTTGTTACAGGTATGTGGAGTGCACCGGTCTCCAGGCCAGCCAGTGTGGCACGGAGCCACAGCACAGCCAGTCCCCCCCCTGTGAAGCACCAAAAGTTGGACAGTACCCGGCGGGAGAAGGGGAAGACTCCAGCCAGCCTAGCCGCTCACAGGGGTCCCGGGGGGAGTGTCGACTCAGCTGTGACTCCTCCCAAGGTGGGGAAGGGGCATAGGAAATCTCCAAAGTCTGGGAGGAGCAGCACGGCGGAGAAGACCGCCATCATCCCCGCCGCCCAGGAGGCCACCGCCAGCCCAATCATCACTGCCCAGGAGGCAACCGGCAGCTCAATCGTCACTGCCCAGGAGGCCACCGCCAGCCCAATCGCCACTGCCCAGGAGGCTAACGCCAGCAACATCGTCACTGGCCAGGAGTCCACCGCCAGAGTCACTGCCCAGGAGGCCACCGTCAGCCCAATCGTCACTGCCCAGGAGGCCACCGCCAGCCCAATCGTCACTGCCCAGGAGGCCACCGCCAGCACCATCGTCACTGGCCAGGAGGCCACCGCCAGAGTCACAGGCCAGGAGGCCACCGCCAGAGTCACTGCCTAGGAGGCCACTGCCAGCACCGTCGGCACTGGCCAGGAGGCCACCGCCAGAGTCACAGGCCAGGAGGCCACAGCCAGCCCAATCGTCACTGCCCAGGAGGCCCCCGCAAGCCACAGCCCAGCTGACCCATGAAGGACCGCTAGCCACAGCCCTGCTGGGCAATTACGGACCGCCTTGGCAAGGACCGCTGAACAGGGCAAAGACCGCCATGGAAAGCACCGCTGAACAGGTCAGACACTGGCCACTCACAGGGGTCCGGGGGGAAGTGTCGACTCAGCTGTGACTCCTCCCAAGGTGGGGAAGGGGCAGAGGAAATCTCCAAAGTCTAGGAGGAGCAGCACGGCGGAGAAGACCGCCATCATCACCGCTGCCCAGGAGGCCACTGCCAGCCCAATCGTCACTGCCCAGGAGGCCACCGCCAGCCCAATCGTCACTGCCCAGGAGACCACCGCCAGCCCAATCGTCACTGCCCAGGAGGCTAACGCCAGCACCGTCATCACTGGCCAGGAGGCCACTGCCAGAGTTACTGCCCAGGAGGCCACCGTCAGCCCAATCATCACTGCCCAGGAGGCCACCGCCAGCCCAATCGTCACTGCCCAGGAGGCCACCACCAGCACCATCGTCACTGGCCAGGAGGCCACCGCTAGAGTCACAGGCCAGGAGGCCACAGCCAGAGTCACTGCCCAGGAGGCCACCGCCAGCACCGTCGTCACTGGCCAGGAGGCCACCGCCAGAGTCACAGACCAGGAGGCCACCGCCAGCCCTATCGTCACTGCCCAGGGGGCCCCCGCAAGCCACAGCCCAGCTGACCCATGAAGGACCACCAGCCACAGCCCTGCTGGGCAATGATGGACCGCCTTGGCAAGGACAGCTGAACAGGGCAAAGACCGCCATGGAAAGCACCGCTGAACAGGTCAGACACTGGCAACTCAAGCACCGCTGAACAGGGCAAAGACCGCCATGGAAAGCATCGCTGAACAGGTCAGACACTGGCAACTCAGGCACCGCTGAACAGGCCAAGCACCGCTCAACAGTGCAAAGACTGCCATGGAAAGCACCACTGAACAGGTCAGACACTGGCAACTCAAGCACCGCTGAACAGGGCAAAGACCGCCATGGAAAGCACTGCTGAACAGGTCAGACACTGGCAACTCAAGCACCGCTGAACAGGGCAAAGACCGCCATGGAAAGAAACGCTGAACAGGTCAGACACTGGCAACTCAGGCACCGCTGAACAGGCCAAACACCGCTGAACAGTGCAAAGACTGCCATGGAAAGCACCGCTGAACAGGTCAGACACTGGCAACTCAAGCACCGCTGAACAGGGCAAAGACCGCCATGGAAAGCACCGCTGAACAGGTCAGACACTGGCAACTCAAGCACTGCTGAACAGGCCAAGCACCGCTGAACAGGGCAAAGACCGCCATGGAAAGCACCGCTGAACAGGTCAGACACTGGCAACTCAAGCACCGCTGAACAGGCCAAGCAGCGCTGAACAGGGCAAAGACCGCCATGGTAAGCACCGCTGAACAGGTCAGACACTGGCAACTCAAGCACCGCTGAACAGGGCAAAGACCGCCATGGAAAGCACCGCTGAACAGGTCAGACACTGGCAACTCAAGCACCGCTGAACAGGCCAAGCAGCGCTGAACAGGGCAAAGACCGCCATGGTAAGCACCGCTGAACAGGTCAGACACTGGCAACTCAAGCACCGCTGAACAGGGCAAAGACCGCCATGGAAAGCACCGCTGAACAGGTCAGACACGGGCAACTCAAGCACCGCTGAACAGGCCAAGCACCGCTGAACAGGGCAAAGACAGCCATGGAAAGCACCGCTGAACAGGTCAGACACTGGCAACTCAAGTACCTCCGAACAGGGCAAAGACCGTCATGGAAAGCACCGCTAGCCCATTTGCGGCACGGGCAGTGTCACAACAGGGACCGTCACGGGGTGAGTGCTGCACTCTGGGCACCAGTCCCCCTCCAGAACCAGTGGAGACTTGCATCCACTCTGTCTGTCCTGCACCGGATGAAGCACTCTGGGCTCCTGTCCCCCTCCAGAACCAGTGGAGACTTGCATCCACTCCGTCTGTCCTGCACAGGATGAAGCACTCTGGGCACCAGTCCCCCTCCAGAATCAGTGGAGACTTGCATCCACTCCGTTTGTCCTGCACAGGATGAAGCACTCTGGGCACCAGTCCCCCTCCAGAACCAGTGGAGACATGCATCCACTTATGTGACTGTGGCTTTGCACTCCCCAGGATGGAACAGTGGGCAAACCACCCACTGTAGAGACTTGAGAGACTGTGGCTTTGCACTCCCCAGGATGGAACAGTGGGCAAACCACCCACTGTAGAGACTTGAGGGACTGTGGCTTTGCACTCCCCAGGATGTAGCAGTGGGCAAACCACCCACTGTAGAGACTTGAGAGACTGTGGCTTTGCACTCCCCAGGATGTAATAGTGGGCAAGCCACCCACTGTAGAGACTTGAGAGACTGTGGTGGTCATTAAAACATTGGCGGTATAAGGCGCTTACCGCCGTGCAGAAGACCGCCAATACACCGCCGCCGTCGCGGAAGACCGCCACAGCTATTATGACACACATTACAGAATCCGCCCAAATTCAGACACCCACACAATACCGCCACACCAAAGGTCAGCGATAAACTGGCGGAAACACATCCTCCACCTCCACGACAACAGAAACACGCCCATGCCATTACGACCCACGAATCCACGTGGTGGTCTTTCAACCGCGGTATTCCATTGGCGGTACACACCGCCGCGCTCAAAATACACACACATCTCCAAAACACCGCCACATTGGACAATTACAAATACACACACCTGATACACATACACACACCACTCCCACACACACAATACAATATAAAACACACACCCACATCACCCACAAACCCCTACGACCACAATTCACGAACGAAGGCCAGAGAGATAGCACAGAACAGACAACCCCATCACACAGAGGCACACAACACCATCACCCACGCAACATCCAAGCACAAAACAATACATACCACTACACTCACCACACTCATCAACACATAAACCACCCCACACATCACACACACCACCCCATGTCACGCCAAAGACACCCCGCTTCTCCGAGGAGGAGCTCAGGGTCATGGTGGAGGAAATCCTCCGGGTAGAGCCACAGCTATTTGGCTCACAGGTACAGCACACATCCATAGCCAGGAAGATGGAGCTATGGCAAAGAATAGTGGACAGGGTCAACGCTGTGGGACAGCACCCAAGAAATAGGGAGGACATCAGGAAGAGGTGGAACGACCTACGGGGGAATGTGCGTTCCACGGTATCCAGGCACCACATCGCGGTACAGCGGACTGGCGGCGGACCCCCACCTCCTCCCCCTCAACTAACAACATGGGAGGAGCAAGTCTTGTCCATCTTGCATCCTGAGGGCCTCGGAGGAGTCGCTGGAGGAACGGACACTGGTAAGTCTAATCTTAACCATCATAACCCCCACCCTACCTGCATGATATCACACACCCCCACCATCACACCCTCCCCTATCACCCCAAATCCTCACCTATCTACCCATGACACCAACCACCCATCCCAACCCCAAGACCTGCATGGCATAACTAAGCATGCAAACCCATCACCAAAGCATGCCCACTGCACAGACCCACAACACCCCCCAACCATCAGCACACAAGTCCCCCCACAGGAATGCCTGCACTGGGGTTCACGCACACCCAACCATTGCACACCATGAAACACACACATGCAATAATCATGTACTTATACCCCCGCAGGAACCCGAAGGAACGTCACCACACCAGAGGGTCTAGACAACACCACTCCACCCCCAGAAGAGGCTCACAGTGACGACAGCAGCTCTGCCCCACTGGATCTTGATGACCAGCCCGGACCATCGTGGGCCTCAGAACAGTCGGTTCCCCTTGCCCAGCCACAGCCCAACACCGAGCTTACACCCTCTGGTAACACCCAGCACCCACCCAGCGGGCCCATACCTCCCTACCCAGGACAGGTCAATCAGCGGTGTGTCCACCACTACAGGGCACCCAGGGTAACCCACCACCCCAAAAACAACAGGGACCTGGGGGCAGTGGTAGTGGGCATACGGTCCAGGGGACGGAGGCACAGGAACACAGGGGAACTGGGAGGGCTGCTGTGCGACAGAGGGAGGACAGGCCAAGGGAACCAACTCTCAACGAGGCCCTCTCCTCCATCATGGGAGCATACCACCACTCCCAGGAGACGATGGCCACGGTCCTGGACAAGTTGCAGGAGACCCTGCGTCTGCAGGAGGAACAATATTTGGGGTACCTGGGCACCATCATAGGGGTGCTGACGGACATTCAAAAGACCTTGAGGGACACTGTGGCACTCCAAGGGGCCCCTGACACTAGCCACGACGATGAAATGCCCACCACCTCCGCCGGCGCTAGTGGACAGGATGCCCCGCCACAGGACCAACACACCAGCACCCCATCCCCTGCAGACGGACAACCACCACGCAAGCGGGCCCTGAGATCCAGGAACAGGACAGAGCAAGATGGCAAGACCCCGCCAGGAAATAAGACCACCCTGTTTGTCCCCCCACTGTCCCACTGTGTTACCCTGCCCAAATCGGAACTGACCTAGCTCCACTTCCAATGCCCAGATGTGCAATGTACCTGTGAGACTAATAGACTGGACTCTGCCATGGACATTCCTCCACCATCACCCATCACCATTTTACAACCCCCCTTCATTTTTTTACACTTAAATAAACACCCTTGAAACACTAAAAAAAAATGGAGTCAGTTTATGATTTGTAAATCTGTATTATCAATTACTGTTTCATAATGGGTTACCCATTGGAAGGCTAACATACCTATGTCACACATCACAAGCCCTTCAAGGATGCAAACAGTTGACACGTAGGTTACCACATTTGTGAAACTGAAATGGAAGGGGACAACTCAGTTAACAAATAGTGAGTGAAATGTCGGTACAGGATAGAGGTAGATGTGTGAAAGTTAATGTAATGGTAAAAATGAAAATGTTCTCACCTGTGTCTCACTGGAAATATTGCTGTATGACTGACTCCCTGTTGTCGTTTTCGTCTTCCTCAGCTTCATCCTCATCACTGTCCACAGGCTCCACAAGCTCCACAGCTGCCACAGCACCGTCATCTGGATCATCCTCCTGCAGAAAAGGCACCTGGTGTCGCAATGCCAAGTTATGGAGCATGGAGTAGGCGATGATGATGTCGCACACCTTCTTCGGTGAGTAGAATAGGGATCCACCTGTTATATGGAGGCACCTGAGCCTGGCCTTCAGGAGGCCGAAGGTGCGCTCGATAACCCTCCTAGTCCGCCCATGGGCCTCATTGTAGCGTTCCTCTGCCCTGGTCCTGGGATTCCTCACTGGGGTCAATAGCCAGGAAAGGTTGGGGTAACCAGAGTCCCCCAATAGCCATACACGGTGCCTCTGGAGTTCACCCATCATATCAGGGATGCTGCTATTCCGCAGGATGTAGGCGTCATGCACAGAGCCACGGAACATAGCATTTACCTGCGCGATGTACTGGTCTGCCAAACAGACCATCTGGACATTCACGGAATGATAACTCTTCCTGTTCCTGTACACCTGTTCAGTCCTGCGGGGGGGACCAGAGCTACTTGGGTCCCATCAATGGCACCTATGACGTTGGGGATATGTCCAAGGGCATAGAAGTCACCTTTCACTGTAGGCAAATCCTCCACCTGAGGGAAAATGATGTATCTCCTTACGTGTTTCAGCAGGGCAGACAACACTCCGGACAACACGGTGAAAAACATAGGCTGGGACATCCCTGATGCCATGGCCACTGTTGTTTGAAAAGACCCACTTGCAAGGAAATGGAGCACTGACAGCACCTGCACGTCAGGGGGGATTCCAGTCGGATGGCGGATTGGTGACATCAGGTCTGGCTCCAACTGGGTACATAATTCCTGGATTGTAGCATGGTCAAACCGGTAGGTCACGATTAAATGTCTCTCTTCCATTGTCAACAGGTCACCAGCGGTCGGTACACTGGAGGATTCCGCCATCTTCTCATATGTCCCTGCTGACGGTGCCTGCGAAGGACAACAGCGAAGAACCAGTCACTATTCCTCCAGGTATGTACCCACAGTCACACACAAGACTACAGCAGACACAAAACCCTTCCTGTATGTGTGTTGAGTGTAGGCCTCAGTATGTGTGACGCAGTTGAAAACAAATCCATGTGGGCCCCTGAAATGGCGGCTGTCTGACCTCTAAACTGGGACAATGAGATTGTGGGGTAACAGCGCTGGCGTTGCACACCGTCGCGGTAGGCGGTCGTATTGCGCGGCACAATGCTGCATTGGTTAACATTGGACCCTATGGGTCCCAGGAGCCAATGAACAGGTGCGCCGGCGGTGATGATGCGCCCCGCCGCGGACGTCACCGCCGCAGACGTCACCACCATTTTCTATCTGTTGAATCACTAGATACCTGACCTTCGACAGGAGAGGACCTACACTGCTAGTGCTGCTGTGACCTCGGTCTGGAAGCGACGATGGCTGCTGCGTCTGGGGAAAGGGCCCCTGCCTTCACTGCACAGGAGTTGGAGAAACTTGTGGATGGGGTCCTCCCCCAGTACATGCTACTCTATGGTCCTCCAGACCAACAGGTTAGTACACAGGGAGCACGTTGTAGGGGCTAGGCCTGGGTGGACAGGGCTGGGTGGAAGAGGGAAGGGGGCAGAAGTCATACTACAGTAAAGCATGGGAATAAATGGGCCACATGGTCAGAGTATGGAGGGGGCCACACACATTGATGGTGCAATTGGTAATGCCTGTTCCTCTTCCCTTGTGCATGTCATGTAGGTCAGCACCCACCAGAAGAATGACATTTGGCGTGCCATCGCCAAGAAGGTCCGGACCCTGGGGGCCCACCAGAGACGGGGCACCCACTGCCGGAAGAGATGGGAGGACATTCGCCGCTGCAGCAAGAAGACAGCGGAGGCTCAGCTGGGGATGGCCTCCCAACGTGGGAGGGGTGCCCGTCGTACCATGACCCCCCTGATGTTCCGGATCCTGGCAGTGGCCTACCCGGAGTTGGATGGGCGCTTAAGGACATCACAGCAGACACAAGGGGGTGAGTACAACCTCATTCTGCGGACTTTGCGTGCAGTGGAGGTGTCTGGGTGGGGGAGGTGGGCTGTGGGTGTCCCTAGGCCAGGGCGAGTTCGGTAGGCAAGGCCCCTCCGTAATGTAGGCCATGTGGCACTCTACCCCACCTCAGTAAATTAGCAAGTTGAGGTATAGTTGCCCCTGTGGCATCCTGGTGCGCAGATTTCCACCATTGCCATCTAGGCCATATCCCAGAAATTGCAGAGGGCAGGAGCGCGGCGTTGTGCATGGGGCTGCTGCGTCTGTCTTGTCCACCAACGGTAGCGGTATGCCATGCACTAAAACTCTCTTTCTTCTGTCTCCCCCCCCCTTTTCCTGCTCTCCCTGTCCTTTTGTACATCAGCATCAACAGGCGGAGGTACAGTGGCACTGGAGCACGAGGGAGCTGCATCCCACATGGCCATGGAGGGCCACACCACAGACTCTGAATACACCAGTGGGACGGAGGGCGAGGGGAGCTTCATGTCGGCCACCGGATCACCAAACAGCGACACAGACTCGTCCGCCGATGTGAGCTCCCCTGTGGTGGCGGCACCATCTCTGCACCCCACTTCTACAGGTACAGCCGCCACCCCCTCTACCAGCACCGCCCTCCCAGCAGCCCCTCAGCGTTCGCCCCGTGCCCGCTCACCCAGGAGGGTGGGCATCACCTTCGCCCCAGGCACCTCAGGCCTTGCCCCAGTCACCCCTGCTGCCCTCAGTGAGAAGGCCATTGACCTCCTCAGGTCACTCACTGTTGGGCAGTCTACCATTGTGAATGCCATCCAGGGTGTAGAAAGGGCGTTGCAACACGGTAATGCATTCCTGGAGGGCATTCATTTTGGTCAGGCTGTCCTTCAGTGAACCCTGCAATCTCTGGCCTCAGCACTGATGGCAGCAATTGTCCCTGTGTCCAGCCTCCCCCCTCCAACTTCCTCCACCCAGACCCAATCCCCTGTACCCCAGCCCATCCCAAGCACACCTACAGACCAGCATGCACACAAGTCAACACACAAAAGTAGCTCAGGCAAACATAGGCACCACACATCCCTCAGGCACTCACACAAGCATCACACCCATACAGACACAGCAACATCCACTGTCTCTACTGTGTCCCCCTCCTCCTCTTCTCCCTCCTCCCTCCCAGTCTCGTCTACACACACACCTGCATGCACCACATCTACAGGTACTAGGACTCGCACCAGGACGCCCAGCACCACACGCCGCTCACCAGCACTCACCACCTCCACTGCCATTTACACGTCCCCTGTAGGCTCTCCCAGTGTGTCTGTGACGCCCACTCCCAAAGTACCCAAACGCCAGCAATCACTCACCCAACATCCATCCACCTCACGACAGCCTCCAGTACCTGCACCCAAAACAGCTAAAGTGACACCTCCTACAACCACCTCCTCTTCCTCCACTCCCAGACCCCCTCCAGCTACCCATCCCAGTGTTCGTCAGAAACTGTCCCTCTGTCAAATTGACCTTTTTGCCCCACCCCCCCTCAAATTCATCAGTCCCGTCGTAGCGCCTCAGCCAAAAAGCCTCCAGTACCAGTGGTGCGTGTTCCAGATTTTTGGAGTGCACCGTCCACCAGGGCAGGCAGTAGGACCCAGAGCCAAGGCACTGGCAGCCCACCCCCTGTAAAGGCTCCGAAATTGGAGAGTGGACGATGGGACCGTGTCAAGACTCCTGGTGGGACAACAAGTGGAATGGGATCGAAGGCGATTGGTGAGTCAACTGTAAAATCCAAAAAAGGTGGGGAAGGTCCAGAGGAAGTCTGCCCAGCCTGTTGTGAGTGTCACGGCAGAGAAGTGCGCCTTCATTTCCGGCAGTCCAGACAGAACCGCCAGCACGGTCATCACTGGTCCAGAGACCACCGCCAGAGTCAGTGCCCAGGAGGGCCCAAGTATCGTCACTGGTCCAGAGACCATCGCCAGAGTCAGTGCCCAGGAGGGCCCAAGTATCGTCACTGGTCCAGAGACCACCGCCAGAGTCATTGCCCAGGAGGGCCCAAGCATCATCACTGGTCCAGACACCACCGCCAGAGTCAGTGCCCATGAGGGTCCAAGTATCGTCACTGGTCCTGAGACCACCGCCGCAGTCACAGCCCAGGCGGGGCCAGGATGCCACAGCCCGCTGGGCAATGATGGAACGTCATGCCACACACCAATGGCCAGTGTGGAGATCATCATGCAACACACCAATGTCCAGTATGGAGATCGTCATGCCACACACCAATGTCCAGTATGGAGATCGTCATGCCACACACCAATGTCCAGTATGGAGATCGTCATGCCACACACCAATGTCCAGTGTGGAGACCGTCATGCCACACACCAATGTCCGTATCAGAACCGCCATGTCAAAGCACCGCTGAACAGGGCAAAGACCGCCATGGCAAAGCAGCGCTGAACAGGGCAAAGACCGCCATGGCAAAGCAGCGCTGAACAGGGCAAAGACCGCCATGGCAAAGCACCGCTGAACAGTCCTGAACCCCCATGTCAAAGCACTGCTGAACAGTCCAGAACCGCCATGTCAAAGCACCGCTGAACAGGGCAAAGACCGCCATGGCAAAGCACCGCTGAACAGGGCAAAGACCGCCATGGCAAAGCACCGCTGAACAGTCCTGAACCCCCATGTCAAAGCACAGCTGAACAGTCCAGAACCGCCATGTCAAAGCACCGCTGAACAGGGCAAAGACCGCCATGGCAAATCACTGCTGAACAGGGCAAAGACCGCCATGGCAAAGCACCGCTGAACAGTCCTGAACCCCCATGTCAAAGCACCGCTGAACAGTCCAGAACCGCCATGTCAAAGCACCGCTGAACAGGGCAAAGACCACCGTGGCAAAGCACCGCTGAACAGGGCAAAGACCGCCATGGCAAAGCACCGCTGAACAGGGCAATGCACCGGGTAGGAATGAATGGCCCACCACATCAGGCATCCTTATCCCATGGGCAGCTGGGACAGTGACAGGACACTACCTTTCACGGGGAGACTCATCCAGTCTGGGCACCAGTCACCCCCCAGTACCAGTATGGACCTGCATCAACTTGAGAGACTGTGGCTTTGCACTCCCCAGGATGGAACAGTGGGCAACCCACCCACTTGTGAGACTTGAGAGACTGTGGCTTTGCACTCCCCAGGATGGAACAGTGGGCAACCCATCCACTTGTGAGACTTGAGAGACTGTGGCTTTGCACTCCCCAGGATGGCACAGTGGCAACCCACCCACTTGTGAGACTTAAGAGACTGTGGCTTTGCACTCCCCAGGATGGTACAGTGGGCAACCCACCCACTTGTGAGACTTGAGAGACTGTGGCTTTGCACTCCCCAGGATGGTACATTGGGCAACCCACCCACTGTAGAGACTTGAGAGACTGTGGCTTTGCACTCCCCAGGATGGCATAAATGGGCATGGAGCCCCATCGTGGATCTGGCTTTGCATTCATGTGGCTGAGGTGCCCCCCCTTCCCTTCCCCCTGAGGTGCCTGTAGTATTTCTATCTGATGCCCCTGCAGTGTTCTCTCCGATTTTGGTCAGGTATCAATTGTGGGCCTCGCCCATGCATTTTTGGACTGTTTGTGCACGGACATTGTTGTGTACAAATCTGCACTACTTCGCGGATTGTATATGTAAATATGAGTGATTTTTAAATACATATATTTGTATATTTTTGTATGACATGTATAGTGGCACATTACAAAGTTTAGCCCGAAATTCGCGTTGTCTTTGCATTCTTCTGGGGGGATTGTGGGTTGTTTCTGTTATGTTTGTGACTGCATTGGTGTGTATGTTGTAATATGCGAGGGTGGGGGTGGGGGTGTTTGGTGGGTGTCCCCCTAACTTTTGCCTCCCCCCACCCCGTGTCGTAGGTGCAGTACTCACCGGTATCTTCTGCGCCTACGTTGCTGTTGGTCGTGAGGGAGCAGAAAGACAAGGGCAGGTAGTATTTGGAGTTCCGGGTCCATGGAGTCGTCGTTCCTCGTGGGATGTGTAGAAGGTGAGCGTTTTCCCATAGCAAAATCTGTTTTCGCCGTGCTTTTATCCACGGTGAATCCGCCCCAGAAAAGGTGGCGGATTGGCCTGTTGTGATACTGTGGGCGGTACATTGTCTCCCGCCTGTCTGTTGGCAGTGACCACCGCGCTGCTTGTCTGTACCGCCGTGGCGGGCGGTGTGTTAAAGTGGCTGTCTTTGTTGGCGGTTTCCGCCAGGGTCATAATTCCCTTTTTTTGTCCGTCTGACTGTTTGCGGTGTTACCGCATCTTTAACACCGTCCGCCAGGGTTGTAATGACCCCCCTGTAGCTTTGCACTCCCCAGGATGTAACAGTGGGCAAGCCACCCACTGTAGGCACTTGAGAGACTGTGGCATTGCACTCCCCAGGATGTAACAGTGGGCATACCACCCACTGTAGAGACTTGAGAGACTGTGGCTTTGCACTCCCCAGTATACATCAATGGGCATGGAGCCCCCTCATGGATTTGGTGTGGTGCACTCATCCGGCTGAGGTGCCCCGCACTTCCCTTCCCTTCCCCCTGAGGTGCCTGTGTTATTTTGATCTGATGCCCCTGCAGTGTTCTCTCCATTTGGATCGGGTATCTTGTGTGGGCCTCGCCCATGCATTTTGGGCCCAGTTGTCCACAGACTATGAATGGTGCTATACCTGCACTACTAATCGTGGTGTATATTTTGTTTATTGTGTATATATATATATATATATATATATATATATATATATATATTTGCTTACTGAATTTTTATATATTACAATGGTTACACTAATTTCCTTTTGTGTTTGCATTCTTCCGGGGGGGGTTCGGGGTGTTACTGTAATGTATAGATAAGCATTGGTGTGTGTGTTGTAGTATGTGAGGGTCGGGGTGGGGGTTGGGGTGTTGAGTGTGTGTGTCCCTGTGTTTTTGCCTCCCCCCTCCCCTATGTCGTAGGTGCAGTACTCACCGTGGTCTTCGCTGCCGGCGTTGACGTTCCTCGTAGAAGAGCAGGAAGGCTAGTGCAGGAGGAGTGTGTAGAGGTGAGCGTTTTCCCTTCGAAATGGCTGTTTCCGCCGTGTTTTTATCCGCGGTGAATCCGCCTCGGAAAAGGTGGCGGATTGGTAGGTTGTGATACTGTGGGCGGTACATTGTCTCCAGCCTGTCTGTTGGCGGTGGCCACCGCGCTGTTTGTTTCTACCGCCGTGGTGGACGGAGTGTTAAAGTGGCTGTCTTTGTTGGCGGTTTCCGCCACGGTCATGATTGCAAATTTTTTACCGCCGGCCTGTTGGCGGTCTTACCGCCGCTTTAACACCATCTGCCAGGGTTGTAATGACCACCTTTATATCACTTTTCAGTGATATCTCTACATTTACTTATTGCATGTTTGATCGTTTTGACCTGCATTTAACCAGATAAATATTATATCTTTTTCTAAGCACTGTGTGGTGTATTTTTGTGGTGCTATATGGTTTTATTGTATGAATTATTGCACAAATACTTTACACATTGCCTTCTAAGTTAAGCCTGACTGCTCAGTGCCAAGCTACCAGAGGGTGGGCACAGGATAATTTGGATTGTTTGTGATTTGCCCTGACTAGAGTGAGAGTCCTTGTTTGGACAGGGGGTAACCTGACTGCCAACCAAAGACCCCATTTCTAACAACATCCTTCAACACCAGACTGAAGATAGGTTGGGACATGCCAGATGATAGGGCCACTAGATGCTGGAAGGACCCTGTGGCCAGGTAGTGCAATACTGACATGACTTGTACAATGGGTGCTTTGCTGATTGAATAACTAATAGCTTGGATCAGATCCAGCTCCAACTAACGAAATAAGTCCAATATTCTTTGCCAATTAAGACCATAAGGGAGGATAATGTGGCATTCTTCTATGGTGTGAAGGTCTAGCGGACATGTGGCCACAACATGTATATGAACCAAACTCAAAGATGTGCAACACAAATGTCTCTCGAAATGTGACTCAATATCCCTACTGCTAAAATGAACATCAGCAGTGGTGGACTGTGCCCGATTGTTAAATGCCATACGTACCCTGAAACATACTACAATGGTGTTTAAGTAGTAGGACATACATGACAAGACAGGATAAGCATATCTGTGTGGTCAGAAATACATTTTTGGATGTGTTTCGCAGTTTATTTGACCCAATACAGTATTTCAGGCCTCCAAAATGGCAGCTGCCTGCCCTACTCTACTGGTCATTAGGAACAGCCCACGACCACTGGCGGAAGTCGTCATGGCGGTAGGTGGTTGCTGCCACAGCGGACCCAGTCGTAGGCTAACGTTGTTCCCAGCAGTGGTCACGGGCCAATAGCTGTGTCCGCGAGTGGTGACGACTGTGTAGATGGCGGACATGACCGCTATGTTCTGCAGATTATTCACTTGACTCCTGCCACTGCTGTCAGCAAGACCTCCATAACCTAAGCTTCTGTGTACCACCTCTGGGAGCTATCATGCCCCATCCAGCAGCTGATAGGGCCCTTGCCTTCTCTCCAGAGGAGCTGGAGAGGCTAATGACTGAGGTCCTACCCCTGTATGAACATCTCCATGGTTCAGCAGAGGAGCAGGTAAGTACCTCTTGTGCACAAATTTTCTCTGTACTTAGCCATTCTTTCCCTCCTCACAGGCTAGAATGTGTCCATGTGTGCCAGTTTGACTACTCATGTGCCTGTTGTTGCAGTCTGTGTGGCATAATGGGATGGACAATGTGCAGGTATTGGTGGCCAGCAACATATATTAAGTTCAGTCACGTTGTGTTGTGTGAAGTTTCTGGGCTCCTAGATCCTCCTTGTGTTGGATGCACATAATTAGGTGAGGAGGTATCACTGCCACCCACTGGCATCTCTTTCCTCATGACTGTTGTAAGTTCTAAAAACATGTATGTGCATGACAGCATGAGCTGAGTATGCATGTTGCATGAGTCAGTTGAGGGTAATGTGAGTAATGTGTATGGTTCCATAGATTTTTGAACACATCTGACCTTTCTAAACTGTTGTATGGAAGGCATATCATGACTCACTCTACCCTTCAGGTTGCCACACACACACCACTTGCCTTATTGATGTTGGCTACATGATGTACTGTCATACATGGAAGTGATGGAAATGGATGGGAACTAGTCTATGCCTGAGGCACAGCCACTAAGGCTATGCAACTGCGGCACTGTGCCTACTCTCTTTAACCCAGCAGATCCTGTCGTGTGGCAAATATGAGGCTTTGGTGGCAAATCCTGCCCAGAATGCCTCATTCCCTTGAGTAGATTAGGAATGGGTACAGAGTTAACTCATCAATCTAAGCCATATGTGCACTTAGCATCATTGTCAATGTGTGTGTTTGACTCATGACAGGTCTCGTACTCCCACAGCTCTGTTGTCACCTTCCTACAGGTCATATTTGTCCTGGACAGGCTTATTGTACAAATGACATTCCCACAGTACAGGCAGTGTGTTGATTCCTGGGAGGCCATGATATGTGACTCAGTAGCTTGTCACATAGAAGAAACCGTACAAGGCATGCATTTGTTTGTTAGATGCCCCTCTGGCAGTTGCCTGTAGAGACTGCATGCAGTGAGTCATTCTCACATGGTATGAATGTGTTGGTCCATTTATGCCTAAGGAGTTTACCCTTTAGAAGCAACATATGTGTGATGTGTTTCATAGTGGCTCTCATCACAGTACAGGTTGCTAGAGCATGGGCTACCTGATGTCAGTAAGCTTGCTTTACCAGTTTAGTCCCTGAGCAGGGTAGCGGGTATGTCTGTAGTAATCTCCCTGTACTTATTGGCTTGTATGTGTCACACTTTGCGATTCTTGACAAATAGGAAATTCCTATCTTGATGTTACTGACATGTATGTGACTCAAGCATGTGTCACTTTCTCACTAGAAAAAGAGTAATCTGCTGTTTCATGCATGGTCTACCTATGTTGATGGGCTGTTGTCTGTATTCCCTCCCATATGTGTGTATGGCAAATTGTACTATGGGGGTACATTTCATGTTGTGCCACAGACAGCTGTGTGTCACCATTGTTTATGGGCTGACACATTCCCTCATGCACCATAGCATGTCATTTGGCATTACAACTGCAGGTAGGCCTAGAGTTTTGAGCCACAATTGTGTATTTCCATGCCATTGGTGTGGTATCATGTGGAAACGTATGCTACACATCTGTAATGGGTAAGATTTGTGACCTGACTGATGACCAGCATCATGGAGTGACTTGCAGTTATATTGCAATCAAATGTGTCTTGGTACAAGAGTTCATCCAAAGACAGACATTTGGCTCTGCATGACCATAATGGAGGCAATGATGTAGCTTCCAAATGGGCAACATGTTGATGGCCTTAAACAAGTACTTACAAATCTCAGGGCCTCTCCAACATACAATGGACTAATGGTGTCTACTGATGCACTCAGAGAATGTCATTGTAAGGGGTGCCAGACATTAGGTGCGAATTCCTGGGGCTGGCTGATTCATTTTTTTGTGGATTTTGGGAACATCTCTAACTGTCATATTGCACATGATGTCTACAGTGTCTATTTCCATTCCACGATCGGCCTATCTGAGCAACATTATTACTACCTCTACGACACTACTGGAACAAATATCACTTGGTGAAGTGTGCATATTGGAACTGTTTCCAGTGTGACATGAGTATTTCCATGTCACCTTCTCCAGGCTATTGTACTTTTGTCAGCAACATGGTAGAATTTTTGGAGCATCATTTCTTATTCTCAGGTCATTACATGTGTGACAAATAGATGTGTGCATGACCTTGTATGGGATCTGTGGGAAATGCATTTGGCATTGGCCTACTATTGTATTACAACATGTAACAGGTCTGCTCCATGGTTCAAAGCTTTCAGTGTGATGGGGTCTCCTACTTGTTAAATGGCTATTGTGTTTGCACATCAATAGCCATGCAATTGTAATTGTTTGAGTTCCTGATTTTCCTGTGAGCAACTGTTGAGACTTCAGATGTCATGCATGCATATGGTATGGTACATGTATGGGCAACTTAGGTGGAGTTGTTGCTGCGGCCTACGTATTATCATGGTAATGATTGCTAACCAGAGATGTTGTTCAAGTGTGATCATGGACATGTGATGACCCTATTTCTCTTTGTATTTGCAGGATCAGCACCTACAAGTGAAGGAGACGGGGCACAGCCGAGTGGGGAAGCATCTAGCCACGAGACCTCTGGTCAATATACAACCCACACAGAGGGAACCAGTGGCCTGGAGGGTGAGGGGAGTGCCATAGGGGAGACCAGAACATCCTCTTAGTTAGAAATGGGGTCCTTGGTTGGCAGTCAGTTTACCCCCTGTCCATGCAAGGACCCTCACTCTAGTCAGGGTAAATCACACACAATGCAAATTATCCTGTGCCCACCCTCTGGTAGCTTGGCACTGAGCAGTCAGGCTTAACTTAGAAGGCAATGTGTAAAGTGTTTGTGCAATAAATCATGCAATAACACAGCATAACACCACAAACATACACCACACAGTGTTTAGAAAAATATAGAATACTTATCTGGTTAAGTGCAGGTCAAAACCATCAAGATTTGATAAGTACACGTTGAAATATCACTTTAAAAATGATAAAGAGTCTTTAGTTCTTAAAAAGCAACAAGTGTCTCTTGCAAGCACAAAGTACCTGGTTTGCATTCAAATTCTCCGCAAGATAACGCAGAGGAGGATATGCGTGGAAAATGGGGAGGTGTGCATTGGTTTCTCCGGGTGTACACAATGCGTCAATAATTTTTCTACGCAGGGAAGGCTTTGCATCGATTTCCGGCGTGCTGACTTGGATGGACGCCCCGGGGACGATGTGGAGAAATCCTGGGCATGCAGGGTGAAGTCACAGGAGCTTTGTTGATATGGTGTGTGATGTGGGGAAATTTCTGTTGCACGGCAGGAGCTGCATCGATTCTGCTTGCAGGAAGTCGGGCTGCATCATTCTGGCTCGGCTATGCGTCAATCCAGTGGGCCGTGCATCGAAGTTCCAGTCGCAACGCTGGAGCTGCAACAGTCTCCTATCAGGGAGCCGGGATGCTTCATTTCCAGTTCAGCGTGCAGTGATTTTCTCACTGTGATGAAGGCTGTGCATCATTTCTGGCAGACTGTGCGTCGAACTTTCACCGCACAAGGAGTTCTTTGCAGGAGGAAGTCTTTTTGGTCCTGAGACTTCAAGGAACAGGAGGCAAGCTCTATCTAAGCCATTGGAGAGCACTTCTAAGCAGAGCCAAAGGGCATCAAGGCAGCAGGGCAGTAGTCCTTTGCAGAAAAGCAGTCAGATGAGTCCTTTGGGCAGCCAGGCAGCTCCTCTTGGCAGGTTGCAGTGTCTCGTTCAGAGTTTCTTCACCAGTGGTATCTTGTCCAGAAGTGTCTGAGTTGGTATTGCCACAGGCCCTGTTTAAGTAGCCAAATGTGCCTTTGAAGTGGGGGGACTTCAAAGAGTGGCTTAGAAGTGCACAAAGTCCCCTTTCAGTTCCATCCTATCTGCCGGGGTCCCAGTAGGGGTTTGACAGTCCATTGAGTGAGGGCAGGCTACTGTCCTATGATATGTAAGTGTCAGGCCCTCCTGCCTCTCAGCCCAAGAAGACCCATTCAGTATGCAGATTTGTACAGGAGGGACTGAGCATCCCGTGTTTGTGGTTGTCTGAGTGAAACGCACAAGGGAGCTGTCAAGTAACCCAGCCAGACATGGATTGTAAGGCACAGAAGGATTTAAGTGCAGAGAAATGCTCACTTTCTAAAAGTGCCATTTATTAGACAGTAATATTAAATCCAACTTCACCTGTCATCAGGACTTTGTATTACCATTCTGGCCATACTAAATCTGACCTTGTTACTCCTTTCAGATCAGAACCTACCACTCAAACTATGAGGGTAGCCCCAATGTTAGCCTATGAAAGGAGCAGGCCTCACAGCACTGTGAAACGAATTTAGGAGTTTTACACTACCATGACACATAAACTACACAGGAATAAGTCCTGCCTTTTATCTACAAAGCACCCTTCCCTATGGGTTACCTAGGGCCTGCCTTAGGGGTGACATATGTAGAAAAAGGGAAGTTTTAAGGCTTGGCAAGTACTTTTAAATGCCAAGTCGATGTGGCAGTGAATCTGCACACACAGGCCTTGCAATGGCAGGCCTGAGGCATGGTTAAGGGGCTATTTAGGTCGGTGGCACAATCAGTGGTGAAGGCTCACTAGTAGCATTTAATCTACAGGCCCTATACTGGGGACTTACAAGTAGATTAAATAAGCCAATCGGGTGTTAACCAATGTCACCATGTTTTAAGGGACAGGGTATATGCCCTTCATCACTAGTTAGCAGTGGTGAGGTGAGCGGAGCCCTAAAACCAGCAACAGTTGCCAAAAAGTGGAGGGAGGCAGGCAAAAAGTTAGGAGTGACCACCCAGCAGTGTCATCATCGGATTCTTCCTCCAGTGGATATTCCTTTGTGGTGGCTGACCCATCAGGGCATCCCCAGTACCATGTTTGTCTCCCAACCCCAGTTCTATCACCACCCTCACTGTTGCTTCCCACCCAGTTGGCCGTGCCCGCTCACCCAAGAGGGTGGATGGGTCCTTTGCCGCAGGCACCTCCGCCACAGCGCCTGTTACCCCTGCTGCACTCTGGGTAATACTCATACTCTGTTTACACCAAATTTGCGTCTTTTTTATGCAAATTTGGCGCAAATCTAAGTCCATATTTATATTTTGATGTTGGACATGTCTAACATCAAAATAAAGGAGTTTGCACCATTTTCTGGATGTGTGCACCTACCTTGCGTTAATGAGATGCAAAGTAGACGTTCCCATCTATCTATCCCCGTAGCCCCATATTTAACCCCATTCTAAAATGACGCACGGGTGGGAGGAGGGGCTAAATAATGTTGCAAAGCTTGGGTCAGACCAGGCATTAGGGAACCTGTGGACCCATTTCCATGGTTAAACACCATGGAATGGATCCACTTGTGCCCTCCCCAAGCCCCAGGAACACCCCCACCCAGACCAGGGGGACACCAGAGGATAGGGACCCCATCGCAAGTAACTAGGGTAAGTATTTGTTTTTTAAAGTGCCATCTGGGGCCCTAACTTGGGGCCCGCTACATGGCACAGGGTGCAATGGCCATGCCCAAGGGACCCTTGTCCCCTGCGCTGGCCATTGGGGTGGTGGGCATGACTCCTGTCTTTCCTAAGTCAGGAGTCATGTTTTTGGTGGTTGTGTGCCTGGAAATGGCGCTAGTTTGGTTAGAGGCATTTTTTTGCCACTAACCAGGCTAGCGTCATTTTCAGGCGCACAACCCTAACATTCCCTACCTCCACCCCGACCCAGCTATCTTCTTCTTCTAAGATGCTAGCCCAAGTTTAGCGCCAGCTTGCGCCATTCAATAAATATGGTGCTCTGCTGGCGTTGTTAAATGACATAAGCCAGTGCTAAACCTTTTGCCGCAAAACTGCGTTAGCGCAGTTGTGCGGCAAAAAACATAAATATGGGCCTCAGTGAGGATGCCATCAATGGATTGGAAACCCAAATACCACAAACAAATGCATTCCTGGAAGGCATTCATGGTGCAATGGCTGTCTTACAGCGATCTTCTTTTCAGGCTCTAGCCTCCTCATTGACAGCAGCCAGTCACCCCCTGCCTTCCGTCCCCCCTCCACCTTCCTTTTCCTTATTCAAATCGCTCCTTCCCCTATCTACCTATAGCACACAGACAGATCTGCACACATCCACCTCAACACACAAGAGCAGCACACACAGATACAAGCACCACAAAACACACTGGCACACAGGCAAACAACAGACACCCACAGACACAACAACAGTCACCTATTCCCCAGACACCCCCACCACCCACAGCATTACACACACAACATCTAGTATACCCAAAGGCACCACCACAACAGTCAGTGACACACCCACCACACCCAGCATACCCACAGACGTCACCCCAACAGACACCCAGACATCCACCACAAGCACCATACCGTTAGACACCACACAGATAGACACACAGACATCCACCACATCCAGCATACATGCAGTCATCACCTCAAAAACACACACACATCCACCACTCCATCCCCCAGCACCTCTACCTCCCAGACTCCCAAGACACACAAACATACTTACTCTCCCACTGAACAGACACCAACAAAACACAAGCACACCACCAAGAAGCACATACCCATGGCATGCACACCAACACAGCAGACAACCACTACCTCAACCTCCAAATCCCCACCCCATCTGCTGACCGTACCTGTATCCCTAAGAAAGATTTTTTTGTTTGACCTTAACCTTTCCCCTGTTTCCTCTACCCCATCCCAAAACCAAGAGGCACCCACCCACCTCCCAGTCCCTCCCTTCCACGACCAAGGCCTCCCCTTCCCCCCAAAACAAAAGCACCAATAAACCCCCAGATGATCCCTGAGGAGTCTGCCTGTCCACTTGATGCCGCTTCCTGTGGAGGTTCCCTAGCAGTTAGGAGTCAAGTGTGGGCACAGTGGTGTACATTGTCCATTGTGTATGGAATGGTCAATGGCCTTGGACATTTTGAAATCAATAAACCCAAATAGTGTTTTTTTGGGGTACACATTTGTCCTGCAATTCCTTTTATACCTTTATGTTGTTCCTGAGTAACTTGTGTTGTCTGCCTACAGTTGTGTGTGTTCCAAGCTGCGTGCTGATCCATTTGCTGTTGTTTGCAGTATCTGACTTTGTTGGCAGTTCTGGTATCCCCTGAGACAAGGATATATGTTGACTCTGTGGCTATGTGGGTGTAAATGCAATTGTGGTGTCATAGCATTGTGTACTGTTTGTTATGGTAAGTATTTCATTTTCTGATGTCCAATGTGAGCATGTATGGTGTTAGACATGTCCCCTGATATGGATTATGTATTCATCTAATGTGTGTCAGCTTGAGTTTTGTTTTTGCGGACATGGAGTGTGTTCAATTGTGCATCCTTTGTTTGCATTTGCCTGTGCATGTGTCCATTTGGCTGTGTGTACCTTGCAGCTAGTTCATGTAGATGTATGCCCCATGCAGTTAGAGTTGTATGTGCTTTCTTGACCTGTACTTCCACATTGTGCAGATAGGCATTTCATTTGGGTCTAGTATTGTTTGTCCCAGAGTTACCTGAAGGGCCAGTTAAAGTGTTAATCTTGTTTTATGGGCAGTTTCACGGTGATATGTGTCCCAGTGCAGCCTCCTTCCCTTGGCATTCCCTCTGGTCCCATACCTATTGTGCAGGTATTGTTGCATAGTGAGATTTGTATATTTGTCTCTCTCTCTATTGTGCATCCCAATGTCCTTCTATTGTGTTGCAATGTGTGTGATGTGTGTGTCCATTGAAGGGTTGTTTGTGTTCCATGAAACATCCATACATATGTGTGTTGAATGTGACAATAGTCCATGGCATGTGAGGAGTGTGTGAGTTGTATTTGCAGATGTGATGCTGATGTGTGGTTGATGTTGTGTGAGACAATGTATACACTTCACTGTCCCTGAGATAACTGGACTTGTGCTTTTGTGTACTGTTGCTTTGCAGTGTGAGTGACCTACCAGAAAGGGGCATATTGTGACTGTGCATGTGTCCTTGTTGTATATGATTCTGACCCGGGACACAATGAGACATGTACTTGGTGCCCATAGCATAACCCCCAGCAGGATACAAAACAGGTGTTCTGCCAAATCCATGGTTTCCCACAAGTGCTCAGTGCAATTGACTGCATCCAGATCTGGGTCTTTCCACCTGCAGCAACAGAGCACTTACACCAGAATTATAAGCACACACACTCCATTAATGTACAGGGCTTAGTGGACCATCGGGGACTATTCATAAACGTTTCGGCCAAGTATCCTGGGAGTGCCCACGATGCCTTCATATTACGGCACAGCAGGATCAATGAACACTTCCAGGATGGACAAAATGGAAATTGCCATTTGGGTAAGAAAACAAACCTAGCAATATACACACAACACACCAACCCTGTAGGACACACAAGACATACACCACTACATAAACACAGATGTGAAGGTAACAACAGATATGCACCATGCTGCAGTAGACCACAATCAGTACATACCACAAACACATACACCCACATGTACGTAAACACACCCACAGCTTGACAGGCACATCACGTGAAGGACAGGTGCAGATATGTACCCTTTGCTAACAGAAGAACTACAGAGACCTCTACAAGTGCCTGAGGCATTGGTTCACACACATAAGAATACAAAATCAATACCCATCACATACCATGTGCCAGATTTGTGATAAGTGGCTCCACACCTACTGTGGAGCCACCTCACATGTACCACTTACTGACCCACAACACCGTGAAGTCAGTACCATAAACAATACATGGCCCACTATGGGACAGAGTCACTCTTAGACAGTGCAGATCATGGATGTCATAGTGGGACCCTGTAGGAGAATACAGGACATCACTGACCTACCATGCATTGTGCCAAGGGACACATTTGCTAAGTAGCTGAGCTCCATCCCATAGCCTGCACTGTGCTTGTGTTGTCGGTATAAATGCTGAATCATGTGTTGGAAGATAGGAGATGCACTGGTAGTAATGTTGATAATCCTGAAGCAATGGGATAAACACCCTTGGACACCTGATGGCTGCCACAAACATTATCTGCCACTCAGGATCACCAAGGGACCTATGTAAAAGCCCCCAGTGCAATTATCATGGCCTGAACTCTATGTACAACTTGGCAGATGACCACTATTTTGTGACTTGAAGCCACACTGTAAATCGCCACCCTACCATGCAGTATGTAGCATGTAAGGGGCGTGAAATATGTGCTGCTGCAGGTCAGTCACCACAAGATACATAGCATGATGATGCTGACTCAGATGTAGGTGTCACCTAAAACCTGAAGCAGTTCCAACATCAAACACTATCCCAGGGGGGCCATTTGCAGGTTGCTATAAGGAAGTAGACTGTACTTTGAACTCATGTGAATGTGTCACCAATGCATGCTGCATACTGTTGCACACACAGAAGGAGCCAATTGTCCATCAAAACAGTATATAGGGTGGTGTCCCTTCCTGCACAGATACATCCACGTGTTGTGCATTGTCACTTACTCATTTCAATAGGCCTATGTGTCACACATCATCTGTAATGACACATGTCAAAATCAATGGGATTTCCAGGCTCTGAGGTGCTACCATGTTGCCACCACATCTGACCCCATTGTGTTGTGAGGATGTGTCATGTCCCCTCTAGTGATAACACACTGATACAAAGGTGCTCTACACAACGCATGGTACATACATACTGACCATCAGTTAGGATTCCAAATCATATGTCCCAGGTCTGTGAGCCAAACTCAAGATTGTCATGTCCAACAACACAGTGCTGAGAAAACCTTCCACAAGGCCAGGAACTCACACCATACCACAAACACATATAAGTCACAACCAACTCAAAATATCAACTGCCATGCTTCATAACAAACCTGTTGCAAGCCTTAACAATAACTTACTCCTTTTATCTTTTGCAGTGGATCAGGGTTATGGCATACAGCCATGGAGTATGACCCCTTTTGCCAACCCAAGCACAGCAGCAGAGCGTGCATGTAATGAGGGACATGGAATATCACGGAGAGGACATTTGGGATCTGGAAGTCAAGCTTCAAGCTTCAAGTGCCTGGACCTCACAGGAGGCAGCCTCCTATCTGCCCCACACATTGTCTGCAAGATCATAATGACATGTGCTATCCTGCACAACATATGTGTGCGGATGAACATCTCCTTGCAGGTTCCAACAGTCAAAACGGGGAGCACCCTGCAAGTGCCGTATCTTCGGACACGTGTTTCTGGCTATTTGCCCGTCATCAGCGAAGAGTAACGTGTAGCTGGCGGGGTTGCTTGAAATGCCGCCTTGAAAGTATTCACAGGTTTAAGTACCACTCAAGAAGGCGCACAGGTGCTTCACCCGAGCTCCTCAGCTCAGAGGCTCACGGGAGCCTTAATTACAACAGTCAAAACGGGGAGCACCCTGTCTTCCATTCCAGTATTTGTGACCCCAAGGCATCATGGTAAATGCAGTCATTAGCACAAATTTGAATATAGTTTTGAAAGTTTTTCACCATAAGTTGGTGCGGCAAGAGCCGTATCTTCGGACACGTGTTTCTGGCTATTTGTCCGTCATCAGCGAAGAGCAACGTGTAGCTGGCGGGGTTGCTTGAAATGCCGCCTTGAAAGTATTCACAGGTTTAAGTACCACTCAAGAAGGCGCACAGGTGCTTCACCCGAGCTCGTCAGCTCAGAGGCTCACGGGAGCCTTAATTACAACAGTCAAAACGGGGAGCACCCTGTCTTCCGTTCCAGCATTTGTGACCCCAAGGCATCATGGTAAATGCAGTCATTAGCACAAATTTGAATATAGTTTTGAAAGTTTTTCACCATAAGTTGGTGCGGCAAGTGCCGTATCCTTGGACACGTGTTTCTGGCTATTTGGCCGTCATCAGCGAAGAGCAACGTGTAGCTGGCGGGGTTGCTTAAAATGCCGCCTTGAAAGTATTCACAGGTTTAAGTACCACTCAAGAAGGCGCACAGGTGCTTCACCCGAGCTCGTCAGCTCAGAGGCTCACGGGAGCCTTAATTACAACAGTCCAAACGGGGAGCACCATGTCTTCCATTCCAGCATTTGTGACCCCAAGGCATCATGGTAAATACAGTCATTAGCACAAATTTGAATATAGTTTTGAAAGTTTTTCACCATAAGTTGGTGCGGCAAGTGCCGTATCTTCGGACACGTGTTTCTGGCTATTTGGCCGTCATCAGCGAAGAGCAACGTGTAGCTGGCGGGGTTGCTTGAAATGCCGCCTTGAAAGTATTCACAGGTTTAAGTACCACTCAAGAAGTCGCACAGGTGCTTCACCCGAGCTCGTCAGCTCAGAGGCTCACGGGAGCCTTAATTACAACAGTCAAAACGGGGAGCACCCTATCTTCCATTCCAGCATTTGTGACCCCAAGGCATCATGGTAAATGCAGTCATTACAACAAATTTGTATATAGTTTTGAAAGTTTTTCACCATAAGTTGGTGCGGCAAGTGCCGTATCTTCGGACACGTGTTTCTGGCTATTTGGCCGTCATCAGCGAAGAGCAACGTGTAGCTGGCGGGGTTGCTTGAAATGCCGCCTTGAAAGTATTCACAGGTTTAAGTACCACTCAAGAAGGCGCACAGGTGCTTCACCCGAGCTCGTCAGCTCAGAGGCTCACGGGAGCCTTAATTACAACAGTCAAAACGGGGAGCACCCTGTCTTCCGTTCCAGCATTTGTGACCCCAAGGCATCATGGTAAATGCAGTCATTAGCACAAATTTGAATATAGTTTTGAAAGTTTTTCACCATAAGTTGGTGCGGCAAGTGCCGTATCTTCGGACACGTGTTTCTGGCTATATGGCCGTCATCATCGAAGAGCAACGTGTAGCTGGGGGGGTTGCTTGAAATGCCGCCTTGAAAGTATTCACAGATTTAAGTACCACTCAATAAGGTGCACAGGTGCTTCACCCGAGCTCGTCAGCTCAGAGGCTCACGGGAGCCTTAATTACAACAGTCAAAACAGGGAGCACCCTGTCTTCCATTCCAGCATTTGTGACCCCAAGGCATCATGGTAAATGCAGTCATTAGCACAAATTTGAATATAGTTTTGAAAGTTTTTCACCATAAGTTGGTGCGGCAAGTGCTGTATCTTCGGACACGTGTTTCTGGCTATTTGGCCGTCATCAGCGAAGAGCAAC
This sequence comes from Pleurodeles waltl, assembly GCF_031143425.1. Taxonomy (NCBI): domain Eukaryota; kingdom Metazoa; phylum Chordata; class Amphibia; order Caudata; family Salamandridae; genus Pleurodeles; species Pleurodeles waltl. Next base: position 1,425,479,235 of record NC_090440.1, on the reverse strand, counting down.
ATGTAGCAGGCGGGGTTGCTTGAAATGCCTCCTTGGAAGTATTCACAGGTTTAAGTACCACTCAAGAAGGCGCACAGGTGCTTCACCCGAGCTCGTCAGCTCAGAGGCTCACTGGAGCCTTAATTACAACAGTCAAAATGGGGA